>NC_083411.1:65486388-65553267 GCF_020745735.1 Hemiscyllium ocellatum
GGACTGGGGACATCGTTGCTATGTTTGCAGTTGTCGCAAAGATTGGTAGAGGGACAGGAAGGGGCTGAGGAAATGGAAGGCTGCAGAAGTATTTACAGTAGTGAGGAGAGTGGGCAAAGAAATGGCAGATGGAATACAGATGGAAATTGTGAGAGTTATGCAATTTGGTAAAAGAATAGAAACAAAGTCTATTTTCAAATTGGGGAAAGGCTTTGGGAAAACCGAAACATAAAGGGTAGGAGTTTAGGATTCCCTTAAAGTTAACATTGCAGGTTCAGTTGGCAGGTAGGAAGGCAAATACAACGTTAACATTCATTTCAAGAGGGTTAGGATATAAGAGCAAGATGTGCTACTGAGGTTCTATAAGGCTCTGTCAGACGGCATTTGAAATATATGAAAATGTTTGGACCACATGTCTCAGAGAGGATGTTCTGGCCATGGAGGGGTCCAGAGGAGGTTTACAAAATGATCCAGATGAAGGGATTGTCAAATGAGGAACAGTTAAGGACTCAAAGGAGCCGAGAGATTTACAGAATAATGACATTTACCGAATAATGAAATTTACAGAATAATGAATGGTCTGAATAGAGTAAACCTGGAGAAGATGTTTCCACTAGTAGGAGAGACTGGGACATGAGGGAACAACCTCGAGCTGAAGGGACAACTCATCAGAACTGAGATAAAGAGGAATGTCCACAGCCAGAGGGTGGTGACTCTGTGGAACTCATTGATGCAGCAGGTTGTGAAGGCCAAGTCATTGAGTATACTCAAGACAGAGATAGATAGGTTCTTCGTGGTAAGGGGTGCAAGAGTTATGGGGAGAACTCAAGAGAATGAGGTTCAAAAATATATCGGCCATGACTGAATGGCAGAGCAGACTCAGTGGGATGAATGGCCTAATTCTGCTCCTATATCTTATGACTTTATGGCCTAAGACTGGGCATGTGTGATTATCACCACTCACAATGATAATGGTGTCCTAAAGAATTAGTGAGAGGGCATATAAAGGTGAAGACAAGGAGCATCATTCTTGTCATCTAGACAAAGAACTATGACATAATTAACATTTCCTGTTTAATACAAAAAGCCTTTGAAATCTTTACTGTTGGACACTGAATGTTGAAACAGCCAACATAATCGATTAAACAAAACCGATATTTCCCCAAAGGTGTGTTAACCACGGCAGTCTCCCTGTTCTGTCCTGTGCACACCGAAAGAAAATCCAATTTGGTTGAATGACCAGCCAAATGCATGTCAAATACATTATTTTAAATCAATAATTCACAAACCAGACTCCCCTGTTCTTTCTTCTGTTTTCAGGTGTGAGGATTGCTATGATGCTTCTGATTACAATGTCCAACATTTCGTACAACTGCATCGTTGGCTACAGTCTATACTACCTGTTTGCTTCCTTCCAATCACCCCTACCATGGGCAGACTGCTTCAGTTGGTGGGGAGCAGATGAAACATGCAGCAGGACCCCAAAGGTACAGTGTTAGCTTCTACTGGGGAAAGTGTACACACTGACTGTTCATTGGTCATTCTGTCAGTCTGAGTGAGGGAGAGAGATGAACAATAGTTTCAGTGACCATCCTCATTGTGGCCATACAGCAGAAAGACTCGATAGAAAGCAGCAGCAGGAATCATGGCACTGAGTCACTGGAATAGCAGGACAGTCAGTCAGAAATAAATAGTGAAACATCAGAATTTAACAGTCTTTCACATGTCTCATGTTTACTTTCACCTTGTCAATAAGTCTGTGTTGTGTTCTTTCTGACTGCGTTCATTGTTTGTATCTCTCTCCATCCCTGTATTGTGTCTCACACTGACTCCCTTCTCTGTCTATTACTGTGTTTTTTGCAGCTATCATTTTCTTAACTTATTCTCTTTCTCTGAGTTTTTCCAAATATCGATCATCTCACATATATTTCTTACACAGTCTGACTCTAAGACACACAGAGTTTTTGTTGCAATTATTTAAATGTCTCATCTCTTTAATTTCATCTCATCTTCCACAATAACACTATTTAACTCAGGATGTCTCATGTCACTATCAAAGGTTCATGTTGTGTGAATTGACAAGACTTAATGTGAAATCTTGACGTGAGTCAAGTTGAAATTTCTGAAACAGAGGACAAAATACTTCAGCTTTGAAAGAAAATCTACTTTTAAATAAACTGGGATTGTGGGTGTTCCCCTGACCATACTGTACAGACTGGGGCTGTGGGTGATCCTGGACATCAACTACAGTCTGCACAATATGGTGATAAATCACCCACAGTCCCAGTCTGTACAATACAGATAGGGGTCACCCACAGTCCCAGTCTGTACAATACTGTCAGGGATCACCCTCAGTCCCAGAGTGTACAATACAGTCAGGGATCATCCACAGTGCCAGTCTGTACAATACAGTCAGGGATCACCCACAGTCCCAGAGTGTACAATACTGTCAGGGATCACCCACAGTCCCAGTCTGTACAATACAGTCAGGGATCACCCACAGTCCCAGAGTGTACAATACAGTCAGGGATCATCCACAGTGCCAGTCTGTACAATACGGTCAGGGATCAGCCACAGTCCCAGTCTGTACAATACTGTCAGGGATCATCCACAGTCCAAGTCTGTACAATACAGTCAGGGATACACCTACAGTCCCAGTCTGTACAATACAGTCAGGTATCATCCACAGTCCCAGTCTGTACAATACTGTCAGGGATACACCTACAGTCCCAGCTTGTACAATACAGTCAGAGATCATCCACAATCCCAGTCTGTACAATACGGTCAGGGATCACCTACAGTCCCAGTCTGTACAATACAGCAGGGATCACCCACAGTCCTGGTTCGTACAATACAGTCAGGGATCACCCACAGTCCAGCCTGTATAATACAGTCAGGGATCACCCACAGTCCCAGCCTGTATAATACAGTCAGGGATGCAACCACAGTCGCAGCCTGTACAATACAGTCAGGGATCAACCACAGTCCCAGAGTGTACAATACTGTCAGGGATCACCTACAGTCCCAGAGTGTACAATACAGTCAGGGATCATCCACAGTCCCAGTCTGTACAATACAGACAGGGATCACTCACAGTCCCAGTCTGTACAATACAGTCAGGAATCACCCACAGTCCCAGAGTGTACAATACTGTCAGGGATCACCCACAGTGCCAGTCTGTACAGTCAGGGATCACCCACAGTCCCAGAGTGTACAATACTGTCAGGGATCACCTACAGTCCCAGTCTGTACAATACTGTCAGGGATCAACCACAGTGCCAGTCTGTACAATACAGTCAGGGATCACCCACAGTCCCAGAGTGTACAATACTGTCAGGGATCATCCACAGTGCCAGTCTGTACAATACAGTCAGGGATCACCCACAGTCCCAGAGTGTACAATACTGTCAGAGATCACCCACAGTCCCAGTCTGTACAATACAGTCAGGGATACACCCACAATCCTAGTCTGTACAATACGGTCAGGGATCACCTACAGTCCCAGTCTGTACAATACAGTCAGGGATCACCCACAGTCCCAGCCTGTATAATACAGTCAGGGATCACCCACAGTCCCAGCCTGTATAATACAGTCAGGGATACACCCACAGTCGCAGCCTGTACAATACAGTCAGGGATCACCTACAGTCCCAGAGTGTACAATACTGTCAGGGATCACCTACAGTCCCAGAGTGTACAATACAGTCAGGGATCATCCACAGTCCCAGTCTGTACAATACAGTCAGGGATCACTCACAGTCCCAGTCTGTACAATACAGTCAGGAATCACCCACAGTCCCAGAGTGTACAATACTGTCAGGGATCATCCACAGTGCCAGTCTGTGCAGTCAGGGATCACCCACAGCCCCAGAGTGTACAATACTGTCAGGGATCACCTACAGTCCCAGAGTGTACAATACAGTCAGGGATCATCCACAGTGCCAGTCTGTACAATACAGTCAGGGATCACCCACAGTCCCAGAGTGTACAATACTGTCAGAGATCACCCACAGTCCCAGTCTGAACAATACAGTCAGGGATACACCCACATTCCCAGTCTGTACTATACAGTCAGGGATCACTCACAGTCCCAGTCTGTACAATACAGTCAGGGATCACCCATAATCCCAGAGTGTACAATACAGTCAGGGATACACTCACAGTCCCAGTCTGTACAATACAGTCAGGAATCACCCACAGTCCCAGAGTGTACAATACTGTCAGAGATCACCCACAGTCCCAGTCTGTACAATACAGTCAGGGATACACCCACATTCCCAGTCTGTACAATACAGTCAGGGATCACTCACAGTCCCAGTCTGTACAATACAGTCAGGAATCACCCACAGCCCCAGAGTGTACAATACTGTCAGGGATCACCTACAGTCCCAGAGTGTACAATACAGTCAGGGATCATCCACAGTGCCAGTCTGTACAATACAGTCAGGGATCTCCCACAGTCCCAAAGTGTACAATACTGTCAGGGATCATCCACAGTGCCAGAGTGTACAATACAGTCAGGGATCACCCACAGTCCCAGTCTGTACAATACTGTCAGAGACCACCCACAGTCCCAGTCTGTACAATACAGTCAGGGATACACCCACAGTCCCAGTCTGTACAATATTGTCAGGGATCACCGACAGTCCCAGAGTGTACAATGCAGTCAGGGATCATCCACAGTCCTGTATTTTTGCATTGAAGAGCTTCATATCTTTATTCCAAAAAAAAACTCTCGAAATTTTAGGACATTTCCATTATCCAATATTCCAGAAGAATAGAACTCAGTTTTTCTCTGCCTCAGACGAAGTAATGGAAGCTGGTACAATTAAAACATTTAAAAGTTAGCTGGATGTGTATATGAATGTGAAGGGTTGAGATGGATACGGGCCAAATGTTGGCAAATCGGACTAGATTAATTTCGGATATGTTTTTTAGCATGGACAAGTTGGACTGAAATGTCTGTTCCTGTACTGTACATCTCTCTGACTCGATGACTCTTGACGTTATTTGTTCCATTTAGTATTTCAAAATCCGTGACGAAGTCATCTTTTTAGTTTTTAATTTATAAAGAATAGAATCATTGTCTGTCTAATACCATACAGTTAGGGACATCTATCAACACCCAGAAGACATGGATTTCCCATTATACACCCACAGAATTCAGTGATGGAAGTCCTTATCTCCATAGGCTAGGACTCATTCAAGTCGCGATCAATTTCCACATCTTCTACTTCAGAATTTGGAATGTTACATCTTGCCAAAAATAATTCAGATATGAAGAAGTTATTTTTGAGCTAAAATTACAATGTAATTTTTGAAAACAGTTGTTTCATCTTATCCTTGAGATTTATGTTATTTGAAATTTCATTTTTACATTGCTAGTTTCTGAAAGTGAATTGATAAGAGTACATACAACAATGTGTTTCATCTGGGCTCAGAGTAATTATGGATGTCCGTAGGATCATAAGACCATAAGATATAGGAGCAGAATTAAGCCAATTGTCCCATCAGGTATGCTCCACTATTCGATCATCACTGATATGTTTCTCAAACTCATTCTTCTGCCTTCTCCCTGTAATGCTTGATCACCTTACCAATTAAGAACTATTTTATCTCTGCCTTAAATTCACCCAATGACTTGGCCTCCACAGCCCTCTGTAGCAATGAGTTCCATAGATTCATCACTCTCTGGCTGAAGAAGCTTCTCCTCACCTCAGATCAAAAGGGTTATCCCTCCACTCTGAGACTGTGCCCTAGGATCCTGGCCTCTCCTATGCATGGAAACAACTTCTCCACATCTACTCTATCCAGGCCTGTCAGTATTCTTAAAATTTCACTGAGATACACCCTCAAAGAAAGACACAGAGTCCTCAACTGCTCATCATGTGATAAGCCCTTCATCCCCGGATCATTCTTGTAAACCTCCTCTGAATCTCTTCCAATGCCAGCACATACTTCCTTAGATACAGGGCACAAAACTGCTCACAATATTCCAAATGAGTCCTGACCAAAGCTTTACACAGACTCTACAGTACATCCCTGTTCTTGAGTTCTAGCTCTCTTGAAGTGAGTTGCATTTGCCTTCATAACTGCCAATGAAATTTGCATCTTAACCTTAAGGGAATCCTGAACCAAGACTCTCAAGACCATGTGTACTTCAGATTTCTGAAGCCTTTCCCCATTTAGAAAATAGTCTATGCTTCTATTCTTCCTACCAAAGTACACTTCCTCACACTTTTCCACATTGTATTCCATCTGCCACATCTGTGCCCACTCTCTTAATCTCTGTAAGCCTTCTATAACCTCCTCACTTCCTCACCACTACCTGTCCCTTCACTTAGCTTGTCTCATCTGCAAACTTAGCAACAATGCCCTTAGCTCCTTCATCCAGATTGTTAATGTATAATGTGAAGGTCCCAACACTGATACCTGCAGAACTCCACTAGTCACCGGCTGCAATACCCAAAAAAGCCCCTTTATCACCACTCTCTATCTTCTGCCAGGCAGCCAATCCTCTATCCATGCCAGTACTGTGCCCCAAATGCCATGTGCTCTTATCTTATTTAACAGCATCCTGCTTCAGTCACCAAGTAGATGAAAGGCTTTTAAAATTAAATGCATCACAAACTAAATATAAATGCATTCTTTTTGTGTGTAACCAAAGCTAGAGAAGGAGATCTTCTTTATGAAAATCCTCCACCTCACTAAGAAAGCTTCAGTACAATCAATAATTAACAATCTGCTCTGAAAACCCTGCACATGACTTCACAGCTGTGACACCCTGCCCCCAACTTCCTCTGGAAATGTGATATCACCCCCAGTTCTCTGCAGATATGAAACTTGACCCCACCCTCCCATTCACTGTTACCATTGGACTCCATCCCCCTCCACCAATGTTATTGCTACTGGAACCGACCAACAAGACTGCTCCCTTCCCCCCAAAAATTCTCCTATCATCCTCAAGTTACCCTCAACGCTGGACTATTTAGCAAACTCCATTGGTATCCTGCACCATGGCATCTTACCCACTTGGCACCCTACACCTCCTCAGCTGGCACCTTATCCACCTGGCAACCTGTCACCCTGCTCCTATCCACATGGAATTTTACATAGCTCTTGATTTGCATATCTGCACCCTACCTACATGCACCCTATTTAGCTGGCACCCTTTTCCCATCAGTTTAGCACCTTCCCTTCCCTGCACCCTAACACACATTTTTGTTATGAACTTCCTGTTTGACAGCAGCTGTCAGGAACATTAAAATGTGAGAAGACAGCAGTTGTGAAAAGAGGTTTTGCTTTCCCCTGGCAGGCTCTGTGCTGTGAAAGCACTGTCAGATTGAAAATGTGGCTCCCCATTTCTGAGAGAGCCCTGAGTTGAATCTACCGCTCAGAACTGTGGAGCTCCATTCATTCATTTTGTAAAACTAGGAGTGGTGTAGCAAGGTATGTGAGACTCTCCTTCCCTGGATAATCCAGCCCATTATAATCCTTAAAGTCTTCTCCAATAACTACTAGTGAATACTTTTGAAGTAACTTTTTATATACAGTACCATTTTAATTTGGTTTTCTAATTACTTTTATGCAGACTTTTATCCAACAAGAGATTAAGCAGATTGAGCACCACAGCAGGACTGTGCTGAGAGTGAGTGCACAGACTGTACCTCTGTGTTCTGATCTATGCATAACCTTACCCATGTAACCAAAAGGATTAACTAATTCAGTCAGAGTGAAACAGTGACCCTGGTTATATTGAAATGGAATGCAAAATTGATGTATAATACTGAAACATATTTTCCAGAGACTCTCTGCAATCTCACTCTGACTGATAGATATTTTGAAATCATTAATATAACACAGCTGCAGGAAAACAATGGATCTTGTCCAAATGGATCAGAAATCTCCAATCCTTACCAGGGCCCGAGTGAGCAATACTGGGAGTAAGTACCTTGCTGCAGATAGCTGCACCAATAACCTACACAGCTGGGCCAGTAACTCCTCTTGGGTTGGTTAGTTTGTTTATATGTGTTTAATGAGAGAGAAGTCGTTTCATTTTGATTGAGGTATTATTTACATTGCACACTTGTTACAAAATGGCATCATGGAAAGGAAACTTTTACTATTTAATATTCCTCTGGTTTCTAAGCATTGTAACTTTGACAATATTTATAAAGCAAAGCACTTTTCTTTGTTTTCTTGCTCTTCAAAGATAATATTCATGACCAGAATTCTTAAACATGAAATGGTTAGAATCATGTGTGACTGATGTTCATTTCTCTGCTTTTAATTGTAATAAGTTATTATTTTAACACACAGTCCTGGGACTGGATTTAGATTAACTGTCTGGAGGTAGATACCATGTGTAGGAAGATGAAGGAGCTGAATTCATTGGAAGACATAGTGACTAAACCAGATAGGTTTCACAGTGCATTGTGAAGCAGTCAGTGAAACATTGTCAGAAACTCTTTCACATCAAATCAGCTGCAGGGAATCTCATCAACTTGTTTGAACAAAGCTTTACATTGAAAAATATCAATACACACGAGGAAAAAAATGTCAAACAGAATATCAAACTTCACATTTATTTCTGAGTGCAAGAATCAAAGCTTCTATAAATCAAAAATTAATTTAGATATTACACAACTCTGTTTGTTAAATACATTGATGCACTATGTCTAAAAACATCTGTGTGTAATGAAGAGTGTCCTTACTTACTACATGTTTTTGTTCTTATTTTCTGTAGTAAAGCAGTTTTACGCCGTTCCAGTTCAATGGATGAGACTGGGGAGGTAATCTGGTATTTAGCCCTCTGTCTGCTTCTTGCCTGGCTAATGGTTGGGACAGCATTATCAAAAGGAATCAAATCTTCAGGAAAGGTAAATGATTGGTGATAAATAGAGTTAAAACTCGTGACAAAGTAACAGTAAAGCGAGAAACGATAAATAATTTGTGAAGTGTCTGGTTTATCTCCCGGTTGATGTTAACAGTGTCTCTATGGGAAATGGGAGATTCATAATTCATCAACACTTCAGGCCTGAGGGAGATCTGAAGAACGTTCTCCTGAGGGAAAGAACAGCAACTTCCCCAAACCCCTGCAATGTGTCCCTCATTCTAAGGGTTCACTCACTGACACTGGAATTCTGGGTGAATTTCCAATTGCTGTGGAAGGCTGTGGAAGGATCGGGGGTTGGGGGGGATTGGTGGGGGGAGTGTGGGGAGTGGTGGTGGTGATGGGGAAGAATTGAACACAATAGGATCAGGATTTTATTTGAGTGAAATGAGATTTGTCTGGACGTGAGGATGGGACTGAGACCTGAGGAACAATCATTAGGTAAAAACAATAAAATGCTGGTAATGCTCAACAGCTTATGAAGCACCTGTCAAGACAAACCGAGCTAATCTTTCACTTCCATGGACTTTCATCTGACCGAGAGAAATAAATAGCAGTTTAAGAGGTTTCTTAAGACAATGGACATGGGGAATATGGTTCGGTGAGTAAAAGGAAGATTCTGTGATAGGTTGGAGGACAACAGAGGTTAACTAACAAAGCTCTGACCTTCATCCCCGTTGTATTGTTGGATAGGTTCCAAACCAAAGAGCAAATGTAACTTTAAGGCTGTTAGAAGAATCACAACATGTGACATTCCAGTGTAATGTGCCTTTAGTAGTTATTGATGTTGAAGGAATATGTTGTAACAGCTGTGGGTGGAATCTGTTAGTGACATGAGCAGCCTTTGCTAAGGTGAGATTTAATGCAGAATCAGGTGAGAAATCTCATAAGGTCCAACTTGACGTCAGGAACAACTTGCTGTGTCTTTTGTATACCTACCCAGTGAGGAGGTGAGCTTCTTGGGTAAGAATTACCTTTGAGTGAAAAGTGAGGTTTGCAGGTGCTGGAGATCAGAGCTGAAAATGTGTTGCTGGTTATAGCACAGCAGGTCAGGCAGCATCCAAGGAACAGGAAATTCGACGTTTCGGGCCAGAGCCCTTCATCAGGAATGAGGAGAGTGTGCCAGGCAGGCTAAGATAAAAGGTAGGGAGGAGGGACTTGGGGCGATGGAGATGTGATAGGTGGAAGGAGATCAAGGTGAGGGTGATAGGCCGGAGTGGGGTGGGGGCGGAGAGGTCAGGAAGAAGATTGCAGGTTAGGAGGGCGGTGCTGAGTTCGAGGGAATCGACTGAGACAAAGTGGGGGGAGGGGAAATGAGGAAACTGGAGAAATCTTATCTTCACGATCCTTATCTTCACGATGGACATCCAGTCCTTGTACACCTCCATCCCCCATCACGAAGGTCTCAAAGCCCTCCGCTTCTTCCTTTCCCGCCGCACCAACCAGTAACCTTCCACTGACACCCTCCTTCGACTGACTGAACTGGTCCTCACCCTGAATAACTTCTCTTTCCAATCCTCCCACTTCCTCCAAACTAAAGGAGTTGCCATGGGCACCCGCATGGGCCCCAGCTATGCCTGTCCCTTCGTAGGATATGTGGAACAGTCCATCTTCAGCAACTACACTGGCACCACACCCCACCTTTTCCTCCGCTACATCGATGACTGTATCGGCGCTGCCTCGTGCTCCCACGAGGAGGTTGAACAGTTCATCAACTTTACCAACACCTTCCATCCCGACCTCAAATTCACCTGGACTGTCTCAGACTCCTCCCTCCCCTTCCTAGACCTTTCCATTTCTATCTCGGGTGACCGACTCAACACAGACATCTACTATAAACCGACTGACTCCCACAGCTACCTGGACTACACCTCCTCCCACCCTGCCCCCTGTAAAAACGCCATCCCATATTCCCAATTCCTTCAACTCCGCCGCATCTGCTCCCAGGAGGACCAGTTCCAATACCATACAGCCCAGATGGCCTCCTTCTTCAAGGACCGTAGACTCCCCCCAGACGTGATCGACGATGCCCTCCACTGCATCTTCTCCACTTTCCGCTCCTCTGCCCTTGAACCCCGCCCCTCCAACCGCCACCAAGACAGAAACCCGCTGGTTCTCACCTACCACCCCACCAACCTCCGTATACAGCGTATCATCCGCTGTCATTTCCGCCACCTCCAAACGGACCCCACCACCAGGGATATATTTCCCTCCCCTCCCCTATCAGCGTTCCGCAAAGACCACTCCCTTCGTGACTCCCTCGTCAGGTCCACACCCCCCACCAACCCAACCTCCACTCCCGGCACCTTCCCCTGCAACCGCAGGAAATGCAAAACTTGCGCCCACACCTCCTCCCTTACTTCTCTCCAAGGCCCCAAGGGATCCTTCCATATCCGCCACAAATTCACCTGTACCTCCACACACATCATCTATTGCATCCGCTGCACCCGATGTGGCCTCCTCTATATTGGGGAGATGGGCCGCCTACTTGCGGAACACTTCAGGGAACACCTCTGGGACGCCCGGAACAACCAACCCAATCACCCCGTGGCTCAACACTTTAACTCTCCCTCCCACTCCACCGAGGACATGCAGGTCCTTGGACTCCTCCATCGCCAGAACATAACAACACGACGGTTGGAGGAAGAGCGCCTCATCTTCCGCCTGGGAACCCTCCAACCACAAGGGATGAACTCAGATTTCTCCAGTTTCCTCATTTCCCCTCCCCCCACCTTGTCTCAGTCGATTCCCTCGAACTCAGCACTGCCCTCCTAAGCTGCAATCTTCTTCCTGACCTCTCCGCCCCCACCCCACTCCGGCCTATCACCCTCACCTTGACCTCCTTCCACCTATCACATCTCCATCGCCCCTCCCCCAAGTCCCTCCTCCCTACCTTTTATCTTAGCCTGCCTGGCACCCTCTCCTCATTCCTGATGAAGGGCTCTGGCCCGAAACGCCGAATTTCCTGTTCCTTGGATGCTGCCTGACCTGCTGTGCTTTAACCAGCAACACATTTTCACCTAAGAATTACCTTTAACTGATTCTTTTCATTGTGTAATTTCTGTTATTATGTCTGAAGACCTGTGTCCCCTTAAGAAGGGTTCGAGATCGGTCAAAGGAATCGACAAATGCGCTCTATTCAAAAAACAAGGGTCATTAGTTGATTCAGTTAACGTACCTTGATGCAATTCTATCCAGCAACACAGAGATTGAAGCTTCTGTGTTCTGGGGAAAAGTTGCACAATTACATTTGAAAATTACATATTATTTACATGTTTTTAAAGAAATAGTACAGTCTTAATTACAAGAAAGAACAATCACATATGATTTACAGCGAATTAATCTAATGATATTTTCTGGGAAAGGGTTCTTAACTACAAAAAAATGTCCAATCAATTGTAATATGGTGATATGATTGAAGACAGGCTAATCCAATGGTATTTCCTTTAAGAAGGATATCTAATTTACGTAAATTGTCATGCCATGTATTAGTTCAACGTTTGTTCAAATGGTCAATTAATGTATCAGTGTTTATCTTATGAAAACTCTATTGTCCTCATCTTTCAACTGCAAGTTAATTCTGCAAATCAGCACTATGTTCAGCAGTATGATTCACAGGCCATTTTGTAGTATTCTTTTAAATCGAGAAACCATTTTGTTGTAATAAAAATCTTCATATTTTGTTGCCTAAATTCAAATTTGAGATCCTCATGTCTATAGGTTTAGCAGTGTTTAAATAAGCACATTATAACAAGGTATCACAAAACAAAGTCTCAACATGCAAACCCTGTGAACTAGATGAAAACGCAATCCTTGCGTACATCCTCCATGTTACTATTCCTCTTCAGTTTGTCATCTGTTCCCTTCGATGCATTGATGAGAATCCATTTAATTTGCCATTTGGTTGGATAATATTGTCTTTATTCCAAGGCGAATGATGTATAAAAGTAGGCAAAACTTGCTACAAAGGTACAGCAGCTACTGTTTTGGTCTCCTTAGTTAGGGGGTATATTTGTATTGGAGAAAGTTCAGTGAACATCTTTGTATTAATTCTTTTGAAAATATAAGTTTGAGCCTGTACTCACAGGAATTTAGGAGACCGAGAAATGATCTTCAAAGATTTCGAATGGTCTTAGAAAGCTTGACCTTCTCAGAGAATCTCGAACAGGGAGCACAGTTACAAAATAAAGTTCTCCAAATGAGGTAGAGATGAAGTGGAATTTTTAATCTTTCAAATACTCTTCCTCCGAAAGCAGTAGAGGTCAGTTCATTGAATATATTCAAGGCAGAGTTTGACAAATTGTTGATGTACAAGAGAGTCAAAGGTTCTGGAGAGGGCAAGTGTCAGGGTGATCAGGTAGAATCTTATTGCATGGTGGGGCCACATGGCCTTGTGCTGCTTCAAGGTTTTATTTTCTTCTGTTGTACCAGTAATACAGGAAAATCTAACAAGGTGCTCTCCATGCTCAGGTGGTTTATTTCACTGCGACATTCCCTTACGTGGTTCTGACCATACTCCTGATCCGAGGGGTTACCCTGGAGGAAGCTTCTAAAGGAATTGAATTCTACATCGGAAGCCAGTCAGACTTCTCCAGACTGGCTGATGCTGAGGTAAATACAGCAATATGAATGATTGAGCCTCATTAGTATTTTTAGTTGAATCGATTCGTGCCTCAGCACATTTACTTTGTTAGCTTGTCATCATTGATTTAAACTGAAAGTGTTTTGCTGAAAAAGCGCAGCAGGTCAGGCAGCATCCAAGGAGCAGGAGAATTGACGTTCCTGAAGAAGGGCTCATGCCCGAATCGTCGATTCTCCTGCTCCTTGGATGCTGCCTGACCTGCTGCACTTTTCCAGCAACACATTTTCAGCTCTGATCTGCAGCATCTGCAGTCCTCACTTTCATCATTGATTTAAAATCAGTGTATTGCTTTTGAGTCCTTAATTCAATTCTTGGAAATTTTTAACAAAGCTTGTGATGAATTCAAAGAGTCAGTTTAAGGTCTATATCATCCTGCCATTAACAGGAAAGAAGGTCAGGGCATCAGCTATGATGGACGAGAGGATCAAAATTGATGAGGAATTATGATAGGGATTGGGATGCAATAGAATTCTTCCTTCATGCCTCCTCCTTTCTGAAATCTTGGAAATGATTTCGGAGTTTCAGGTGAAATACCTCATTGATCTACAAAGCAAATACTGACCCACATTTTGCTGTATCAGGGCAATAGAAAGAGCCACTCTTGATGAGCCTTGTCCTTATCCATTCTATGTCAATGTTATTTGGTGCTGCAAGTACCTGGAAGTGGGAGATGGAAATGAAAGAACATTGTCTATATCTGAAATCTACATTGGAGTGAACATTGGAAAGCAACTGATTATATCTTGAACCAGTCAGATTATCGTACTTGGAATATAACAATGCAAGGACTGAGACAGAAAAGGAAGTGTAAGTTTGAGTGGGTGACTTCCAAGCTGTGATTCCATTCTTCCAGTAGGTAGTTTAAGTGCCAGAAATTGTGACTGGCAGTAAGTAAATGCTTGGCATGTCATTAAAAGGCTATTTCAATGTCATGTTTCTTGAAACAAATCTCCGAGGTGATTCAGTCAACAGCATAAGGACAGAAACATCATGGAGCCCAGTGAATGCAAATAGGCAGACTAGGCAATGCCACATTTGTGAAGCTGACAGTGTCCTCATACATACTGGATAATGATGGCTGGAATTTTGTATTCAGTCCAAAGATACAGCAGTCTTTGTGAATAGACAATGGTGAACACTATTTATTGCTTAATTTTTCTGACAGGAATTGGATTTTGATTTCCATTTAAATCATTTAACCATTGTTTACATAATCCTAGAAATTACAGTGTAATTTTACTGGTTCCTGTTGATATTAAGCTACTGTGATATTATTACAATATGAAAGTGATCATTATTTATGGTAAAAGGTGTTCTTTGTTGTTACTTTCACGAAAAGAATGGAATTAACTATGGTCAGTACAATACTGCAAGTGAGTCAGTCACTGAAAACCATGGCTGGTGAAAGAGTATACAGTCACGTCTTCGATAGTGCAATAGTCACGTTCCGTGTGACCCTGCGCTATGCAAGAATCACGCAATACAAGGAGCACTTACAGTGTTGCCGATGTAATCATGTTCTAGCCAACACACTTTTTGAATTTTTGCACTTTAGAAAAGCGTCCCCAATCGTCAATCACGGTACAGGTAATTTGTTTTAATGAAACATGCATTATACCAGAAAGACCTGTGTCAGATATCCCAGAGGAAATTTAACTGTAAATAATCGACAGTAGTGATGACTGTTCTGTTTAAGAAGAGTTACTGTTGACCAGAGGGAGCTACTTTGCTCAGTTCACCATGGATTAACCACACGAGTTCTCATTATCTTCACAATTAATGTTGTTAATCTGTTGTACATGTTTGTGTTTCATTTCCCTCCAGACATCTATTCTATTTTGTATTTACCAGGTCTGGAAAGATGCTGCGACTCAAATTTTCTTTTCTATCTCAGTGGGTTGGGGCACTTTAGTAGCATTGTCGTCTTACAACAAGTTCCACAATAACTGCTACAGAGATACCACCATTGTCTGTGTTGTCAATTGTGCTACGAATGTGTTTGCAGGATTTGTCATCTTCTCCATCCTGGGACACATGGCTCACATACAAGATAAGCCTGTTTCAGAGGTTGCCAAGTCAGGTAAACTAGAGCTGTTAAAATTGTCAAGGGTCAGACAGCTTTAATGTTCTCTCTGAAGTGATTCAACCCAACATTCCAGTGATTCCAGTGTCCAGACACAATAATCAATCCTCAGATCCAAACTGATAACCAGGCTCTGAAGACACATTGCTATGATGTTTGGTTTATACTGGACAGGGATTGGAGCTGAATAATGCAATGGTATGCCTGGGGTTGAACCCTAGCTCTTAAAAGTGAGCTTTTGAAATAATCACAGAATAGTAAATCTCAAAAGCACTCAGTTAACATTATAATTCACTGTAAGATTTGTTATTTACCTTAGAATTACATTTCATATGAGCCACATTTTATATTTAAGAAGAAAATTTTGAATGAATTCTATAATATTGTGCTTTTAGGTGAATCAGAGACAGTTTTTATTTATTGACGATTAGTTACTGATCATGTTATGTGCTCAAATATTCAATTTGACAGTAGTACATTTTTAAAAATGTTTAATATAAAGAGATTTGATACCTGACTGGAAAGTGGTGCAGGATTATTTGGAGATACTTGAGTTTCCAGAATTGAGAGGCATTGTCTTCATGCAGACAACTTGTCAGGCTATCCAGCACCAGAAGGGACGCAGGTTTGTGATGGCTATCTATCTATAATATTTGATGGATCTAAACATCATGCAAAGCACTGGTCAGATATGAATTAAAGCTTCAGCACTATAATTGTTTAGCCATGATCTGTGATTTGCAACTCATGATGCACTAACACAAGTTGTAATATTTAATTGTTATCCTTAATTTTAAAAAATCATTTGCATTGAATAATAGCAATTTGCACTGAAGCACCAATTTGGGTGCAATGGCAGCATGCCTCTTATCAATGGCCAACAGACAGAGGACTGATATTGCCAGTAACAAACATGATGCCCTTGTGGAATAACTATAGAGATGTCAGCATAATGTTTTGCCACTTCCAAATGTAACGCTGAAGATATAAGCAGGTCAGACCATGACAAATTCTCAGTGAAATAAAAGCAGTTGGTTTTCAAGGATGATGGAAAATCACAAAATGATGAAGAAACAGAGCTGTTATTTAGGAGGTCCTGAGTTATATATTTGTGGTAACCTCAAGGGGTGGCACAGTGGTTAGCACTGCTGCCTCACAGTACCAGAGACCCGGGTTAGATTCCCACCTCGGGCAACTGTCTGTGTGGAGTTTGCAAGTTCTCCCCATGTCTGAGTGGGTTTCTTCTGGGTGCACCAGTTTCCTCCCACAGTACAAAAATATGCCAGTTAGGTGAATTGGCCATGTTAAATTGCCCGTAGTATTAGGTGAAGGGGTAAATGTAGGGGAATGGGTCTGGATGGGTTGCTGTTTGGAGGGTCGGTGTGGACTTGTTGGGCCAAAGGGCCTGGTTCCACACTGTAAATAATCTAATCTAATCTAATCAAGCAAGAGACATGGAAATGTTCTGTGCTAAGCCACTTGTATCGGTTGATGATGCTGTGATAAGTAATTAATGACCAGGTAAAGTTACAATAAAACACAGTTCACACATTCTGATTACTCCAGTAGTCTGAGCACTGAGTGGTTTGACAGCCTGAATGGAGGCAGGGACATAGGAACAGGGGTAAGCCACTCAGTCTGAGTAGTTTGCCTCACTACTCCATGTCATAATGAAGGATCAAACATTTCAATGTTTTTTACTCATTCCATTCCCTGACCTTGAACACCACTGAGAATCAGAAATATATCAATCTCAACCTTAAATCTACTCAAATCTTGACCTCCACAGCCCTCTGTGCTGGACAATTCCAATGTTTCACAACACTCTGAATAAACTAATTTCTTGTCAGCTTGGCCGTCAGTGGCATCCCCCTTAGTTTTAAATTATGGCCGCTGGTTTTAGATTCTGCAGACAGAGGAAATATCTTACCTGCAGCTACTCTGTTGTTCTCTTTAACTACGTTGTAAGTTTCAATGCAATTGCCTCTCATTCTACGAAACTCTAGAGAATAAGGCCCTGTTTTCCCAATCTTTCTTCATAGGACAGTTCAACCATTCCAGGAGCAAGTCTGCTGAACATTTGTTGCACTCCCTCTATTCAATGACATTTTTCCTGAGAAAAAGTGACCAAACTGTGCACAGTTTCCAGGTGTGGCCTAACCAAGCTGCTATACAACTGAAACAAGACTTCACTATCCCTGTACTCAAATCCTCTTGCAATAAAGGATGACATTCCATGAGGCTTCCTAATAGCTTGCTGCACACACATGTTAACCCTCAGTGACTTAGCAACAAGGAGACTGAGGTCTCTTTGTACAACTACACTTTATAATCCCCAACCATTTAAGAAACACTCTAAATTATCCGTTCAATTATTTCTCCCCATTCCCTACTCTCCAACATTATTCCCTGCTTTAAAATGCCAGTTTCACCAATATATCAGAGAGATTCTTTTTTTGCTTAGATTGCAAATGTCACTCTGAACTCAGTGTTCACTGCTTCTAAATATTATAATTTCTGAATTGAAAGTGATTAATATTACAAATATATAATAACTAATGTTTTTTATTGTAAACACATATCCGCACAACTTTGGTGACATGAATAGTTTTGCAAATGGTGGCTAATATTGGCAACTGTAATAAATGAAATGAAATGAATGTCAACAACAAGTTAATAGCAACGCTCATTATGTCATTTCAATTCTATTCACTGTTCAGGTTTCGGTTTGGTCTTCATTGCCTACCCAGAGGCCCTTGCACAGTTACCGTGGGCACCATTATGGTCTGTTTCATTTTTCTTCATGCTGCGCACTTTGGGAGTTGACACACAGTTTGCAGGTTTAGGTAAAAATGGCATTGCATCACTTAAAAAAATCATTTCTTTTGAAGAAATTATGACAGTGTTGGGCAAAAAGTGCTGTTGGTGATGTTAGTGGACAAACACACAACATTTCTTTGTAGCAATTGTTCCCTTATTGTCTGAAAGAAGAATGCAGCTATTTGTCTTAAATGATTAGCACCTGCATCAAAATAAAAATTGGGGAAAAGTTGCATCAACATCCAAATGATTTCACAATACAATTTGCACTAACAGCGATGTTGAGAGAAGGCATCATAGAAGATCAAAATGTGAGTTGGAGTAAATGAGAGAGATGAGGTTCAGTGTTATTAGGAATTAGTAAGTGAGGATGGAGAGTGTATGAGCAAATATTAAAAGAGAAAGACAAACCAGTAGAACTTATTAGCAAAAGCATGCAGCATTCAGAGTTAAGTTGATGAGCTGACAACACAAATAGAGACCAGTCACACCACCTGGTGAAGATTATGGAAATGTGGTTGCAGGAAGATCAGTACTGGGAGTGAAATGTCCTAGGGTAATGAGTATTCCAAAGGGATAGGCAAGTAGGAAGAGGAGGTGGAGCTATTTTATTGGTTAAGGGAGATATCAAGGTGCATTAAGAAATGATATTGGCACTACGAACCAAGATGTTGAATCAATCTGAGTGGAAATAAAAGGCAAGGGAAGAAACCCCTTGGTAGGAATAATTTACAGACTCTCAAACAGTACTTCCAAAGTAGGGCTGAGTATAAATGAGGCAGTAATGAGGGCTTATGAGCCAGCCACAACAGAAATTATGGGTGATTTGTACATATTGATTGGATTCATCAACTTGTCAAGGGTAGTATTGAAGGAAGATTCATAGAGTGTATGAGGGATTCTTTCTTATGACAACGTGTCATGGAATCAACTGGCTACTTCACATTTGGTATTGTGTAATGAGGAAGGATTAATAAATGATCATGCAGTTAAGGATCATCTTGGAAGGTGTGATCACAACCTTCTATAGTTTCAAATTCAGATGGCAAGAGTGAAGACAGAGTCATATACAGGAGTTTTAATGTTGGCCAAAAGTCATTATACAGGCCTGAGAAAGCAGTTGGCCCTGGGGGACTGAGGAAAAATATTAAAGGAGCAGGACATTTGAAAAATGGTGGCAAATACTCAATGAGTTACTAAATATCTGTCAATTAAAATATATTCCTGAGAGGGAAAGGAATTATAGAAAGGTAAAAGATAATCCATGGCTTAACAAGGAGGTCGAGGATAACATAAAGACAAAAACTAGGGCATATCATACTGCAAATGTTTGAGACATTCTGGAGAATCAGGAGATCAAGAAAAGGAAACTAGCAAAAACCATAAGCTCTGACACCAAAAGCTTCTATAAGTATATAAAAAGGAAGAGAGTCGTGAAAGTAAATGGTGGCCCTTTAGAGGGTGGAAATGGTGAGGTAATTATGGGAAACTCAGAAATGGCAGAGGCACTAAACCAATATTTTGTGTCTTTTTGCAGTGGAAGATTATAATTTCTTCCCAAAATCTGCAGTTACTATAGAGGAACTTGGTGAAATTACTAGGGAAAAGGTATTAAGTAAACTGATGGGATTAAAGGCAGATTAGTCCCCAGGACCAGATGACTTGCACCCTAAGGCAGCAGAGATAGTGGATATATTAGTTACTACATTCCAAAATTTCCTCGATTCTGGAAAGGTGCCAGTGATTTGGAAACACTTTAATGTGAAGCCTGTATTTGAAAAAAGAGATAGGCAAAATGTGGAAAATTGTAGATCAATTAGTTTGACCTCAGTCATGAGGAAGTTGCTGGAGTCAATAATAAGGGAGAGAACTGACCACTTGGAACAACAAAGCTCAATTCCCCAGTGGCAGCATGGTTTCATACAGGACAAGTTGAACTTGACAAAATTGTTGGAATTTCTGAGGATGTAACTATCAAGTTGGATAATGGGGACACAGTGGATGTGTTATATCTAGACCTCTAGAAGACATTGATAAGGTGCTACATTAAGACTGATACAAAAGGTTAGACCGGAGGGTGTTTGGGGTAGAGTATTGGTTCGGATAGAGGATTGGTTGACTGACAGAAAGCAGAGGGGTGGGATAAATGGGTCCTTCTGCGGAACTGTAACTATTGGGGTAGCATAGGGTTCAATCCTCTGACATCAACTGTTGACAATCTATATCAATGAGCTGCCGGGAGGGACAGAATGTAACAAAACAAAATTCACAGCTAGAGAATGAACTAGAATCTGGCAGATGGAATTTAACGTGGATAGGTACGAGGTTACATATTTTGGCAAGAATAATGAAAGAGCAAATTATTAATTAAATCAGAAGCAGATTCAAAGTGCCTCAGTGTAGAGGGATCTGGGTGTCCTTGTGTATGAATCACAGAAAGTGGGGATGTAGGGGCTGCATCTAATAAGAAAGGCAAGTGGAATCTTGGCATTTATTGCAAAAGAACTGGTTTATAAAAGTAATGTTGTCACAATTGTATGAGATGATGTTGAGACCATACTTGGAGTATTGTATCCAGTTCTGGTTTCTTTACTTGAGGAAGGATGTGGTGGCATTAAAAGCAGTTCCGAGGAGGTTCTCCAGGTTGATTCAAGGGATGAAAGGGCTGTCATATGAGGAACAATTGAATACGTTGGACTTGTACTCGCTGGAGATCAGAAGAATGAGGGATGATCTGATTGACACACATAAAATGCTCAAGGGAATTGATAAGGTAGATGTGGAACAGATATTCCTCCTTGTCGGACAGTCTTGAACAAGAGGTCATAGATATAGCCTGAGAGGAAGTAGGTTCAAAACTGGGGTGAGGAGAAACTATTTCTCTGGCAGGGTTGTGAATCTGTGGATCTCACTGCCCCAGAGTGCAGAAGAGGCAGAATCAATCAACAAATTCAAGAAAGAAATAGATATGTTTTGATGAAAAATGGGACAAAGGGCTGTGGGAAACAGGCAGGAATTACGACCATAATAAGAACAGCCATGAATGTGACGAATGGTAGAGTGGGTTTGAAGGGCTGAATTGTCCACTCGCTCCTAATATCTATGTTCCTCTGCCCAATAGCTATTGTGGTGATTTTCAATCTCAGATGTTAATGTTCTATATCTTTTCTTTGCTCTCATGCCTAGAATTTATCTTTTTGTTGAGACAGATCTTGCTGTTCAAGAAATGGGGATTTTTATTTACCTGCCTTACAGGGGGCAGGATGGTCAGCAAACTTATTCACTCATGTTGAAACTCACTCATGTTGAAACACCCTACGTGATATTTGAGGATAACGATGATGCAGTTTTCCTCTGCATCAGAGCAACAGGAAAAATACAACTGGGGGAAAAATACATATCTCAGAGCCAGAAAAATGGATGCAGAAACCTTTTACTCCAGGGCTTTGGTGTGTCCAGTGGTGTTTTGTCCTGTCATTGTGCAAGTTATTAATTAATGTCTTCATTTGACATTTTCTTCCATTAGAAACAGTTATGACAGCCCTGCAAGACCAGTTCCCTACATTGGTCCAATCAAAGCGCCTTCTTCTGACAGCTGGTGTTTGTTCGTTATTTTATCTGCTTGGCCTTCTATGTGTGACACAGGTAGGTTGTATTTCAGTGATATCAGCTGTTTTCACATGTACTCAGTAACTGTAAAAGGTGATCAAATTCACAGGATGAAAAAATAAAGAAGGCATTAGTGTTCTGGTCCTTTCTTTTTGCAGTTGTTTAATGTTGTGCAGTGATCATGTCATATTGATATCTTGCTGTGATTCTGAGTTTATTCTCAGATTATCCACTCTTACAATAGGACTGGGAAACAGGACCACGGTTCAGTTTATTATGTCATAAAATTGCTCAGCAGACACATTCGTTATTGCGGTTAGTTGTTACAGGGAAGCATAGCTGCTCTCCCTTTGCAATATGTACTGCACACTGAACAAGTCTATAGCTGTCAGTGACATGTATTATATCAAGGTTATATGCTCATCAGCATGTTCTTCTTAAAATGATATTACTATATTCCTATAACATACATGAATGAAAATAAATATATCTCAGACTGGTTGTGAGAACTATCACTCCAAAAATAGGTCACTGTGCTTAGGAGTTTAAGAATTGAACTGTTTAAGACTTTAAGTGGTTGTATAATGAATCAATAATTTAATAATCCTTCCAGATCTCATGATCTTCTTTCTGTCCTGTGATCTAGATTTATCAACTGACTGTTCTTGGCTCACTGATATTTTGGTGACTTTCCTTTTGTTAAAGAGGAGATTATTTTCATGGTTGCGTTCAACATTTTCATTCCCTGAGTTTACCTCTGGTGGTGCTCTGTGCACCGTCAGAATGCTCAATGTTAGAATGTTGTACAATTCCCCAAATTATTTTCTATTCCTCTTTCTCATTGTTCCATTAGATATTGGGTTTAAGGCTCACTGCACTTTCTGAGTACTTCTGTGGGTGACCATGTTCCCTGGATGGGATGTATGATTCAAACCTTTTACCACTCTCACAAACTAGATAATTCCACACCCAGATGTCAAATGAGTGCTGTTTTTATTCTGCCTGAATGTTCAAGATGTTTATCCCATATTTACAGGAAATTGGACTCTTCGTGACTTGGCAAATGTGTCCTGACTTGCTTTTTAATGTGTTTGTTGCTGGTAATAGAAAGCCCATACCTAGGCGTATTGTTATGAAGTGTGACATGGCAATATGGAGATGGTGTCCAGTTGCTCATTTCATGACGGATGGCTGAATAGTATGAACCATTTCATTCAGCAAAAATATTGGGTCTGGGATAATGTGGTGAGGCTGTCACATGATTTAGACCCCATGTAGTACACATCCAAGGTATCCTAGGTCCATAAAATATTTATCAGTGCAGTATGATCCAATTTCAGATATTTTCTCCAGGTACACAATGCACTTTATACTTATGGTGATTACCATGGGTGTAGTGAGTAATCCTTCCAATGTCTGGTAGTTGGAAAATTGGAATATTACTCAGTGACTTGGAGAAAATTGTCACCGTGGATGGTAAGTAAATCTGTTACAAGCTTCAACCAAAGATATATTGAAATCTTGTGAGGGTAGAGAAATTTTTTTTTCTGTTGATGTGGTGGCTGACTTTGACATGCCTGATACACCCTCACAGTCTTCTCGATTTTTCTGTTGTGAACTGAGCAATACACAGTGAACTGAACAGGGGCCTTTTTCACCCTATGCCCATATGCCCCTGGTATAATGAGGCAATAGAGTTTACTAAAGAGCTTCAGCTACAAGCATCTGTTTATGTTTGAAAAGCATGCCTCTTGAGGGTCCCTGGCTCATCCTTGTCTGGCTAAATCCCTCGGAGCACATCTGGCACGTTTTGTATCCCATCAGGCCGGACTTTGATAATAACTTTCCAAAATGCCCTCAGTTGTGAATCATTCATTGTCTTTTTTCTTACTGTTGACCAATATTCATCTGGATTGATATTGATGATGTTTTCTTATGTAATTTTTTTGTAAGTGCAGCCAAACAGCAATTGTCTAATTTGGCGTTGTTACATCTCTCATTGTGTCTGAAGTAGCCCAGATTGTAACAAATATCAAGTTATATCCCTGAACTTTTATGAGACATTGTTGTAGTCTTGACGGTGCACTTTTCAGTGGTTTATGTCAAATCATTTTCAATGTTTTGTTCCTACAATGAATCATTTACTTAACTGGTACATATGGAAATTTGTGATAGTGCATACCAGAAGAAATGTTTTCTGTCCTATGTTCAAACAGTTAGATTGTTATTATGATAGAATATTGGATCCAAAAGCAATGAATTTACCATTATGTATGCCCCAACGCTGTTTTGACAAGGTCAGGCCCAGTGGGAGGGATGACATGAATGAAGGTGCTCAGGCCAGAAAAATATTGAACTTGATATCGAGTCCTGACAACTGCAGGGACCCCAAATGGAAATGGGATGCTGACCAGAGTTTCCAGATGACCTTGGGCTCCTTTCATCGCAGCTAACCCATTGTCACTCACTAATGGTCCCCATAAGCTACTTTTCTTTCGCCCAGGCTCAACAGTATCCATTCCTTTGTCTGCCCAACAAGTGTTCTCTCTTTGTGTGGGCTCCATCTCCACCTGTTGTTCACTCTGTTCTCCCAATCCCTGTCTTCAGTGTATATCCCATCTTTTCCTAGCAACAATGAGTTCTGAAGAAGGATCACTGGTCCTGAAATGTTGACTCTGCTTTCTCTCCACAGAAGCTGTCTGACCTGCTGAGTTTCTCTGGCAAATTTTGTTCTTGTTTCAGATTTCCAGCATCCACATTCCTTTGCTTTTAGAATTCCGCAGGTGGCAGAACAGCCTGATCCCTATGCCCTTAACTTCCAGATACATGTACCTGTGAATGCTCCTGCATAGCTGTATGTGGAATACTCTCTGCTTCCCACCAGCTCCACCACCATTGTCATTGTTGGTGCACCCAAGTGCTTCTCTCTGAGAGAAATTATGTTTGAGACACGGAATTGTTCATTCACTTTTAATCTGTAGCTAAAGCTTCCCTTCATTGCCAAGCCTTCAAATGAGGCCTTGTGCAATCATATTCTTCAATTTCTGTTTCTGTTGGGTATAATTGCGTTGTGTAGGAAGAGATCTTGAACCCTTCCCATTATAGTGCACATTCTCTGCTAGCCCTCTGTATGAGCCAGTTAAGAGAAAGATGCGGCCATTAATGTTTCCTTTGATTTGTTCACACTCTACCCTCCTCCTCTACATTATATACCCTCCCCACCTCTCCTAGCCTTCTCCCTTTTCACCGATGTTCCTTCTGTTTCTCTTCAGTCTCCTCCTGTGATGATCAGCTCCTCCACTATCCCCTATGATATTCCTGCTTATCCACCACCACCACCGTTTCCTTTTGGCTCAGTTGGCTGGATGGTTGGTTTTAAAGAGAGTGATGCTGGAAAAGCACAGCCGGTCAGGCAGCATCTGAGGAGCAGGAGAGTTGATGTTTTGACCATAAGCTCTTTAACAGGAAGATGATTCCGGCACCACACGTTTTGACTCTGATTTCCAGTATCTGTAGTCCTCACTTTCTCCTGGATGGCTGATTGACAATGGGGGGCAAGGGGGTGGGGGGCGCGGGGGGGTTGTGGGGGGGGAGGCGGGTGCGGGGGGAGAGGGGCACCAACAACACAGGTTCAACTTCTGCATTGACTGAGGTTACCAACAAACAATAAAAATGTAAATTAAGAAGATTGAGAATCCAACCATCAATAAATCGTTTTGGAGGTTTGACAACTCATTCTGACCTGGTGATTGTATACCGATTTGAAGAGATGTGTGTTATTTTCAGTTGCTCTTGACTGGTAACTCAGTTGCCTTGATGTTAGATGCTGCAACTCAGCATCATGTCATGATCATCGGCATCAGAATTTTCTCCCTCACTGTCTGCAAACATGCTTAGCTTAGCCTAGCCTTAGGGGAGACAATGGCCTACTGGTATTATCGGTAGACTGTTAATCCAGAGATCCAGGGAATGTTTTGGGAATCCAGGTTTGAATCCTGCCACGGCAGATGGTATAATTTGAATTCAATAGACTCTGGAATTAAGAGTCTAATGAATTCAAATGAATCCATTGTTGATTGTTAGAAACACCCCTTTGGTTCACTAATGTCCTTTACGGAAGGAAACTTCAATTATTACTTGGTCGGGCCGACATGAGAAAGTGAGGACTTCAGATGCTGGAGATTAGAGTCAAAAAGTGTGGCGCTGGAAAAGCACGGCTGGTCAGACAGCATCTGAGGAGCAGTAGAGTCGATGTTTTGAGCTTAAGCCCTTAATCAGAAATGAAGAGCTGTAGTGGTTCTGTTCGCCGAGCTGGAAGTTTTTGTTGCAAACGTTTCGTCCCCTGGCTAGGAGACATCATCAGTGCTCTGGAGCCTCCCCCGAAGCGCTTCTTTGATGTTTCTTCCGGCATTTATAGTGGTCTGTCCTTGCCGCTTCCGGGTGTCAGTTTCAGCTGTCCGCTGTAGTGATTGGTATATTGGGTCCAGGTCGATGTGTCTGTTGATGGAGTTTGTGGATGAATGCCATGCCTCTAGGAATTCCCTGGCTGTTCTCTGTCTGGCTTGCCCTATGATAGTAGTGTTTTCCCAGTCGAATTCATGTTGCTTGTTGTCTGAGTGTGTGGCTACTAGGGATAGCTGGTCGTGTCGTTTCGTGGCTAGTTGGTGTTCATGTATGCGGATTGTTAGCTGTCTTCCTGTTTGTCCTATATAGTGTTTTGTGCAGTCCTTGCATGGTATTTTATAAACTACATTAGTTTTGCTCATGTTGGATATTGGCTCCTTTGTTCTAGTAAGTTGTCTGAGCGTGGCTGTTGGTTTGTGTGCCGTTATGAGTCCCAGGGGTCGCAGTAGTCTGGCTGTCAGTTCTGAAACGCTCCTGATGTATGGTAGTGTGGCTAGTCCTTTTGGTTGTGGCATGTCCTCGTTCCGTGGTCTATCTCTTAGGCATCTGTTGATAAAGTTGCGCGGGTATCCGTTTTTGGCGAATACCTTGTATAGGTGTTCCTCTTCCTCTTTTCGCAGTTCTGGTGTACTGCAGTGTGTTGTAGCTCTTTTGAATAGTGTCCTGATGCAGCTTCGTTTGTGTGTGTTGGGGTGGTTACTTTCATAGTTTAGGACTTGGTCTGTGTGTGTTGTTTTCCTGTGTGCCCTTGTGGTGAATTCTCCGTTCGGTGTTCTCTGTACTATCACGTCTAGGAATGGGAGTTGGCTATCCTTTTCTACTTCTCTCATGAATCGGATGCCTGTGAGTGTGGCGTTGATGATCCGGTGTGTTTTTCTATTTCCGTGTTTTTGATGATTACGAAAGAGTCATCGATGTATCTGACCCAGAGTTTGGGTTGAATTTGTGGTAGGGCTGTTTGTTCTAACCTTTGCATAACTGCCTCTACTATGAGTCCCGAGATTGGTGATCCCATGGGCGTTCCGTTGATTTGATGGGTCAGATATGTCGATGACACGTTTGTGAAATTGACCTGTGGTAAAGATGTTACTACAGTTGTTATGGGGAATGTTAACATGCAGGTAGACTGGGAGAATCAGGATGGTATTGGACCTCAAGAAAGAGACTTTATGGAGTGCATCAGAGATGGATTCTTAGAGCAGCTGGTGCTGGAGCCGACCAGGGAGAAGGCAATTCTGGATCTAGTATTGTGTAATTAACCAGAATTGGTCAGAGACCTCGAAGTGAAGGAGCCATTGGGAAGTAGTGACCATAATACATTAAGTTTCAATCTGCAGTTTGAGAGGGAGAGGGTACAGTCGGAAGTGAAAGTACTTCTGTTGAATAAAGGGAACTATGGAGCTATGAGGGAGGAGCTGGCCAAAGTTCAATGGTGCAATACCTTAGCAGGGATGACCGTGGTGGAACAATGGCAGATATTTCTGTGTATAATGCAGAAGTTTGCAGGATCAATTCATTCTTAAAAGGAAGAAATATCCCAGGAGGAGGCATGGGTGGCCGTGGCTGACGAGGGAAGTTAAGAAACATATAAAGTTAAAAGAGAAAAAGTATAACATAGCAAAGATAAGTGGGAAAACAGAGGACTGGGAAGCTTTTAAAGAACAACAGAGGATTACTAAGAAGGAAATACGCAGAGGAAAAATGAGATACGAAGATAAACTGGCCAATAATATAAAGGAGGATAGTAAAAGCTTTTTCAAGTATATGCAAGGCAAAAAAATGGTAAGGACTAAAATTGGGCTCTTGAAGACAGAAACAGGGGAATATATTACAGGGAACAAAGAAATGGCAGAAGGATTAAATGGGTACTTCCGATCTGTATTCACTGGGGAAGACACAAGACTGGGGAAGACCCTGAGGTAGCAGTGACCAAAGGACCTGAACTTAAGGGAATCTGTATTTGCCAGGATTTGGTGTTGGAGAGACTGTTAGGTCTGAAGGTTAATAAGTCCCCGGGGCCTGATGGTCTACATCCCAGGGTACTGAAGGAGGTGGCTCGGGAAATCGTGGATGTGTTGGTGATTATTTTCCAGAGTTCGATAGATTCGGGATCGGTACCTGAGGATTGGAGACCGGCTAATGTTATACCACATTTTAAGAAAGCTGGGAGAGAGAAAGCAGGAAATTATAGACCAGTTAGTCTGACCTCAGTGGTGGGAAAGATGCTGGAGTCTATGATAAAGGATGAGATTATGGCACATCTGGATAGTAGTAACAGGATAGGACAGAGTCAGCATGAATTTATGAAGGGGAAATCGTGCTTGACTAATCTTCTGGAGTTTTTTGAGGATGTAACTCTGAAGATGGATAAGGGAGATCCAGTAGATGTAATGTACCTGGACTTTCAGAAAGCTTTTGATAAAGTTCCACATAGGAGGTTAGTGAGTAACCTTAGGGCGCATGGTATTGGGGGCAAAGTACAAGATTGGATTGAAAATTGGTTGGCTGATAGGAAACAAAGGGTAGTGATAAACGGCTCCATTTCGGAATGGCAGGCAGTGACCAGTGGGGTACCGCAATGATCCGTGTGGGACCGCAGCTTTTTACAATATATGTTAATGATATAGAAGATGGTATCAGCGATAGCATTAGCAAATTTGCTGATGATACAAAGCTGGGTGGCAGGGTGAAATGTGATGAGGATGTTAGGAGATTACAGGGTGACCTGGACAAGTTAGGTGAGTGGGCAGATGCATGGCAGATGCAGTTTAATGTGGATAAATGTATGGTTATCCACTTTGGTGGCAAGAACAGGAAGGCAGATTACTACCTCAATGGAATTAATTTAGGTAATGGGGCAGTACAGAGAGATCTGGGTGTTCTTGTACACCAGTCAATGAAGGCAAGCATGCAGGTACAGCAAGTAGTGAAGAAAGCTAATGGCTTGCTGGCCTTCATAACAAGAGGGTTGAGTACAGAAGCAAATAGGTGCTTCTGCAGCTGTACAGGGCCCTGGTGAGACCACACCTGGAGTACTGTGTGCAGTTCTGGTCACCAAATTTGAGGAAAGACATTCTGGCTATTGAGGGAGTGCAGCATAGGTTCACAAGGTCAATTCCTGGAATGGAGGGATTACCTTACACTGAAAGACTGAAGTGACTGGGCTTGTATACCTTTGAGTTTACAAGACTGAGAGGGGATATGATTGAGACGTATCAGATTATGAAAGGATTGGACACTCTGGCAGCAGGAAACATGTTTCCGCTGATGGGTGAGTGCCGAACCAGAGGACACAGCTTAAAAATACGGGGTAGACCATTTAGGACAGAGATGAGGAGAAACTTCTTCACCCAGAGAGTGGTGGCTGTGTGGAATGCTCTACCCAAGAGGGCAGTGGAGGCCCAGACTGGATTCATTTAAGAAAGAGTTGGATAGAGCTCTCAAAGATAGTGGAATCAAGGGTTATTGAGATAAGGCAGGAAGCGGATACTGATTAGGAATGATCATACTGAATGGTGGTGCAGGCTCGAAGGGCTGAATGGCCTACTCCTGCACCTATTGTCTATTGTCTATTGTCTCCTGCTCCTTGGATGCTGCCTGACCAGCTGTGCTTTTCCAGCACCACAACTTTTGACTCTATGACTGGGTTAGAAAATATAAATCTTTTATTCAAAAAGAAAGAAATACAGAGCAGTTAACTTACTATCTATCATAAGTAAAATGTTAACAATTATGATTAAGGAATTTGTGGCATGAAAATGTAGGTTTTGAAGTAGTCAAATAGAGCCAGTACGGTCTTGTGAAGGGAGAGAACATATTTCACCAATTTGTTAGAATTATTTCAGAAATAATATGAGTGTTTGGATAATGGGGAAATGGTGGATGTACTTTTTCTTATATTTCCAGAGGCATTTGATAAAGTGTCACATTAATATTTATTGTAGAACATAGGAGCTCATGGTACAGGGGTTAGCATATTGACATGGACAGAAAATTAGCTGGCTAATAGTAAACAGAGAGTCAGCACAAATGTGTTTTTTTTTCAGGTTCTCATGATGTAACAAGTGGCGTGCCTCAGGGTCAATTCTGGCATTTGAATGATTTACAATTTACATCAATGACGTAGATGAAGCAGTAGAAGACACAGTTACCAAAGTTGCTGATGACATAAAATTGGAAAGTAATTTTCAAGGAAGACATAAGGGGGCTATAAAAAGAGAAAGATGGTTTAAGTCGGTGGGCAAAGATGTTGCAAATGGAGTATAATGTAGGAAAACATGAAGTGTTTCCCTTTTAGCAGGAAGAATAAAAAATAAAACATCATATCAAAATGATTAGAGATGTGTGACAATCAAAAGTTACTGTGCAGATGCAGCATATAGAGTCATAGAGATGTATAGCATGGAAACAGACCCTTTAGTCCAATCTGTCCATGCTGACCAGATATCCCAACCCAATCTAGTCCAACCTGCCAGCACCCAGCCCATATCCCTCCAAACCCTTCCTTTCATATACCCATCCAATTGCCTTCTGAATGTTGCAATTGTACCAGCTTCCACCACTTCCTCTGGTAGCTCATTCCATACACGTTCTACCCTCTGTGTGGAAAAAAGTTGCCCCTTAGGTCTCTATTATATCTTTCCCCTCTCACCCTAAACCTAGGCCCTCCAGTTCTGGACTCCCTGACCCCAGGGAACTTTGTCTATTTATCCTATCTATGCCCCTCATAATTTTGTACACCTCTATAAGATCACCCCTCAGCCTCCGACGTGCCAAGGAAAACAGCCCCAGCCTGTTCAACCTCTCCCTATAGCTCAAATCCTCCAACCCTGGCAACATCCTTGTAAATCTTTTCTGAACCCTTTCATATTTCACAACGATGGCACAGTGGTTAGCACTGCTGCCTCACAGCGCCAGAGACCCGGGTTCAATTCCCACCTCAGGTGACTCTCTGTGTGGAGTTTGCACATTCTCCCCGTGTCTGTGTGGGTTTCCTCCGGGTGCGCCGGTTTCCTCCCACAATCCAAAAATGTGCAAGTTAGGCGAATTGGCCAAGTTAAATTGCCCGTAGTGTTAGATGAAGGTGTAAATGTAGGGGAATGGGTCTGAGTGGGTTGCGCTTCGGCGGATCGGTGTGGACTTGTTGGGCCGAAGGGCTTGTTTCCACACTGTAAATAATCTAATCTAATCTTTCCAATAGGAAGGAGACTAGAATTGCACACAATATTTCAACAGTGGTCTAACCAATGTCCTGTACAGCTGCATCATGACCTTCTAACTCCTGTACTCAATACTCTAACCAATAAAGGAAAGCATACCAAATGCCTTCTTCACGATCCTATCTACCAGCGATTCCATTCCAAGGTCTCTTTGTTCAGTAACACTCCCTCCGCCCTTACCATTAAGCATATAAGTCCTAAGATTTGCTTTCCCAAAATGCAGCACCTCACATTTATCTGAATTAAACTCCATCTGTCACTTCTCAGCCCATTGGCCCATCTGATCAAGATCCTGTTGTAATCTGAGGTAACCTTCTTCGCTGTCCACTACACCTCCAATTTTGGTGTCATCTGCAAATTTACTAACTGTACCTCTTCCGCTCACATCCAAATCATTTATATAAATGACAAAAAGTAGAGGACCCAGCAGCAATCCTTGTGGCACTCCACTGGTCACAGGCCTCCAGTCTGAAAAACAACCCTCCAATATATTTAGGAAAAACGAAGAGTGTGCTGCTGGAAAAGCACAGCAGATCAGGCAGAATCCAACGAGCAGGAAAATCAATGTTTTGGGTATGAGACCTTCATCAGGAGTGAGGCTGGTGGCCCAAGAGGGCTGACAGATAAATGAGAGAAAGAGTGGGCTGGGGGTAAGGTAGCTGAGAATGCGATAGGTAGATGAAGTTGGGGGTGAAGGCGATAGGTCAGAGCAGAGGATGGAGTAGATAGGTGGGAAGGAAGATGGACAGGTAGGACAGGTCAAGAGGATGGTGTCCAGTTGGAAAGTTGCATCTGGGATAAGGTGGGGGGAGGGAAAATGAGGAAACTGGTGAAATCCACATTGATCCTATGTGGTTGGAGGGTCCCAATGTGGAAGATGAGGCATTCTTCCTCCAGGCATCGGGTGGTTAGGGTTTGGCGGTGGAGGAGGCCCAGGCCTTGCATGTCCTTAGTGAATGGGGAGTTAAAGTGTTCGGCAATGGGGCAATGGGATTGTTTGAGCGTGTGTCCTGGAGATGCCCTCTGAAACGTTCTGCAAACTGGAGTTCTGTCTCCCCGATGTAGAGGAGACCACATTGGGAGCAACAGACATAGTAGATGATGTGTGTGGAAGTGCAGATAAACCTCTGACAGATGTGGAAGGCTCCTTTGGGGCCTTGGACGGAGGTAAGTGGGGAGGCGTGGGTAGAGTTTTGCAATTCTTTTGGTGGCAGGGGAAGGTGCCAGGATAGGAGGGTGGGTTGGTGGGGGTCTGGACTGAACAAGGGAGTTGCAGAAGGAATGGTCTTTATGGACCATGGATAGGGGTGGGGAGGGAGATATATTACCTAGTGCATTCTCAGCTATCCTCCCCACCAGCCTCATCCCTCTCCCATTTATCTCTCAGGCCCCTTGGCCCACAAGCCTCATTCCTGATGAAGGGCTTATGCCCAAAACATCAACTCTCCTGCTCCTCAGATGCTGCCTGACTGGCTGTGTTTTTCCAGCACCGCACTCTTCAACTTTGATCTCCAGCATTTGCAGTCCTCACCTATATATTTGGGAAAGCTAATATAACTTTATCATTTGCTGCAAGGCTGAGTGGATACAAAAGTAGAGATGTTAAGCTTCAGTTATACAGTGCACTGATGGTTCCATAATGTGAGAGTCTGTATACAGTATTGCTTGTATTATGGAAAGAAGGACGCAAATATATTCAAAGCAATTCATAACAGCGGTAACATTATTAAATTATGTGGAGGTGCCAGTGTTGGACTAGGATGTACAAAGTTGAAAATCACATATCACCAGGTTATAGTCCAACAGGTTCTTTTGGAAGCACTAGCTTTCAAAAGTTTGCTTTGGATTCTATGTCATACGATCTTATACTCCATAACCACCTGATGAAGGAGCGGCGGTCAGAAAGCTAGTGCTTCCAAATAAACCTGTTGGATCATAACCTGGTGTGTGATTTTAACTTTATTAAATGGTGGAGTAAGCCCCAGGGACAGGATGGCCTACTCCTGAGCCATGTTCCCTTATTCAGATATTTGTGTTGAATGGGAATGTAGTTCAGATACTGAGTGGGGAGAGTTGGTAATTTCACAAATCCCATTAATGCAATGTTCCCAGGCAGTTAAAACTGGAGGCAAAGAGTTAAGATGTACATGAGGGGTCATGATGTCTAAATCTAGGATGTATTTAGATTAGATTAGATTACTTACAATGTGGAAACAGGCCCTTCGGCCCAACAAGTCCACACCAACCCTCCGAAGAGCAACCCACCCAGACCCATTCCCCTACACCTAACACTACAGACAATTTAGCATGGCCAACTCACCTAACCTGCACATTTTTGGAGTGTGGGAGGAAACCAGAACACCCGGAGAGTGCTCATGCAGACACAGGGAGAATGTGCAAACTCCACACAGACAGTTGCCTGAGGCGAGAATTGAACCTGGGTCTCTGGCACTGTGAGGCACTAGTGCTGACTACTGAGCCACCATGCCATCCATAGGGGCATAAAGTCAGAGATGTACAGCACAGAAACAGATCCTTCATCCATGGTATCAGATATCCTAAATAAATGTAGTCTTATTTGCCAGCATTGGGCCCATATCACTCTAGACTATTCCTATTTATATATCCATCCAAAAGCCTTTTAAATGTTGTAATTATACCAGCCTCCAAAACTTCCATACACACACCGCCTTCTGCATGAAACTGCGCCCCAAGGTCTCTTTGTTCAACAACGCTCCCCGGGACCTTAACATTAAGTGTATAAATTCTGCCCTAACTTACTTTTCGAAAATGCAGCACCTCACATTTATCTAAATTAAACCCCATCTGTCACTCCTCAGCCCATTGGCCCAGCTGATCAAGGTCCAATTGGACTCTGAGGTAACCCCTTCACTTATTTGATCACGTGAGATCACATTTGGAACACTGCAGGTAAATTCTGATCTCCCCATTTCAAAAATGACTTTCGGGTGAGAATGGAGAAGAGGGAACAGCAACATAATTGAATCCCACACACAAATGAATGAGGGAATATTGAGCATCGAGTTAGAATTATGTTGGAACAGTTCTGAAGATGAGTTGTACCAGACTGGAATCAATATGTTAGTTTCTTTCTCCACAGATACTGCCAGACCTGCTGATTTTTTCCAGGAATTTCTGTGTTTGTTTCAGATTTCCAGCATCTGTAGTATTTTGCTTTAGTTATGATGTGGAAGTGACAATGTTGGACTGGAGTGGATACTGCTGTCGATCTTCTATCAGCTCACCAATTCACTATCCATGGTCATACTGTACACCCAGCACAATGGGCTCTCAGGTTATTAAGGAGCCTCATGTGTGGTACTATCTCAAATGTTTGAGCTGATCCAATATAACTGGATTTCTTTAGGAGTCCAGCAGCACCCACATGCTACAGTTACAACATATCACCTAAGTGGTCATCTCGATTGCATTTAACTCAATGGTGTATATTATAAGTTTTAATTAATTACACTTATACCCCTGTTCTTTACATTGAAAACACCCCACTCTTTACCCTTCATTGGTTTCTATCAGTATTAATCGTATCCCTAACAAGTGATTTGTAATAAGATTAGGGAAAATTAGCCTATTTTTGCTGTTGTTCACATGTTTCTGTATTTAGGGTTTGTTATGAACTCTTCACTTTCATATTTTACAAGTCCTTAGCAGAAATAGACCCATCCAGCCCCTCAAGCCTGCTCCAACATCAATACGGTCATGATTGATCTGTTTGAGTTTCAAATTCCAAGTTAGAGAAAAGGCAGGGAGACAGTGAGTTTTAAGGAAGGAATTCCAAAGTCCCGTAATTCAGCAACTGAGAGGCCATCTACTAATGGTCAAACTATTTAAACAGCAAGGGTTCAAAATGCTTGATTTAGACAACCACACATGTCACAGAGATTTCCAGGAAAGGGTGAGCCAAGACCATGGAAAGATTTGGAAACAAGCAGGAGAATGTTAAACTTGAGTACTTACTTAAGCAGGAGCCAATATGAATTAGTGAGAAAGGAATGATCGATGATCAGGACTTGATGTAATTAAGAGCACAGATTTGAATTATTAAGTTCACAGAGGGTCGGATTTGGGAGGTCAGCTGAGTTGTTACTTGAATAGGAGAAAGTGAGGACTGCAGATGCTGGAGGTCAGAGTCAAGAGTGTGGTGCTGGAAAAGCACAGCTGGTCAGGCAGCATCCAAGGAGCAGAGAATTAATGTTTCAGGCTAAAGCCGTGATGAAGGGCTTTAGCCAAAAATGTCGATTCTCCTGCTCCTTGGATGCTGCCTGACCTGCTGTGCTTTTCCAACATCAAACTCTCGATTTGCTATTTGAATAGCCAAGTGCCAATGGCATGACTGCATGGGTGTGGATTTTTGCAACAGAGGATTTCTGTAACTACAGAGGAATCGAATCAGATGATGCAGGCAAAAATATATGGTTTTAGTGGTGTTATGAAAATGTTGTCAGAAGCTCAGTTCAGCATCAAATACAGATCAAAACAAATCGTCACAAGTAGGGTGATAAAGAAAGTTTATGGCGTACTTGCCGTTATTGCTCAGGGAACTGAGTACAAGAATCAGGAGGTCATGTTACAGCTTTATAAGACTTTGCTTAGGCTGCATGACGACTATTGCGTTTAATTCTAGTCGCCACATTACAAGAAGGATGTGGAGGCTTTAGAGAGGGTGTAGAAGAGGTTTACCAGGATGAGGCTTGGATTAGAGGGTATGAGCTCTAAGGAGAGGCTAGAAAAACTCAGGTTGTTTTCTCTGGAGCGGCTGATAGAAGCCTACAAAATTATGAGATGGATAGATAGGGTTGACAGTCAGAATCTTTTTCCCCCCCACAGTTCAAAAATACTAAGAGAAGCATTTAAGGTGAGAGGGCCAAAGTTCAAAGGAGATGTGAGGGGCAAGTTTTTTTACACAAAGAGTGTCAGGAGTCTGGAACAGGCTGCCGGGGTTGGGGTGGAGGCAGATATGATAAAGGCATTTAGGAACTTTTAATTAAAGACATGAATATGCAAGGAATGAAGGGATGTGAACCAATGGCAGGCAGAAGAAAATAGTTTAATTTTGCATCATGTTCCGTACAATATTGTGGACTGAAGGATTAGTGTCTGTACCGTACTGTTCTATATAAGACCAAAGTTATGATTTGTCTGTCTCAACTACACAAAGTTCACAGAATCTGAGTTGTTATGGTGCAGAAAGAAGCCATTCAGCCCATCATGCCTGTACCAGCCCTCTGAATGCGCAGAAGGCCTTAGTATTATTCCCCCGGCTTTTTCCCATAACCCTGGACATTATTCCTATTTCAGTGATTATTTAGCGCTGTCTCTAGTACACCGAATGATTCTGCAATAAAAGATCAAAACAATGGCACTTTTAAAAGGTGGATGACAGACAAAGGCAGTGACCACAGGGTCAGAGAAAGACTGACCCTGCTGTCTGACACAGCAGTGAATCTGCACTATCACTGCTTTTGCTGTTTGAGTTCATGTATCTCTGGACATTAGAGTGCATTTAGGAAAATTTAACAAACAGTGAAATTCACAGCTGACCTTAGAGGAACCTGTGTGGGTGAGCTCACAGCACAGGAACAGACATGTGCATAGTTTGTACTTGTCATCTTGCTGTAAATCTACAGTAGTGAATAGAGTAGATTCTTTCTTAATTATATCTTTTATTGAGATCGGTCTGTTGATTAAATTTTAAAAATGTAAACCATAGGTACTAAGTTAGCATGGAGCAGTGTTTTTTTTTAAGAGCAAAAAGATGGTGCTATTTTCTGGGTCTGTAGATTGTGAAGGAGCAACGATGACCTTTAGTTGAGTGAGGTGCTCTTCCTATCAGATGTGGGAGTTTAGGGAGCATTTCCATGTTACTGATGGTTACTTCTGCAGGAAGTGTCTTTGATTGTGAATCCTATCAGATCGCATGGTTCGGTTGGACCAGCAGTTAGAGGCAATAAGGAGTTTACAAGAGCTAGGGAATATGATGGGTGGTAGTTATAGGAAGCGAGAAAAGCCACAGAAACATTCAGGTAGATGGGTTAACTCCAGGAAAATTAGGATGGGTAGGCAGGTAGTACAGGAGTCTTCTGTGGCTGTCCCCATCTCACACAAGAATGCTGTTTTGGAAAACGTAGAGGGTGATGGACTTTCCGGGGAATGTAGCACGAACAGCCAAATTTCTGGTCCGGAGACTGGTTCTCAATGTAATGAGGGGTACGTCAGGTTCCAAGAGATCAATTGTGAGAGGGGACTTTCTAGTCAGAGGCATAGACAGACACTTCTGGGGCCAACAGTGAAAAATCAGAATGGTGCGTTGCCAGGATCAAGGATATGTTGGAGAGAGTGCCGAATGTTCTCAAGGTGGAGAGGAACCAGCAGGAGGTCATTGTACACTTTGGAACTAATGATATAGGAAGGGAAAAGGATGAGATTCTAAAGGGACAATATAGAAGCTTAGGCAGGAATTCAAGAGGAGGTTCTCTAGGGTAGCAATATGTGGAATAACCCTGGTACTACAAGCTAATGAGGGTATGAATAGAAGGAAAGAGCAGATGAAAGTGTGGCTGAGGAGATAGTGCAGGGGAGAAGGGTTTACATTAATGGATCAATGAAATCTCTCCTGGGGTAGAAGTGACCTCCACAAGAAGGATGGATTGCACCTGAATTGGAAGGGGATGAATATACTGGCAGGGAAAATTGCTTGAGCTGCTCAGGAGGATTTAAACTAGTAAGGTGGGGGTGGGGGGGTGGAATAGTGGGACCCAGGGAAATAGTGAAAGGTAACTAGTTAAAGCAGGCAAGAACAAAGCAGAAAACAACTACAGGTTGGTCTGATAAATTAAACTGTAATTATTTCAATTCAAGAGAGCTAACGGGGCAGGCATGGTTAGGAATATCGGACTGGGATGTCATTGCAATTACAGAGATGTGGCTCAGAGATGGACAGGATTGGCAGCTTAATGTTCCAGGATACAAATCCTATAGGAAGGATAGAAAGGGGGGCAAGAGAGGAGGGGGAGTGGCATTTTTGATAAAGGATAGCATAACTGCTCTACTGAGGCAGGATATTTCTGGGAGTACATCCAGGGACGTTATTTGGGAGGAATTGAGAAATAAGAAACGGATGATCACCTTATGGGATTGTATTATAAACCCCACCAATAGTCAGTGGGAAATTAAGAAACAAATTTGTAAGGAGATCTCAGCTATCTGTAAGAATAATAGAGTTGATATGGTAGGGGATTTTAACTTAGACTGGGACTGCCATCGTATCAAGGGTTTTGATGGAGAGGAATTTGTTAAGTGTGCTGAAAAAAATCTTCTGATTCAGTATGTGGATGTACTGACTAGAGAGGTGCAAAACTTGACTTACTCTTGGGAAATAAGGCAGGGCAGATGACTGAGGTGTCAGTGGGCGAGCACTTTGGAGCCAGCGACCATAATTCTATTTGTTTTAAAATAGTGATAGAAAAGAATAGACTGAATCTAAAAGTTGAAGTTCGAAATTGGAGAAAGGCCAATTTTGATGGTATTAGGCAAGAACTTTCAAAAGCTGATCACGGGCAGATGTTTGCAGGTAAAGGTACAGCTGGAAAATGGAAAGTCTTCAGAAATGAGATAATGAGAATCCATAAATAGTATATTCCCGTTAGGGCGAAAAGAAAGGTTGGTAGGTATAGGGAATGTTGATGACTACAGATGTTAAGGTTTTGATTATGAAGAAGAAGAAAGCATATGTCAGGTATTGACAGCAGAGTTCGAAGGAATCCTTAGAGTATAGAGGCAGTAGGAGTATACTTAAGAGGGAAATCAGAAGGGCAAAAAGGGACATGAGATAGCAATGGCAAATAGGTTTAAGAAAAATCCAAAGGGATTTTATAAATATATTGAGGACAAAAGTGCAGCTAGGGAGAGAATAGAGCCCCTCAATGATCAGCAAGGAGGCCTGTGTGTGGAGCTGCAGGAGATGGGGAAGATACTAAACAAGTATTTTACATCAGTGTTTACTGTGAAGAAGGACATGGAAGATATAGAATGTAGGGAAATAGATGGTGACATCTTGAAAAATGTCCATATTGAAGAAGAGGTGGTACTGGATGTCTTGAAATGCATAAAAGTGGATAAATTCCCAGGATCTAATCAAGTCTACCTAAGAACTCTGTGGGAAGCTAGAGAAATGATTGCTGAGATATTTGTATCATCGATAGTCACAGGTGAGGTGCTGGAAGACTGGAGGTTGGCTAACGTGGTGCCACTATTTAAGAAAGGTGGTAAGGACAAGCCACGGAACTATATTTCAGAGAGCCTGACATCGGTGGTGGGCAAGTTGTTGGAGGGAATCCTGAGGGACAGGATTTATATATATTTGGAAAGGCAAGTACTGATTAGGGATAATTATAATGGCTTTGTGCGTGGGAAATCATGTCTCACAAACTTGATTGAGTTTTTTTGAAGAAGTAACAAAGCAGATTGATGAGGGCAGAGCGGTGGACGTGATCTATATGGACTTCAATAATGTGTTCAACAAGGTTCCTCATGGAATACTGATTAGCAAGGTTAGATCTCGTGGAATACAGGGAGAACTAGCTATTTGGATACGGAACTGGCTCAAAGGTAGAAGACAGAGGGTGGTGATGGAGAGTTGCGTTTCAGACTGGAGGCCTGTGACCAATGGTGTGCCACAAGGATCGGTGCATTTTGTCATTTATGTTTTGGTAAGGCAAATCAGAGCAGGACTTGTACACTTGTTGGGAAGGTCGTGGGGGGAGTGGGGGTGGGGGGGTGTGTGGTTTGCTGAACAAAGAGACCTTGAGGTACAGGTTCATAGTTCCTTTGACGTGGAGTCACAATTAGATAGGATAGTGAAGAAGATGTCTTGAATGCTTTCCTTTATTGGTCACAGCATTGAAATAGGAGTTGGGAGGCCATGTTGTGGCTGCCCAGGACATTAGTTAGGCCACTTTTGGAATATCATATGCAATTCTGGTTTACCTCCTATTGGAAGGATGTTGTGAAACTTGAAAGGGTTCAGAAAAAAATTACTATGATGTTGCCAGGGTTGGAGGATTGAGTTTCAGGGAGAGGCTGAATAGGCTGGGGCTGTTTTCCCTGGAGCGTTGGAGGCTGAAGGGTGACCTTCTCGAGATTTATGAAATCATGAGGGGCTTGGATAGGGTAAATAGACAAGGTCTTTTCCCTGGAGTGGGAGAGTCCAGAACTAGACAGCACAGGTTTAGGGTGAGAGGGGAAAAATTTAAAAGGGATGTAAGGGGTAACTTTTTCATGCGGAGGGTAATCCGTATTTTGAATGAGCTGCCAGAGGAAGTGGCAGAGGCTGGTACAATTGCAACATTGAAAAGGCATCTGGATGTGTCTATGATTAGGAAGGGTTTTGAGGGAAATGGGCCAAATGCCGGCAAATGGGACTAGATTAGGTTGGGATATCTGACCAGCATGGACGATTGGACTGAAGGGTCTGTTTCTGTGCTGTACATCTCTATGACTCTATTTGCTACTTTTGCAAATCAATCAAAACATCAAGGTCTAAACAGCACAGATTTAATGAGATTGAGCTAATTGTTCCTGTTTGCTCTGCCCAGACCTCTCATTATTCTGTGAACTTTAGTGAAATCCCCCTCAGCCTCTTCCTCTCCATGGCGTGAAATTCCACATTCTCTAATCAAAACCTGGCAGTTAATTGTCAATCAGCATTAGTGGGTGCATTCTCCACGGCAACATCTCTGCCAATCAGAATTCATTTAGCAACCAATCAATAGTCTCCTTTCAGATGACAGAATTTACATTTCACCTTGAATTGGTTGGGATTCTTGCAAAATGTCCCAATAAATGCAGGACAAAAGGATTTGACAAAATGTGTCTTTTCTCAACAATACATCTAAAGGATTATTTGATAAACTATTCTGTAACCCTTATCATTAATGCTAGTCAGTCTACATCATTTGCTTCTCTGCAAGTATTTCTAATGTAAACAGTGTTCGGTTTTCGGGTTTTGCCCAATTCACCAAGAATTTCTGTTTTTCGTTTCTTAATTCAGCTTACACTGTGGTATCTCTTCCCAATGAAAAGCTGCTCTGTGACATCATTACAGGATACTAAACCCCTAATGCAATGGTTAGGAGGTTGGTCTTTGAGGTTGTTGTAAACAGCAAGTTCTTACAGTCCTGCACTAGTAGGCAGAAGGGCCCATACAGTCTCCTCGTTTGCCACCGTGCCGCCTTGTATGTTGCTGTATAACAAAGCTGCTACTGTGTATAGCTGTGCAGGAGGATTTTCTCATGCTTATGTTATCAAAATAGATGATTCACACTTTGTTTGCAAGTGTAATGAATGGGTCCCCCTTCTTTTAGATTGGATTAAATTCACTACGGTGTGGACACAGGCCCTTCGGCCCAACAAGTCCACACTGACCCTCCAAAGAGAAACCCACCCAGACCCATTCCCCTACATTCACCCCTTACTAATGCACCTCACACTACTGGCAATTTAGCAAGGCCAATTCTCCTAACCTGCACATCTTTGGATCATTGGATTGGATCATACCCTCTGACCATCTCCCCATTCAGGGTCCTCCTTGCCAATTTATTCCCAAAGAGTTAATCACTCTGGCAAATCCCTGCTGGGTCACTTAGCACAAAACTGGCCATTCACAAGCAGCCGTGTTGCTTCTTCTGTTCTCTATCAGTACCCCTTACATTACTGTCCATTTACTCTATGACCTCCTCAAAACTTTCTACAAGTTTGGTCAAACAAACTTTTCCCTTTGACATTCAAGCCAACTATTCATAGCTACTCTATATGTCCTGCTCTTCTTTCTCTACTAAGGATTCCATTATTTATTCTTGCACTGATGCAAATGGATTGATTTATCATTGCTTGAAAGGGGTCAGGAAAGATTTACAAGAATGTTGCCAGGGTTGGAGGGTTTGAGCTATAGGGAAAGGCTGAACAGGCTGGGGCTGCTTTTCCTGGAGTGTCAAAGGCGGAGGGGTGACCTTCTAGAGATTTATAAAATTACGAGGGGCATGGATAGGATAAATAGGCAAAGTCTTTTCTCTGAGTTGGAGGGAGTTCACGACTAGAGGGCATAGGTTTAGGGTGAGAGGAAAAAGATATAAAAGGGACCTAAGGGACAACTTTTCACAAGGAGGATGGTGTGGGTATGGAATGAGCTGCCAGAGGTAGTGGTGGAGGTGAATACAGTTATAGCATTTAAAAGGCATCTGGATGGGTATCTGAATAGGAAGGGTTTAGAGGGATACAGGCCAAGTGATGGTAAATGGGATAGATGAGGTTAGGATATCTGGGCATGGACGAGTTGGACTGAAGGGTCTGTTTCCTTGCTGTATATCTCTATGATTCTATGACATGCTATGTTTTAAATATAGGCATTATTTTAGCTTTCTAAAACTGGATCTCTGCCACAACTCGATTTCTGAATGAATTAATAAAAATGAGTAATTCCTTATCTCAAGATTATTTCAAAATATATGGATGCAATTGATCTAGACTGGAATTGGAAGGGAACCTATATCCTGATGGGGACATTTGCTAGTGCTACTCAGGAGGTGTAAGACCCATAAAGGATTTGTTTGGGTGGATAGATGGGTTGGGGGTAGTGGGAGGTTTTGAGCATGCAAAGAGGTAATGAGAAAAGAGATAAGGTGAAGGCTGGTACAGTTGAGAGGAGGAGCAACTCAAATAGTCAAGGCAGGCATGAGCAAGGCAAAGAACAAGGTTAGTCTGACGAATGAGACTACATTTATTTCAAAGCAAGAGGCCTGACAGGTAAAGCCGATGACCTTGGGCATGGTTGGGAACATGGGAATAGGATATCATAGCTATTACAGGGACACAGCTCCGTGAAGGGCAGGACTGGCAGCTTAATGTTCCAGGGTATAGATGCTGTAGGAAGGATAGAAAGGAGGACAAGAAAGGAAGGGAAGTGGTGTTGTAGTACAGGCTAAAATTACAGGTGTACCTAGGGAGAGTATTCCTGGGAGTAATGAGGTCAAAGTCAAGTGGTCCTGATGGAACTCAAACTTTCAGTGACTAGATTATTGCTAAGCAAGAGAACTGCTTGATAGCATTGTTGATGATACCTTCCGGCACTTTATTGATAATTGAGAAAAGACTGATAAGGTTTTAATTGGCCATTTTCAATTTGTTCTGCTATTTGTGTGGGACATATCTGGGCACTTTTCCATGTTGGCAGACACATGCTAGTGTTGCATTTGTACTGGAACAGCATGGCCGGGCTATTGCAAATTCTTGACTATGTCTTCAGTAATATTACTAAATTCTTTTCAAAACCCATAGCCTTTGCCCTATCCAATGCCTTAATGCATTTCTTGATATATCATGTGGAGTGAACTGAATTGGCTGAAGTACAGCATCTGTGAGATCTGCGGAGGAGGCCAAGATAGATCATCCACTCGATATATCAGGCTGATGGTTTGGCAAATGCCTCAATCTTGTCTTCTGCATTGATGTGTTGGGCTCCACCCATCATTAAGGATGGGGCTATTTATGAAATCTCTTCCTCCAGTGAATTGTTTATTTGGCCATCACCATTCAGGATTGTTTTGGTAGGCTGGCAGCGCTTAGATCTGAGCCTTTTTATCACATAGTCTGTTATTATACATAACGTGTTGTTAGCCACTAACAGTCTCCATTACCAGCTATTCATCCTCCTAGCCTGACTGTTATACACTCCCTCACCTGTCCAACTATCCTTTTCTGTCTTTGGCCTCTATGCGCACCTATTGTTTACTCCTTACTGCCTCGTCCAACTTTTTCCTAGTTGTCATCAGTTCTGAGGAAGAGTCACTGGACCCAAAACGTTAACTCTGATTTCTCTCAATAGGTGCTGCAAGATCTGCTGAGCTTTTGCAGCAATTTATGTTTTTGTATCGATTTGATTCATTGGTTATGGAATTCCTTAACTCTGTCTATCAATTGCTGCTGATGCTGTTTAGCAAACAAGTAGTCTTCTTTTGTAGCTTCACCAGGTTGATGACTTGGTTTTGGCTCCTGTCATGTCCAACTGCACTCTTCATTGAACTAGGATTAATTGATGGAATTGGCTGAGGCAGGGTAATGTTGGACCATGAGTTTGCAGGTTGTGTTGAAATACAACTCTGCAAATATAGCTCACAACACCTCATAGATGGCCAGTCTTGTGTTGCTAGATCCATTCAAAGTATATCCAATTAACATGATTGTAATGGCACACAACATGATGGAACGTATCCTCAATGTGAAGATGGGACTTTGTCTCCTCATGGACTGTGGGATGGTCACTCTTAATGATACTGTCGTGGTCAAGGATACCTGTAGCAGGCAGTTTGGTGTGGATGGATTGAGTATGTTTTTCACTCTTATTGACTTCATTGGAACATTTGCAGACCCTATCTAGCAGCTATATATTTTAGCTCTTGGCCACCCTTAGTGCTTACTCAAGGTAATGTTCAATGTGTATAAGTATTGATTCATCAGCTGGGGGGCAGTGAGTCAAGGGAGGGTGTGGTATGTGATAATCAGCTGGAGTTGTCCATGCCCATGTCTAAAGCGATTTCGTTTTACTTCATTGCATTCGGCATCAATGTTGATATCTCCCAAGGCAACTGCCTTCTAACTGTATGTCCCTGCTTTCATGACAGTTGGTTGGTCCAGCTGCTGGAACAGGTCATACCAGAGATGGTGATGACATTGTTTGGGATATTTTGTGCAATGCATGATGCCATGAGTATGACTATCAGTTTGACCAGTCTCTGAGACAGCTCTCCCAATTTTAACACTGGCCTCAGAAGTAAATAAGGAAGACTTCATAGAATTGACAAGGCTGAGACTGCCATTGTCATTTCTGGTGCCTTAGCCCATCTAGCTTCACTTCTTATTTGAGACTTTCTACCAATTGATACGAGTGAGTGATTTGCTAAACTATTTTGAGGGCAGTTACGAGTCAAGTATATTGTTGCATTTACACATTGGCCAGACCAGATAAGGGTGATATTTTTCTATCCTTAAAGGGCATTAGTAATGGTTTCATGTCATCATTAGTGACTTTCAATTTTATATTTAAATGAAAACTCAGATTTCAGCATCTGTCAAGAAGGAATTTGAACCCAAGCCCCCAGAATATTACCTGGCCCCTGGTCCCACGACCTCAGTAACAATGTCACAAGTCCATTTCTTTCTCCAAGTTGTTGTTGCAATCTTGGGACAGTAGGAAGATGATCTATCTAAGGGCAATTGTATCTGCAAAAGCAAATTACAAGAGTCCATGAGGAAAATTAATGAATAAACATCTACCTGGATGCTTCAAGGAATGAACAAGAATACAAATCAGATCAGATTTGGTCCAAGGTGTTACTTGCATTGATCTACTTCTGCTATTAGATAGATCCCAGGACTTCAATGCATGTTCACAATGGAATAGTAGCAACCAGTATCTGATAGTGGCAATAGACATAAGAGATACTAAAGGTAAGGACAGAGGGTGAGAACAGGAACTGGATTTTCAGGTTGAGCAGATAGGGACTGAGATTGAAAGCATGAGTAAGGTTAGGAGTAAAGGTGGGAGACAAGCCTGGCAGCCGGGCAGAAGCCAGGCTGGGAGCAAGACTGAGGCAAGACAGGAGGCAGATCGAGTGTGAGAAGAAGCTAAAGTCCCCACTATTGGCAATAGACATGAGGGATTTTAACAATAAGTACAGAGACTGGGAATAGAGTTGGGACTGAAGAGGATCTTGATGGATAAGTCAGGAGCTGGAGTGTTGGCAGAAAGGTTGTGGGAAGAGGGAAGCCACCAAATGGGAATGAAGTTAGAGTAAAATGTGCAATGTTGAAGGGATATATTGGCATAATTTTATTAACACAACATGAGAAATATGTAAAGGAGTAGACCTTATAGGCCATTGAGCCTATTTTGTTATTTAATACAACCTTTTCTTCAGTATTTACGAACGAGAGGGACCATATTGTTGAAGAGGAGAGTGTGAAACGGACTGGTAAGCTACAAGAGATACTTGTTAAGAAGGAAGATGTGTTGGACATTTTGAGCAACTTGAGGATAGACAAGTCCCCCGGGCCTGACGGGATATATCCTAGGATTATGTGGGAAGCAAGAGAGGAAATTGCAGTACCGTTGGCAATGATCTTTTCATCTTCACTGTCAACGGGGGTGGTACCAGGGGACTGGAGAGTAGCGAATGTTGTGTCCTTGTTCAAAAAAGTGAATAGGGATAACCCCGGGAATTACAGGCCAGTTAGTCTTACTTCGGTGGTAGGCAAAGTAATGGAAAGGGTACTGAGGGATAGGATTTATGAGTATCTGGAAAGACACTGCTTGATTAGGGACAGCCAGCACGGATTTGTGAAGGGTAGGTCTTGCCTTACAAGTCTTATTGAATTCTTTGAGGAGGTGACCAAGCATGTGGATGAGGGTAGAGCAGTGGATGTAGTGTACATGGATTTTAGTAAGGCATTTGATAAGGTTCCCCATGGTAGGCTTATGCGGAAAGTCAGGAGGCAATGGATAGAGGGAAATTTGGCCAATTGGATAGAAAACTGGCTAACTGGTCGAAGTCAGCGAGTGGTGGTAGATGGTAAATATTCAGCCTGGAGCCAGTTACAAGTGGAGTTCCACAGGGATCAGTTCTGGGTCCTCTGCTGTTTGTAATTTTCATTAATGACTTGGATGAGGGAGTCGAAGGGTGGGTCAGTAAATTTGCAGATGATACGAAGATTGGTGGAGTTGTGGACAGTAAGGAGGCTGTTGTCGTCTGCAAAGGGACTTAGATATGATGCAGAGCTGGGCTGAGGAGTGGCAGATTGAGTTCAACCCTGCCAAGTGTGAGGTTGTCCATTTTGGAAGAACAAATAAGAATGTGGAATACAGGGTTAACGGTAGGGTTCTTAGTCAGGTGGAGGAACAGAGGGATCTTGGGGTCTATGTACATAGATCTTTGAAAGTTGCCACTCAGGTGGATAGAGCTTGTAAGAAGGCCTATGGTGTATTAGCGTTCATTAGCAGAGGGATTGAATTCAAGAGTCGTGAAGTGATGTTCCAGCTGGACAGGACTTTGGTTAGGCCACATTTGGAGTACTGTGTGCAGTTCTGGTCGCCTCACTTTAGGAAAGATGTGGAAGCTTTGGAGAGGGTGCAGAGAAGATTTACCAGGATGTTGCCTGGAATGGAGAATAGGTCGTACGAGGATAGGTTGAGAGTTCTCGGCCTTTTCTCGTTGGAACGGCAAAGGATGAGGGGTGACTTGATAGAGGTTTATGAGATGATCAGAGGAATAGATAGAGTAGACAGTCAGAAACTTTTTCCCCGGGTACAACAGAGTGTTACAAGGGGACATAAATTTAAGGTGAAGGGTGGAAGGTATAGGGGAGATGTCAGGGGTAGGTTCTTTACTCAGAGAGTGGTGGGGGCATGGAATGCGCTGCACGTGGGAGTGGTAGAGTCAGAATCATTGGCGACCTTTAAGCGGCAATTGGATAGGTACATGGATGGGTGCTTAATGTTCGGCACAACATCGTGGGCCGAAGGGCCTGTTCTGTGCTGTATTGTTCTATGTTCTATGTTCTAACCATCACTGATCTTGGAGTGTGACTTCACTTCTCTGCCTGCTTCCCATATCTCCATATTCTCAAGAGACTAAATATGTCTATGCCTGTCTTAAATTTATTCAACAATGGAGATAACTTAATGCCCTGCAGCAGAGAATTACTAAGATTCACAATCCTTGGATTGAAGAACAACCATTTGATGAAGATGTTAAAGCAAAAACAATGTTAACAACATCCATAGGAGCTTACTATATTTCGTGAGTACAGGAACGGATACACTTCCGAAACTGGATCAGGGTTACACTGCTTAAACAACTCAACAAGAATTCAGACTGCTGCTAGTCACAATGAGTCACTTTCCCTTCATGGCTGAGTGGAGAATTATCTGCAAGGATTTATTAAACCAAATTCCAGCAAAACATCTTCAGTACAAAGTATGCATGGAGGAGCAAAGTGAAGAATGATAAAATACTAATTAACCAAGTATTTCTGAAAATCTAGAGCACAGACCAACATGACTTTATGGAAGACTATGGGTTTAAATTTGATATGTTTTCAAGTAAAGTCTCAGATTTTAAATGGAGGTACTGTATTTATTGTATCTCCAATAATAAATAGTTCATTTAGATAGCATCAATAAAATCTTCAGTAGAGAATTGGCTGGTTGGTTAAAAAGAGAAGACATTCAAAACTGCATCATTTTACTGCCAAGAGCAATTAGGGAGCATGGTATATAACAGAATTTTAAGAGCACTTGTGATAGCTGAATCACTCTTGCCTAAAAACATAATTGTGACTCTTTGATGATTTTTGACAGATAATATATTAGCAATGTGACAGAAAATATTAAGGAAAACAATTGGCTCTCCCATCATTTCAATTAATTCAGTAAAAATGTAATTGCTGCATCATTGCTTCAATCCAAAGCAATGGATATCACACTAAATTTTAAAAAATAGTTAACTGATTAACACAATCTATCATCTGAATCTGAGAACACTATTAAAGATCCATATTATTTGTTGTTAGTGTTTCAGTCAATTTATGACATGGGCTGAAATTGTAGTTGGCTTGCTGCTGTAGTCTCTTCCTCTACCACCATGAGACCATCGCTCCTTCCCCATTAGCTGCATGTAATACAGCAAGGCATGATCCCTGGAAGATAGTTCCTCATGTCTTGCTTTGAAACTGCTCCTTGGGGCTATTTAAATAAAAAACAAATCTTTTATGGCATGTGAGTGTCACTGGCAAGACCAATATTTATTGTTCATTTCCAATTGTCCTTGAGAAAGTAGTGGTGATCTGACTTCTTGAACTGCTGCAATCCCTGTAATGTAAATATAGCCACAGGGTGATAAGAAATGATTTGTGATTTTAACCTGGCCGTGGTGAAGAAATGGTGATATAGGTTAAAGTCAGAAGTGGTATGGATTTGGAGGGAACTTGCTGGCGAGGGTGTTCAAATGGGATTGTCCTTGTTCATCTAGGTGATGGAAGTTGCTGGTAGACATGTGTGTTTGGAAGATGTCATTGCAGGATCAGTTTTGAGTTGCTGCAATGCAAGTTGTAGTTGATACACTTCTCACTCTACTCCTGTGCATTGATGGTGGAAGGATTTAATATTTAAGTTGGGAGATGGTGCACCAATCAAGTGACTTGCTTTGACCTGGATAGTATTGAGTTGCTTGAATGATATCAAAGTTCATCCGGACAAGTAGGGAGTATTTCATTACAGCCCTGACTTGTGCCTTGTAGATAGTGGACAGGATATGTGGAATTATTTACCACAGAATTCTCAACCCCTGCCCTGCTCTTGTAGCAATGGTATTTTAATTGCTGCTTCACTTAAATTTCTAGGTGTTGAAGGCTGGGTTTCAGTGATGATGATGCCATTGAATACTACGGGGAGTAGGTTAAACTTTCTCTTGCTGGAGACTTCCATTGCATGGTACTGGAGTGTCAATAATGTTACCTAGTCACATACTAGGCCTAGTTAAAATATGTTCGAGGAGAAAGTGAGGTCTGCAGATGCTGGAGATCAGAGCTGAAAATGTGTTGCTGGAAAAGTGCAGCAGGTCAGGCAGCATCCAAGGAACAGGAAATTCGACGTTTCCTGATGAAGGGCTTATGCCCGAAACATCGAATTTCCTGTTCCTTGGATGCTGCCTGACCTGCTGCGCTTTTCCAGCAACACATTTTCAGCTAGTTTAAATATGTTCAGATCTTGCATATGGACATGATCTGCTTCAATACCTGAAGAGTCATGAATGGTATTGATATTACACAATTATCAACGAACATCCCATTTAAGATTTTGTGATGAAGACAAACTGATTGATGAAGTAATTGAAGGTGGTTGGACATGCTGATCTCATAGAGTGATAGCTTGGTGTTAAGATACTTAGACTCCAACAACCATCCTTCTTTGTGTTATGTTTAACTCCAACCAATGGATAGCTCCCCCTAATTTACAGTTTCTTTCAATTTTGCTAGGGTTTCTTGATTCAGTCAATTTCTCCTTTGATGTCAAGAACATGTACCCTTTCTTCACCTTTGAAATACAGTCCTTTTGTACCTAGTTGGGCCAAGTCTGTAATGAGGTCTGGAGTTGAGTGGTCCCGGTGAACCCAAACTTTGTATCAGTGAGCAGCTACAGGCTGAGTAAATAACACTTCTTTCACTTTACTGATGATTAAGATGAAACTAATAGGAAGGTAATTGACCAGATTGAAATTTTCCTAATTTTTCACATTTGGTCAATTTTCCACATTGATGGATAGTTGGCAGTTTTCCAACTGCACTGGAACTACTTATCTCAGGCTAGTTCAGGAACAAGTCTTCTGGACTACAATGGGGTGTTGCCAGGGCTTATTGTCTTTGTTGCATTCATTGCCTTCAGTCATTTCTTGATTGCTAAGGATCTGATGGCTAAGGATTGCCATTACTATGCTAGAACCTTCTGCAGGCCAAAGCTGAGATGACTCATCCACACAGTACTTCTGACTAAAGTTGGTTACAAATTGTTTTGCCTTGTCTTTTTCACTAACGTTCTGGCCTCCTCCATCATTGTGGGTGTGAATGCTAGTGAACCATCGTACTTTGGTTGCGTACATAATTGCCCACCAATGTTCACCGCCAGCTGTAGCAGGACACAAGAACTTTGGTCTGAGCTGGGAAGTAGTAGAAATGCTCCTGAGTGTCTTCCAGAAGGAAACCTTGTAGAAATCTCCTCTTTTCTGACATCAGAACAGGGTTTTTAGTACCATCTTCAATCCTATTAACATGATCTTTCATTAAAACTTTCATATTTCAATTTATAAGCTGTGAGCATTCTGATTATGTGTTATGAGAACACACAGCATAAAGTGTGTGATATTTGGAGTGTGATTCTCATGTGTTATGTCTGGGATATTGACAAACAGTAATACATCACAGATGAATCTCCAATGATGGTGCACATGCTAAGTCAAACTTGTACCTCTTTTTGCCAGCAAATTATATCATGAGGAAATATCCAGTTATGCATTCATTGTAGCAAAAAAAAATGCATTCACTTTGAGATTCTTGAAATTAATGTTGGTTCCAAGTAAAGTCAGTCGGTAAATCAAACAATTAGCTTTGTTTCCTGAATAGGTCAATTATGAAATTGCTTTTATCAGGCTTGATTTTTTTACCCAAGATCTGTGATAGAGTGGTCAAAAAATTGATGGAGACTTTCCATCACAATCTCGCTCCAGCCCACACTGCTTTAAATTTTCGAAGGCTCTGCTCCAACATGTCAACAGCATTTGACCATCCCACCAGGCCAATGAGCTTGTGGAGTAGGGACATTAGATTTCCTGCCTTCTGGTTCCATTTCTGTTAAGGAACCACACAATGAATGGGGGTTCAGAAGGCCTGCTAGTTCACTGCTTGAAGAGAGGCAACCCAACTGGTATTCTGTCTGCCACCACAAATATTCATAACCTCAAAGCTTATGTCCTACCTAAAATGTTATCTTAGGGGTACGTTGGGGGTTGTCTTAAATGAACTTCCTACTTTAGTAGTATTGCAGTGGATATACCATTGCAATATCATCCCATTTTCATGGGAACAACCGGAATTTTCACCTCGAATCTTACCACCACAAGTTGCAATCTAATGTGCTGTACTCACAGCAGGGTTGGTAGCAAGTAGAAATCCTACAGGAATCCTATTACTGTTGTAATCTTATCTCAAAAGGGAAATCACTTGATTGTGTCTGCTGTATTTTTGTTCTTGGATATAAGAAGAGTAGACAGACATTTTATTATTGAATTAAGAAAGAGAACAGGGAGACAAAGTCCATAGATCTTGCATGCACCAGCTCTTTAAACAAGTATCATTACCTAGTGCCAATCTGCTGCTGTACACCCATACCCTTATACATTGTTTTATTCCAAATAATCATCTAATCTCTTAACTGAATCCCACCCACTTCCAGGCAGTACATTCCAAACCTTCAATACTCAATGAGTGAAGAAAGCTTTTCCTGACTTCACCTTTGCTTCTTTTGCAATCACTTTAAATCGATGTGCTTCTGATCTTGTTCCTTTTATGAATGGAAACAATTTTCCCTGATCTCCTCTTAGCTTTCTTTTCCCTTCGGAGAATAATCCAAACTTCTTCAATCTATCCTTATAACCGAAGTCACTCATCCTTGGAGCCATTCTTGTCAACTATTTCTGTGTTATCTCTAATGTGTTTTTCACTTCCTTCCTATAATATGTCACCCAAAATTGTAATAAATAATGTAAATCTTCCTGTTTACATACTTTGGTTGGAGATGTGGATGATATGGAAATATGTAGAATAAATAATGTCATAGAAGACAATTTTAAATGTCAATGTCAGACAGACGTTGCTGGAGAAACTCACAAGGTTTGGCGGCATCTGTAGACGGAAAGCAGAGTTAATATTTCAGGACCACTGAAGATGGGTCATTGCCTCAATAGAAGTTTTCAAAACATCAATGAACTGTAGATGGTGAAAATCTGAAACACAAGCAGAAACGGAAATTGCTGGAGAAACTCAGCAGGTCTGGCAGAATCTTTGGAGACAACACAGTTAACATTTCAGGTAGGCTGAAGAAAGCTTGTTGGAGCTGAAATGTTAACTCTGTGTTGCCTCTACAGTTGCTGCCAGTCCTGCTGACTTCCTCCAGCAATTTCGGTTTCTGTTTTTGTTTCAGTTTTCCAGCATTTGCAGTTCATTGTTGCTTCAAAAAAATTCATTGAGACAGATTTGAATGAAAACCAATCAGCTGTGACCATTTTTGCACAATTAGCTTAGATCAAGTGTGACAGAGGAGAGATTACTGTCTAAAATGCTACATTTGAATAATTAAAAGGGAATGCAGATAAGCTATTCTTATACCATGAGAGATAGATGCTTAATCCAAAATATTGTGTTAGGTTTCTCAACAATAAAGTAAACAGCTAGCAGACTACAGCGATGACTTGTATTCACATACAAACAGTTAATTCGGCTGTTTAATTCTTAAGTCTTAAAATGACTCAATATAGTGTCAGTCCGTGCTCTACTTATTGAATAACTCTCCATAAATGGAAAAATAATTACTTTGAAGAATGAGTTGAGGCAGAATTCTGTCATTGTGTTAAATGATCTAAGAGAGCTATTTGCATCTTTATTCTTTCTTTCACGATTTTGAGACCTCCCAATATACTTTATAATTGGTAAAACATATTTAAAGGATATCTAATGTTGTATTTTATGTTCAGCAAGGTCCCACAAATAACAATGAGATAGAGATCAGTGATATTTATTGGGTTAGTAGAGATTCTGTGAAGTCCCTTTTGTTCATAATGAGCTCCCCAACATTGCTCCGAGGATCATGGTGCAATGGTGAGAGAAGTAGTTCATGACATATAAATGACAGAAAGCCTGAGTCCAAAACCCACCGTAGCAATTTCCAGTACAGGGTGGAAACAAATGGTCAGCAACCTCTCCGCAGGAGACAAGAGGAGAAAAATGTCATTGTTTCGCTGCCAAATTATAAATGTATTTTCAAGTAGAATGTAGTCCTTAATTGCTTAGAATGACCTGTGCAGAATGGACACTTGCAGGAGGTTGTGGAGTGAGTCAGGCACCAGCTTTTTGCTACTTCACTATAACAAAACTTTACATCTCTAAAAAAGCAAGTGGAAAATTGGCAGAAAAATACAAAACCAATTTGAACAAATGTTAGCGTGATTAAGAGCTTTAAGGATGTTAAATTATTCAATTTTCTTGGACAAACCAACTTTGTTTAGGAATTAATTAATTTGGCATTGGTTGGGAAACCAAAATTACCAAGACAAGTTTGTCGCCTTGAGATTTTATTGAGCTCGATTATGTACAGCAGTGTTTTCTGGCACATATGCTGTCAGTCTGGCAATTTCACAGTGAACTGCCTTTTACTTTGTGCCGCAAGAGGCTAGCTAGACCTTTAGCAAATTCTGTCAAGATGTACTACTATTTCACAAATGTCTTACTTAAAATGCCTTAGGCAATAGCTTTCAAAGTTCTTGAACAAAACTAGAATGTTTCATGAGAATAGTTACCAACATTGGAAATAAGGATTGCTTTGTTCAATGCTTTGATCTGAATCTAGAAAATGGACTTATGTAACATCCAGGAAGTTTGGGTTCAAGGTGGAAAGTTCATTTAAGTACATCATTATTGTAGAACCACATTCGTTTTGTTGGCAATCGTATTTCTAGCCATATCAGGCAATTAACTACATTGCTACACATGCTTTTATTTTTATGGATACAATTTTGAATTATGTTGACAAATGATTACTATGGGACTAGTTTAGTTTGGGAACATGGTCAGCATGGACTAGTTGGACCAAAGACTCTGTTTCCATGCTGTATGACTCTATAACTCTGTATTATTCTTATGTATAAATTGACGTTGAAGCATCATTCAGCTTTTTGTAATTCAGTAAAATATGTATATTTGGGTTCATTGCTGACCCTGCTTCCAATACCTTCATTAAAATAAAAACTTGTGTACCAATGTAATTAATTGTCTGATATAGCTAGAAATATGATTTTCTATAAAACTAATGTGGTTCTACAATATTAATCAATTTGAATGGATAAGGACTGCATTCTTCATGCAGATGTAACATACTTCTTAATTGTATATAAAATTATATGGGCCCAGATTTTTGAAATCAGCAATGATGCTGAATATGTTTTATCCATAAAGATTTTTGTAACCAAATCTTTTATGATTTTTCAACCAGAAATTCTAAGTTTGACTGAAGAATCCAAAAATGAGTGCTGACATCAGCAAGCAAATCATCAGATACTGCCTTATAGAGGTTTACAAAATTATGAGAGACATGGATGGGGTAAATAGGCAAAGTCTTTTCCCTGGGGTTGGGGAGTCCAGAACTAGAGGGCATAGGTTTAGGGTGAGAGGGGAAAGATGTAAAAGAGACCTACGGGGCAACCTTTTCACACAGAGGGTGGTGCGTGAATGGAATGAGCTGATAGAAGAAGTGGTGGAGGCTGGTATAAATACAACATTTAAGAAGCATTTGGATGGGTATATGAATAGGAAGGGTTTGGAGGGATATGGGCCAGGTGCTGGCAGGTGGGACTAGATTGGGTTGGGATATCTGGTCTTCATGGACGGGTTGGACTGGAGGGTTTGTTTCCATGCTGTACATCTCTATGACTCTATGAGATACAAGCCATGATTGGAGGTGCCGGTGTTGGAATGTTAAAAAACACACAACACCAGGTTATAGTTTAACAGGTGTATTTGGAAACACTAGCTTTTGGAGCACCACTCCTTCATCAGGTGGTTGTGGAATTTAAGATCGTAGGACATAGAATTTATAGCAAATTTATAGTGATGTAACTGAATTTATATATTGAAAAAGACATGGATTGTTTGTTAAGTCTCTCATCTTTTAGAATGACCATGTTGGTTTCAGAACTTTGGAACAGCACTCCGAAAGCTAGTGTTTCCAAATAAATCTGTTGGACCATAACCTGGTGTTGTGTGATTTTTACCATCAGATACAAGAATTACATATGGACATGTGAATGTACAAATTCACAGCAGGATTAGGCAGCTCAGCCCTCTGATTTTGTTGTGTTGTTCAATAGACCATGGCTGATTTGAATATGCCCCATTCTGCCTACAACTTACAATCTTCACCACCTTGCTTCTCGAGTATCTATTTACCCCCATCTTAAAGATATTCAAGGACTCAGCTTTCACCATCTTGTGAAGCTGCAAGTTCTAATGACTCACAAATCTCGAGAGAAAAAAAAGCTTATCTCTGTTTTAAATGGATGATCCCTTATTTGTAAATAGTGTCCCCAGTTTAGATTCTCCCACAAGCAGCAACATCCTTTGCGTACCCATCCTATTAAGACCCCTCAGGACTTTATGTTCCAATCAAGTTGGCAGGAGACTGAATGGTTAGCACTACTGCCTCACAGTGCCAGGGTTCTGGGTTTGATTCCAGTCTCAGGTGACTGTCTGTGTGGTGTTTGCACATTCTCCCTGTGTCTGTGTGTGCTTCCTCCCACAATCCAAAGATGTGTGAGTTAGGTGTATTGGCCATGCTAAAGTTGACTATGGATGTGTAGGTTAGGTGCATTAGTCAGGGATAAATGTAAAGTAATAGGGTAGGGGAATGGGTTTGGGTAGGATACTCTTCAGAGGGTCAGTATGGACTTGTTGGATCTCTTTCTTGTCTAAACTCCAGCTGATAGAAGCCTAAGCTATCCAATCTTTTCTCATACAAACTTGGGCATTCCAGCTATTGGTTCAGTAAACCCTTTCTGACTGCTCCTTCATTAAAAATAAGCAGATCAATCCAAAAGACAGTAATCCTGATGTGGCCTCACCAATGGCTCAGGATCATTGAAGCATAATCTTCCTACTTTTGTATTCATTTTCCCTTGCAATAGATTTCCTAATTAGTTGCTGCACCTGCATTATAAAATTATGTGATTCATGCAATGTACATACTGAAATCCCTTTGTATCTCAGATGTATCTGCAGTATCTTACCATTCAGATAATATGCTTCTTTTCCATTCCTCATGCCAAAATGGACAATTTCATCTTTTCTAGCAATATGCTTCATTTCCCAGATCTTTGCCTACACAATTAATCTATTTGTATCTCTTCATAGCCTCCTTATTACCTCTTCACAACTTATTTTTGAATCATAGAATCCCTACAGCGCAGAAAGAGGTCATTTGGCCCATCAAGTCCACACTGATCCTTCATAGAGCATCCCACCCATTGCTGTAACCCCACATGAAGTTTTTACCATGGCTAACCCCGTATCCTGCACATACCTAGACACTAAAAGGCAATTTTTAGCATGGCAAATCCATCTAACCTGCACATCTTTGGACTATGGGAGGAAATTTGAGTACTTGGAGGAAACCCATGCAGGCATGGGACAACATGCAAATTCCACACAGATAGGCACCCAAGGCTGAAAATGAGTCCCTGGTGCTGTGAGGCAGCAGTGCTAACCACTGTGCCACTCTTTCCCTACCTACCTTTGTGTCATCAGCAAATTTAGCAACCATGCTTACAGTTCCTTTATCATTTATATAAACTGTAAAATACTGAGGCTTCAGCTCTGATCCATATTGCATATCACTCATTACATCTTACTAATCAGATAATGATCCATTTATGTCTATTTTTTGTTTTCTGTTAGTCAATCTTCTATCCATGCTGATATGTTACCAATGATACCATGAGCCTTTATTTTTGTGAATAACCTTTGATATGAACTCTTATCAAATGTCTCTACGTTTAGTATGTCTACTGGTTCTTCCATATTTACAACACAATCTCCTTATCAATTGTTTAAACATGACTTCCCTTTTATAAATCCATGTTCACTCTGTCTGATTAGCATAACTTTCTAAGTGCCATACTATAAAACCTTTAATAATAGCTTCTAACACCTTCCCAATGACAGATGATAAGCTAAGTAGTGTATAACTTAATAGCATCCTCTCTTTGTACCCTTCCCTGTTTGAATAAAGAAGTTCCATTCAGAACATTCCAACCTGTTGGAATCTTTACCAAATCTAGGGATCATGCAATATTTAAATCTGATGCATCAACTATCTCACTAGCCATTTCTTTTAAGACTCAGGATAAAGTCTGTTAGGACTCGTGGATTGTCAACCCATAGCTCTAACGACTTATTCAGTACCACCTTCCTGGTCATTTTTTAAAAAAATTTCCCCCACTCTGGGGTGTTACTTTGTTTTTTGTGAAATGCCTGATCAAATCATTTGTCAACTCCTTATTTTGCATTATTAACTTACTAGGCTTACCTTATATATTACCTGTGCTCACATCATAAATACTTTTCCTTTTTAAAGTGTCCGTAGAAACTCTTCCTATTTTCTGTAATATTTCTAGCTAACTTTGAATGGTTAGCTTGGATGATTGTTTTACAATACACAATGATGTCACCAGCATGAGTTCAATTCCTGCACAAGCTGAAGTTAACAAGACGGACTCTCCTTCTAAACCTCTCCCTTCACCTGAGGCATAATAACTCTTAGGCTAAACCACTATAATTCATATCTCTCTTTCTCTCTCTCTCTCTCATGAGAGAGCAGCCTTATGGTCTGATAAGAATATGGTAATTTTTAGCTCATTTTAAATTTTCCCTCTTTAAACTAATTTTTAAAAATACTCTGCCCAATCTTCTGTCCTGTCACTCATCTCTGATTATTTTATGATTGCTTGATGCTAATAGAGGCTTCTAACACAGAAGGAGACTATGTGTCCTCACCAACAAAGTCAGAAATTACCGGAAAAGCAAGACCATGTGATCTCACCTGTGGCAAGAGAATATTTGACAATTATTGCCTGGGTCCTTGATACTTGCTCCTTTGCCAGGCTCAACAGCTGGAATAGATTTCATTTGGGCTTGCAAACTTATCCACTTTTCAAGTTGCTAACTCTGCTATTACTTGATGTGGAGGTGCCAGTGTTGGACTGGGGTGGACAAAGTCAAATGACACCATGTTATAGTTCAACAGGTTTATTTGAAATCATAGAAGTTTCATTAACACAGCTCCTTTGTCAGGTGCTAGTACCTGTTCCCTCACTCTCTATCTTAATTTCTTCTAATATTTCACTGTCCTCCACCCTAATGTGTATTTGTGTCATTCTTTCCATCAGAAAGACTGATGTAAAGTATTTATTGAGAACATTAGCCATGACTTCCAGATTATCTGCATGATCCCTAAAGCATCCTTTTCTTTTCCTAGCTATTCTCTTGTTTTTAATACAGTTAAGAAAACATTTGAGTTTTCCTCCATTCTACTTGCCAATGCTTCCTCATGCACTCTATTTGCATTCCTAATTTATTTTCTAAAAGCCTCTCTGTGCCTTTTATATTCCTTTAGGAGCTCTTGCTGTCTGCTATAAGCGTCTCTTTTTTAAAAAATCCTAACATTTATGTCCCATGATATCCTGGGTTCTCCAGTCTTGGTACCATGCTTTGTCTTTATGGGAACATACTTGGCCTGTACTCTCTCACTATTTTTTGCTTGAATGCTTCTCACATAGTTTTGTCTGCAAGTAACTGCTCCAAGTTCACTTTGGTCAAATTTTATCATAGCTTAGTAAAGTTATCTGTGCAGTTTAGAACTTTTATACTCAGCCCATTCTTATCTTTTTCCATAACCAGCCTACATATAACTGAGTTGTGGTCACTATCTCCAAAATGCTCTCCTATTTATATGCCTTCTGCCTGCCTGGCCTCGTATACAAATATTAGGCTCAGAACTGTTCTCTCTTCTGTTGGTCTGTCGAGGTACTTTTGGAGGTAATTTGGGAATATTTCTCCCTCCCTGCCACTCACGTTAAAACAATCCTCTTTAATATTTGCATAGTTGAATTCCTCTAACATTGCTGCACATTTTTCTTACACTTCTCTGAAATTCAATTATACATCTGATCCTCTCTCCACACCTGACTGATTGGTAACCCATATCTGAACAATCTGTTTGCTCCACCCTTCTTTCTGATTGTAATATATCTGTTATGTATATTGTTTAAATATCCTTTAGATGGAATGCCACTGCACCTCCATTAACCTATGCATCAGCCTTATTTGCCAGTTCACTTCAGTTAGCTTTATGTTCATGTCCTCATAATTGCAACTATTTGAATTTAAGATACTCATCTTGAACCCAGCCATATTTTCCTCAAACTGAGTGTAAAATTCAATCATATTATGGTCAATGCCACCTCGGGCTGCCTTCAATATGAAGTCATTAATTAATCCTATCTCATTGCACAATATCAGATAAATGTTGCATGGTCTCCAGATGGATCTAGAAAGTCCTGTTCCAAGTAACTACTATGAAAATATTTGGACAAATCTTCATCTAGGAACTTTGTCCATTTCAACCATTTTGGTTGACATGTAGATTAAAAGTCCCCATGATTATCATCTCACTTTTTTGATAAGCTCACTATATATTTCTTCATACTCCATTCAGCCATGTAGTTACTGATAGTGCAAACCATTCCCACAAGTAACTTCATGCATTGATCCTTTCAGCTGTCTACTCAAACTGCTTCTCGAAGGTTGGAGGATGGACGAAGGTTGCACACTCCCCAAAAGTGGGAATTAAACAAGTTTTTATAAAAAGAGGTTACAACAAGAGTAAGGTTAACACCTTACAAGCTGGTACTGCAAAACACATTGCGGCAGACATGAATCTAGAATGCCCTCCATGTCCATGTCAGCAGAAATGAATGGAGAGAACTTTGAACATCCTAAGGCCTGTAACAACTCTTAAGAGCCAACTAGAGTATAAATAGAACTTGTTGGGAAAACAGGTCTTGCAGCATGTGTGGAGAGAAAACAAAGTTAATGTTTTAGATCTGGTTACCCTTCTTTAGAACCCTTCTGTTCTGAAGAAGGGTCACTGGAGACAAAACATTAACTTTGCTTTCTCTCCACATATGTTGCCAGACCTGCTGAGCTTTCCCCGCAATTTGTTTTTGTTTCTGATTTCCAGCATTGCAATTTTTTGGTTTATTTTTGTAGAGTATAAATAGGTTCTTGTGAAAGGATAACAGAAATACCTAAAATGGAAGATTTCTGTTTATTATTGAAGAATGAAATGAAAACAAGAACATGTAGAAAGTTAGATGATTTTCTTTACAAATTGGACAGAAGTAGGATACAGACGTTGGACTGAGATCGGCCAGATGTAGGAGACAGACATGGGATACAGATGTGGATCAAAATCAGAGAGACATCAGACCAAAATTAGACAGACATGGAACAAAGCCGGGCAAAAATGGGACAGAATGTTAGACAGAATTCTATTCAGCCAGTCTAATACTGAGATTATTTGAATAAATGTGAAGTTAACCTGCATACTTGAGTCCACTTGTGGTTTGTCGGAGGAGAATAACTACAACACCCCAGTTTCACAAAGGTAACTGTGTAGTCAGGCCAATTTTAATGATCCAAGTCTCCCAGTAAATAAGTGAATGGGTATCTAATTTAGTGAATAGATGTGTGAGTAGTAGATGAGTTGGTGAATGGGTAGTTTTGGGGATTGGAAATTAGTCCGATCAGAGTGTAGTCAACTGTTTAGATGGTAATTGGGTTGGATTGAGGGTGTAGCTGGGAGTTCGGTGGTGTGATTTTGCCTTCAAATGAATGGTTTTCTGGATGTGGCATTATACATTTACGTTATCTTCCATGACATGAGAAATTGGGTGTAATATTGTGGTATTGAAGAATGCAACTGATGTTTATTGTAACAAGCTATTATGGACAAGATAATATTCTGCAGAGGCATAAGTGACTGGGCTGATAGTAGACTAACAGTTTAACATGGAGCAGCAAACATCCAATGGAGTGTCATGCTTCAAGTGTTCCGTGGTAAGGTGGAGTGTAAGATCTTTATACCTGCCAATCATATGCTCTGATGTAGGGATGAAGGCACAAGTATGCCTCTTAAAGGTAAGCTGACAGCCTGACTGTATCCCAAAAACAGGTATAGCTGGAATTACATTGGTATGTGTTGTCAATTTGTTAATAATAAAAACAGGCCGAGGAGAGTTTACAAAACAAACATCTTGAACTTCAATGTAACACTTTCAATTGTTTATAATGCATCCTGATCTGCTGATTGTAGACTTGTCTGGTGAGTAATGCACTGTTCTCTGTTGCATTTGTTGGACAACTTGGCTGTCTTGCTGATAGTTGCTGTCACTCACCATCACTACAACTTCAACACAGTCAACATCAAAGTCAGAGGTTCTTGCTTATTCTCTTCATGCATGATTGGCATGCTGAACTTTAGACTGAGCTGGCTTCTGTTCCTTTGCAATGGAACACCAAGATCAGTAACACTTTGCATGATCTGGCTGATATGCATTTTTTTTCGAAATCCTTGCTGACATCCAAATATTTGTAGGATTTCTAATGCAAAATTTCTATCTAGTGTGTGGTTTTGATAGCATTGAATATGTTTACTTTCACCTGTCCCAGAATGGTTACAATATTAGTTGCTGGGCAATGTCTTTTGCACTTGACTTCCAAATGTATGTTGCATTGGGAATGCTAATCCCTCTCCATTGGTATTGCAAGAAAACACAGCAATGCGAGATGAAGATATTATGTTGTTGCTTGACAGTTAATTGATTGATTTATTGATTTGATAGCAATACCTACATTCTGCTAGACTATTTGAATGTGGATAACGGGGTGACAATGTGATATGGATCACTTTCTACTGAACACACATATTTTGAAATGGTTTTCTAGAGTACTGCAAACTGTTGTCAGACATCTATTCTGAGATACTGATAAAAACTGAAAATAACACATGCTGTCATTGATACTCATGTTCATTGTGTCGCTAAGTCATTTAACAATGGGAAATTTGAGAAGTAATTTGACACAAAAATATTCTCTTCCCTATGCACTGTGAATAGGTCCATTTCTATTTTTAGGCAAAAGTGACGACCTGCAGATATGGAGATTAGAGTCGAGAGTGTGGTGCTAGAAAAGCACAGCAGGTCAGACAGCATCTGGGGAGCAGGAAAATCAACATTTCAGGCAAAAGCCTTCATCAGGAAAGATGAAGGGTTTTTGCCCGAAATGTCAGTTTTCCTGGTCCTTGGATGCTGCCTAACCTGCTACGTTTTTCCAGCACCATACTCACGACCCATTTCTATTTTTGTCTAAGGAGAGAATGGAACACCATATGGATGTCAAGCTCCTTTTGCTTTTTGTGTTGATAGTCATACCTCATATGCATGAGCAAATCTTTGAATATTTTGATTCATCCCTAGTCAATACACAGATTCATGCTACTTATCTTGTGCTTTCGTTGGCCATGTGCTGCTGGTGTATTGCTGACATAATATTTTGGGGCAATGATTTTGACAATAAGACTTGTTTGCTCATGAAAACGACTTGTCGTGAGATACTGAGTACATTGCAGTTTACCCAAAATAAAAAAAATCTTCCCAAGGACTTTGGTTAATGCTGTCAGGCAGTTCCTGGATAAAGACATTTTGAAACTCTTGTAATTGCTCTTCTTGAGCAGTTGCTGACTGTAACTGTTCACACTTTTGGGGTCCAAATTGTAACAGATAAACCTTGAGATTATCTTCAACTTCATAGTCTTGAGCATCAACATGTCAATCAAGTGGAATATCTTGATCTTTGTGTGGGTTGCGTAATTGCTCAGTGTGTCAGATGTAATTCTTCAGGTACTTAGCAACAGGAGTTGACCATTCAGCCCCATGAGCTTGCTCTGCCATCTAATATGATTGTGGCTAGACAAACACTTTCATCATTTTTAGACAACTATTAAAGTCAGAGCATCAGAAGATGTACAGCACCGAAACAGACCCTTTGGTCCAACTTGTCCATGCCAACCAGATATCCTAAACTAATCTAGTCCCATTTGCCAGCACTTGGCCCATATCCCTCTAAACCCTTCTTATTCATATATCCATCCATATGCCATTTTAATGTTGTAATCATACCAGCCTCCACCACTTCCTCTGGTAGCTCATTTCATACAAGTACCACCTCTGCATGAAAAAGTTGCCCTTTAGGGCCCTTTTAAATTTTTTTCTCTCTCACCATAAATCTATGCCCTCTAGTTCTGGACTTCCCATCCCAGGGAAAATATCATGTCTATTTATCCTATCCATGCCCCTCATGATTTTATAAACCTCTATAAGGTCCCCCCTCAACCTCCAATGCAGGCCATCACCCTTCACACTATTATGATTAGAAATATATCAATCTCTATCTTAAACATATTCAAATACTGAGCTTCTATGGTATTCTTGGGTAGAGAATTCCAATGCTTCAAAACTCTCTGAATTTTAAAAAAAACCCTCCTTATCTCAGGTATAAGTGGCACATCCTTGTTTTTAAATTGTACCCTTGCTTCTTGAATCCCCAATCTGGAGAAACAACTTGCCTGCATTTGCCCTGTTTATCCCTTTAAGTATTTTGTAGGTTTCAATGAAATTGCCTCTCATTCTTCAAACCTTTATTATGTAAATTTCTGTTTGTTATTATAGGAAAAGTGTTATCCTATTGGAGAGTGTGCAGCGGGATTTATAAGGGAAATGGACAGTTATGAAGATAGACTGAAGAGGTTAAGACCAGAGAACAAACAGAAACAGGGGACTGAGTTGGATGATCATCCATGGTCATACTGAATGGGGACAGGCCATATGGGCTACTCCTACTCCCATTTTCTATGTTTCTAGAAAATATAGGCCCAATTTGCTGAAATGCTTTTCATAAGGCAATCTTGCATTCCTGGGAACAAGTCTGCTGAACCTTTATCTCTCTCTGGCAATAATATCTTTCTTGAGTTAAGGATATCACTACTGCACAGAGTACTCCAGGTGGAGCCTAACCAATCCCATATACAACTGAAGCTAGACTTCACTAGGTTGTACTCAGATTTTTTCATGATAAAGGATAACATGCAATGGCTTGCCTAACAGCTTGCTGCACTTATATATTAGCCTTCAGTGGCTTATTGACAAACTCACTCATTTCCTTTACTTGTTTACATTTTCTAACCGCTTACCATCAAAGAAGTACGCTGTGCATCTGTTCCTTCCACCAAAGTGGATCACCTCAGTTTTTTCACATAATACCCCATCAGCCATGTTCTTGCTGATGCACTATGCCTGTCCAAGTCCTCCTGAAACTGCTTTATATTTTGCTTGTAGCAGACACCCCACTTAGTTCTGCAAACTGAGAAACATTTCATTTTGTTCCCACATTCAAATCATTGATATGTGCTGTGAACAGCTGGAGCCCAAGTACTGAAGCTAACGGTGCCCCATCAATCACAGTCTGTGAATACTAGAATAACCTATCTATTCCTAATCAGATTTCTGCCTGTTAGCCAATCCTTAATTCATGCCAGAATATTACCTCCTATGCTATATTTTAATTTTACTATACATCTCCTGTGAAACCCTTATCAAAAGGCCTTCTGAAAATCCAGTTAACTTTCCATCAACTTTCCTTTACCAAATTTCTTTCGGAACATGTTCTAAAATTCCAAGTTTGTCAAACATGATTTCACATTTTCAGATCCATGTGGACTGGGTCAAATATGCTTATTGTTCTCTAAGTGTCCACTTAATACACATCATTTTAATAAATTCTGGCATCTTCTTTGTTACTGACGTCAGGCCAACAGGTGTGTACTTCCTGGTTTTATCTCTTGCTCCTTTCTTAGATAGTGGTATGACAATTACCTCCACCCAATCTGCAGGAATCATTCCAGAATCTACAGAATATTTGGCTTTTATTTCACTCCAAAGTCATTTCCTTGCAGATTGTTAACTGATTTGATTGTATCATGTGTGATCTGTACTGCAACTGTAGCTGAGATTTGAATCTCATGAACTGTGGCCATAGTGAGATTGGAGACTGGTTTCTCTGTCACTGCTGTTGGTATTTTGAGAGCATGATGATTTTGCATATTGCTATGGCAATGTAATTCTGCCAAGCACAGAAGTGACGATCTGTTAAATACAATTCAATGAACTGTCATGGCTGTATCAGAGAGCACCATTTGCTGAGGTACATTACTTTGAAGTTGTGTTCAGGTATGTTGTGCTGCTTTTTCAGGCTATAAGGTGCAAAATTGTTAAAGATTCTGATCACCTAAATATTGATATGGTGTGTGAGTTGTGATTCCCTATATATTCATATCTTCATTGCAGTTAGGATTTCAAAGTAGTGACAAATGTACAATAGCTAAATCGGTGAAGGATTTTTTTAAAATGAAATCAAATATTGCTCACAAAGCAAGTGGCTGCAAATCTATGTTATGATGTGGAGGTGCAAGTGTTGTACTAGGGTGGACAAAGTCAGAAGTTGCATGACACCAGGTTATAGTCCAACAGGTTATGTGAAATCATAATCTTTCGGAGTGTTTCTCCTTCGTCAGACTTCACCTGTCAAAGGAGCAGTGCTCCAAACGCTTATGATTTCAAATAAACCTGTTGGA
>NC_083411.1:65704912-65808868 GCF_020745735.1 Hemiscyllium ocellatum
TTTGGTTTATGCAAAGGTGGTAGGGTGGAAGGTGAACACAGGGGGTTCTGTCTTGTTACAGTGGAGGGGAGGGGGTCTGAGGGCAGCGGTGAGGGGTGTAGACGAGATGGCGTTGGAGGGCATCATTAAAACCACGTGGGAAGGGAAATTGGAAGGAGGCCATCTGTTGTGTTCTGTGGTGGAACTGGTCCCTCATGGGAGCAGATATGGCGGGATGGAGGAATTGGAAATACAGGCTGGCATTTTTGCAGGAGGTAGGGTGGGAAGAGGTGTAATCCAGGTAGCTGTGGAAGTCGGTAGGTTTGAAAATGTCAGTGTCAAGTCGGTCGTCATTAATGGAGATGGAGAGGTCCAGGAAGGGAGGGAGGTGTCAGAGATGGTCCAGGTAAATTTAAAATCAGGGTGGAATGTTTTGGTGAAGTTGTTGAATTGCTCAACCTCCTTGCGGGAGCACGAGGTGGTGCCAATGCAGCCATCAATGTAGCGGAGGAGGAGGTGGGGAGTGGTGTTGGTGTAATTACGGAAGATGGACTGTTCTACGTAGCCAACAAGAGACAGGCATAGCTGGGGCCCATTCGGGTGCCCATGGCTACCCCTTTGGTCTGGAGGAAGTGGGAGGATTCGAAGGAGAAATTGTTAAGTGTCAGGACCAGTTTGGCCAAACGAATGAGAGTGTCGATGGAAGGGTACTGTTGGGAACATCGGTAGAGGAAGCAACGGAGGGCTTGGAGGCCCTGGTCATGATGCCCCAGCTGACTGTGAGGGAACTGAATGGGATTTTTAATTTTCCCAACAGCAAATCCCCTGTGTCTGGTTCACTCTGACAAAGTCCTTTGAAATCTCAAGACTTCAAAATATTGGCGCTGCATTCAGCCTCAATCTGAATGGTCACTCAATAGTCAATCTTTGAATCTTTCTGATAATTGTATGGCAGCAGGGATAGTAGGAGAGATTCCTGGTCAATTGGAAACATTGAGGTAGTGCAGAGTAACAGCCACCCCACGGTGAAAGCTGCAGACGCTGATTCATGCCATGGCCTCTCTCTATATTGTGTGACCTCCTCATTTCAAAGCATTGGTGAGAAATATGTGATGCAAAATAGATATATTCTGACATTGAGTATTCTGAAACAAACCTGAAATTCTATTATTTTTAGTGTGGAGATTGCATCAGAAATAGTCAGGAAATGTGGACATCACCCAGACCTGAGCAACTAGATCTTGCCCTTTTGGACACATCTTGTCATTCTCACCAGTCATTTACTTGGTGAAAGGCTGAACAGTTCTTAATCACAGTCCTGGAATTTTGGAAAGATAGAACATCTTCGGGCAAGATTTGCTCCTTAAGGTTTACATCCAGCTCCTGAGCAAGCGAAGAAAGTATTCATGGCTGTCTGAAGATGGACCAGAGGGAGTTGGCTTTATCTGAATTCTCACAGAATGAACAGGAAACACACTCTCCAATAGATACAGTGAGTATTTTAGCAAAACATGAAATTACACTCATGTAAAATCCTGAGAAGTGCTGATTCTTTGTGGATTTTAGCTTTTGTGAACTGCAGTCACCCGTCTTGTTTCCAAACTACTAAGTGATTGCTGTTAACTGGGGAATGAAGAAATGTTTTTACAGTGGGGAAGAGTTGAACTAAGTGCTTAAGTTTAGATTGAGAAAATCTACTTTCTAATTTAGTCAATTCCTTTCTTTGCCCCAAGAGTGCTGCCAATCCAGCAGTGAACAGAAATGATGAAAATGTGAAGAGAGGTAACTGGTCCTCGAAGACTGACTACTTGCTCTTGATGATTGGCTGTGCTGTGGGTCTAGGCAATGTCTGGAGATTCCCTTTCCTGGCTTACAAAAATGGAGGAGGTACTGTCTGGAATTTGAATTAAGGGGATAGAAATGCAGAGGGAGCATTTCAATGATCTTTAAGGACTGTTGGCTTGGATATTGCTCTTGTCAGTGCTTCCCATCGTAACAATTGATGTGGAGGTGCCGGTGTTTGACTGGAGTCGGCAAAGTCAGAATGCAACAACTCCAGGTTATGATCCAACAGGTTTAACCTTCACCTGATGAAGCAGCAGAATCCCAGAAGCTTCTGATTTCAAATAAACCTGCTGGACTATAGCCTGGTCTTGTGTGTTTTCTGACATCCTAACAATTGTGCAGGGGTTAGAAATGTTACAGTCTGGACATGGCACAGTTAAATACTAAAGTGCAAAGTGGTGGTTGAAATTAATTCAAGTGACTTTTGAGCAAATCAGATTGTCTCATTACAGGTTGTAGTTTGAATCTGTGGCCCATTTCTCATCAGGAGTAAAAAGCATTATACTTTTATACCTTTAAATACTTTATATTGCTAAATTCCTAAAACTGAAATAATTCTAAAAACACAACAGAATGTCATTAAGACCCAGATTGTTCCCAGCATTTTCAATAAACAGTAGATTAATAAAACTCATGTAGCCCCTTTTTCATTTGTCTAGTTCAAGTCAGAGTAGACCACATTTTCAGTTTAAATAGGCATAGATTGATTCATTACAAGTTTTATGGAAGATTCCTTTGGAGTTAAGATAATAAAGTTCTTGTCAGCAATATCAACAGATGTTAAGATTAAAACAAGGATAGAAAACACAAAAGAATAAAGTTTCAATCAGTCTTTGTAGCATGCTAGTGGAATCACTGTTAGACTTTGCTTACAGCAGAAATATACGGACATCATGATGGATCACAATATTGAACACATAATTTTGGTCGGTTTATCAGGAATACCCATTGATAAGGTGCTAGCTAAAACAAAGTTGCTGTACCTACTTTACCATCTCACAGTGAGTTATCAATGAACTTCATTATCTCCTGGATTACAGTTATTACTTACCTTCATTTCGATCTTAGTTTGCCTCCAGTAATGTATATATATATGCTTATATATTATCCACCATAACATAAGAGACTGAGTCTGGATATCATGCTATCAGAGAAACCAGCAGACATTTATTATAATGATATAAAGTCAAGGATTTTACGCAGGCCAGTCATTATTTGGTGTCGACGATGAGTCACCATGAATATTCTGTGGAATCCCCATTCTAGCACACTCTGAAGGTATTGCCCAGGAAACTGGATTTTCCACTAGACAATTCTCCGATTCTTGGAACACTCCAAAAGTCTCTATTTACATCGGAAATTTCAGAAGGTACTGATGAATTTAAGTAAAATAATTAATCAGGAAAGTTAGATTATTAAATCTAACACCCCTGCCATGTCCAGACCTGCTCCAAACCCCCACATCCATCAGATCTGAGTTGACATCTACCTAGCAACTCCTTGCATCAGTCAAATGTGACCCAACCCAACCCAACATTAACATAGAGTCATAGAGTCCTACAGCACGGAGACAAGCCCTTTGGTCCAAATTGGTCCATGCCTACCAAACTGTCCATCCATGCTAACCCCATTTCGCTGCACTTAGCCATTTCCTTCTAAACTTTTCCTATCTATGTACTTGTCTAAATACCTTTTGATGTTGTTAATGTAATCAACCTTCTGCTGGCAGCTCATTCCAGATGCATTCCACCCTCTGCGTCAAAACGTCCCCCTCAGGGTCTCCTTTATTCTTTCCCCTCTAACCTTAAACCGATGCCCTCCTGTCCTCGATTCCCCAATTCTGGAAAAAAGACAGAGTGCATTCACTCTATCCATGCCTATCATGATATTATACATTTCTATAACAAACTTCCTCAATCTCTTCAGCTCTAAAGAAAAAAGTCTTAGGTTGTTCAACCTTTCCCTATAACTCAGACCATTGCATCCTGGCACCATCCCTGTAAATTTCTTCTGAACTCTTCCCAGTTTAACAACATCCTTCCTCTAGCAGGGAGACCAAAACTGAGCATAACACTCCAAATGTGGCCTCACCAACATCCTGTACAAGTGCAACATAACTTCCAGGCATTTATACTCAGTGCCCTGACTGATGAAAGACAGTATGCCAAAAGCCTTCTTCCCTGTCCTGTCTGTCTGTGACTCCACACCCTCGACAGAACTGACCGCTGGCCTCTACTGTCAACCTGACCTCCTGCCCAGCTGACATCCTATCTAGCTAGTGAACAGTCAGGAGGGAGTTGCCCTGGGAGTCCTCAAAATTGACGCCAGACCCTTGAAGTCTCATGGCTTCAGGTTAAAAAGGGGGCAAAAAGGTCCTGCTGATTATCACATACCATCCTCCCTCAGCTGATGAATCAGTACTCCTCAATGCTGAACAAACTTGGAGGAAGCATTGAGGGTGGCAAGGGCACAACATGTCCTTTAGGTGGGGGATTTCAACATTGACCATCAAGACTGGCTCAGCAGTAGCACTACTGATCAAGGTGGTTATGTCCTAAAGAACTTCACTGCTACACTGGGTCTGTGGTAGGTGGTGAGGAAACCAACAGGAGTGAAAAACATACTTGACTTCATCCTCGCCAATCGACTGAGGATTGAGTTGTAGAAATAGCGGAGGCGCTGAATGTGATCTTTCAAACATCACTGGAATCAGGAAAGTTCCAGATGATTGGAAAATTGCTATTGTAACTCCCTTGTTCAAGAAAGGACCAAGACAGAAGATGGAAAATTATAGGCCGATGAGCCTACCCTTGGTTGTAGGTAAAATTCTAGAATCCATCGTTAAGGACGGAATTTCTAAATTCTTGGAAGTGCAGGGTCAGATTAGAACAAGTCAGCATGGATTTAGTAAGGGAAGGTCATGCCTGACAAACCTGTTAGAATTCTTTGAAGAGGTAACAAGTAGGTTAGACCAGGGAAACCCAGTGGATGTCATCTATGTACACTTCCAAAATGCCTTTGATAAGGTGCCTCACAGGAAGCTGCAGAGTAAGGTGAGGGCCCTGGTGTTCAAGGTAAGCTACTGGCATAAGTTGGGGATTGGCTGTCTGACAGAAGGCAGAGAGTTGGGATAAAAGGTTCTTATTCGGAATGGCAGCTGGTGACAAGCGGGGTCCTGAAGGGTTCAGTGTTGGGGCCACAGCTGTTCATTTTATATATTAATGATCTGGATGAAGGGACAGGGAGAATTCTGGCAAAGTTCGCCGATGATACGAAGTTAGGCGGACAGGCAGGTAGTACTGAGGAGGTGGGGAGGCTGCAGAAGGATCTAGACAGTTTGGGAGAGTGGTCCAGGGAATAGCTGATGAAATTCAATGCTGCTACACTGGGTTTGTGGTAGGTGATGAGGGAACCAATAGGAGGGAAAAACTTACTTGACTTCATCGTCACCAATCTGCTGGCTGTATTGGTATGAGTGATACTGCACAGTCCTTGTGGAGATGAAGTTACACCTTCACATTCAGAATACCATCCATCCTGTTGTATTGCACTATCACTGAGCTAAATGGGACAGACTTCAAGCAGATTTAGCAACTAAGACTTCAGGCGCTGTGGGCCATCATCAGCAACAGAAACATACTTCAGCACAATCTGCAAACTCATGGCCCAGCATCTCTCCCACTCAAGCATTACTATCAAGCCGGGGATCAGCCTGGTTCAATGGACAGTGAAGTTGGGGAGTCAGGAACAGCACTAGACATACCTAAACATGAGGTGTCAAGCTAGTGAAGCTACTAAACAGGGCTACTTGCATGCCAAACACAATAAGCAGCATGTGATAGAGCTAAGCAACCAATCAGTCTGAACCAGACTCTGCTGTCCTGCCACATCCAATCATGAATGGTGGTAGACATTTAAACAACTCACTGGATGAAGAGGCTCCACAAATGTCCCCATCCTCAATGATGAAAGAGCCCAACACATCAGTGCAAAAGGTAAGGCTGAAGTGCTGAGTGGATGATCCATCTCAATGTTCTCTACTTGTCCCCAACATTACAGATGCCAGCCTTCACCAATTTGATTCACTCCATGAGATAACAAAATACAGTTCAATGCACTGGATACTGCAAAACCTATGGGCCTTGACATCATTCTGGCAATAGTACTGAACGTCTGTGCTCCAGAACTTGCTGCACCTCTAGCCAAGCTCTTCGAGTTTAGTTACAACATCAGCATCCACTCATCATTGTCAAAATTGCTCAGATATGCTCTGCATCCATAAAAAAGCTGGACAAATCCAACCCGGCCCATTACACCCCATCAGTCGATGATCAGTGAAGTGATGGAAGGTGTCGTCAACAATGCTATCCAGCAGCACCTGCTCAGCAATAACCTGCTTGGTGATGCCCAGTTTGGATTCCGCCAGGACCACTCAGCTCCTGACCTCATTACAGCCTTGGTTCTAACGTGGACAAAAGAGCTGAATTCCAGAGAGGAGGTGATAGTGGCAGCCCTGGGCAAAAACAATGGCTGCAGATACTGGAAACCAGATTCTGGAGTAGAGTGGTGCTGGAAAAGCACAGCAGTTCAGGCAGCATCCGCGAAGCAGTAAAATCGAAGTTTCGGGCAAACGCCCTTCATCAGGAATACAGCTGTCTGCCTGATGAAGGGCTTTTGCCCGAAACGTCGATTTTACTGCTCCTCGGATGCTGCCTGAACTGCTGTGCTTTTCCAGCACCACTCTACTCCAGATAGTGACAGCGGTGGACATCAAGGCCACAGTTGACTGAGTGTGATATCCAGGAGCCCTAGCAAAACTGGAATCAATGAGTGTCAAGGATCAAACACTTCTTTGGCCCCCAGGAAAGTGCATGGTTGCAAATCCTCAACACCATTCACAATTGCTTAGATACTGAAGCAGCCCATGTTCAAATGCAGATTTGGGATAACAAGTGGCAAGCACATTCATGTCACACAATTGGCAGAAATGACCCCCTCCAACAAGAGAGAATCCAGCCATTATTTTGTGAAATTCATTATCATGACCATTACTGAATCTCCCATTGTCAACAGCCTGGGGTTACCATTTACCAGAAACTGAACTAGACTCATACTCTGGTTACAAGAGCAAGTCAGAGTTTAGGAATATTGCAGCAAGTAACTCACCCCTAACTCCACAAAGCCTGTACATCATCTCCCAGGCACAAGTGCCAAACACTGATATTATAATGTAAAGGTTGAATTTATCATCAATCAGTGATTCTTTAAGATTGTCTACTGCTATCTATGATTGATAAATAAATTAATAGATAAGGAGATAATGTATTCCAACCCCAGATGAACAACTGGCAAATATCAACATATAACTTTATTCCCCTTCTAACTCCTCACGCTCACAGTCATACACAGATAGAACATAGAACAGTACGGGCTCTTCAGCCCTCTATGTTGCGCAGACCTTTTATCCTATTCTAAGATCAAACTAACCTACATACCCTACATTTTACTATCATCCAAATACCAAGTGATGTAAGACTGACTGGTCTGTAATTCCCAGGGTTATCCATTTCCTCTTTTTTGAACAAGGGAATGACATTTGCCACCCTCCAATCATCTGGTACTACTCCAGTAGCCAGTGAGCATGTGAAGATCATTACTTCTGTTGTAATGTCCTGTACCTTTAAGAAAGAGTGAATGCTGTTCTGCACTGAGAGCTTACAAGCACCTGTCATATGATTTAACTAGCAGTGTCAGAGTGTACTAGAAAATTGAAAATATATAACATTTGGCTGTGAAATGGAAACCTGAATTGTTTGCTGTTTTGGCAACAAATCCAATTTAAACAAACAGTTTAAATTATGCCTCAGGATACTAAAACCCAATCCAGTTTGAATTTATTGTTTTACCAACATCAAACTGATGATCCAATTTTGGGGGAAAATGAAAAAGGCAGCCATTTTGAAAATCAGATAGAGCAACTGCAATCGAGAGAGAGAGAGAGAGACCCAAGACATTGAAATACTCTGTATCAAAGGTACCTTTCATACGAAACATCTTAACAGTAAAAAGAAAGAAGATGATCCAGTGAGGTCTTCAGCCGGAAGAAGAAAGACACCAAAGATGACAGCCACTGAAAGGTTTTGAAATTGATTTGATGTAATTTTAATAAATGTTTTATTGGAACAGTATATTATAGCATTGGAGGCAGGTATTAAGCAGTTAAGAGAAAAGGGGCCTTAGTGTTGTGAATATTTGTTGCTTGATGTTCCCTTTTAGAGTTAAAGAATGAATTGATGTTATTTTCTTGAAATATTAGAAATATGAGGTGAGGTGAGCTTCTCTGGGTGTTTGGTTTAATGAAGAGAGAGGTTCACCTCTGTGTCATAACACTTTAGGCACAGCAATCTCTTCCCTCGCTTCCTGCAGCAAACTTAGGTATATCCCGTCTGGTTCAGGCGACTTATCTATCCTCATGCTTTTCAAAATTTGCAGCATATCCTCCTTCTTAACATCAACCTGTTTGAGCATATCAGTCTGTTTCACGCTGTCCTCACAAACAATAAGGTCCCTCTCCCTAGTGAATACTCATACAACATATTCATTAACGACCTCCCCAAATGCCAACTCCAGGCACAAGTTCCCATCACTATCCCTGATTGGCCCTACCCGCACTTGCTGTAAGTTCTCCGTAAACAACCTCAACATTTCTGTTGTACATTTCCCTGAGAATATCTACTCCCAATTTATGATTCACGGTTCCTGCCTAATAGCATTGTAATTTCCCCCTTCCCCAACTAAATGCTTTCGCATACCATCTGCTCCTATCCCTCTCCATGACTATAGTAAAGGTCAGGGAGTTGTGATCACTATAACAGAAATGTTCTCCCACCAAGAGATCTGTCACCTGGCTTGGTTTATTACCAAGCACCAAATCCAAATGGCCTCCCCTTTGGTTGGCCTAGCTAAATATTTAATCAGGAATCCTTCTTGGACACACCTGACAAAATCTGCTGCATCCAAACTATTTGCGCTAAGGAGGTTCCAGTCAATATTAGGGAAGTTGAAGTCACCCGACACAAGCCTGTTACGTATGCACCTTGTCAAAATCTGCCTCACAATCGGCTCCTCCATGCCTTTGTTGCTATTGGGTGTTATTGAAAACTCCCAATAAAGTGACTGCTCCTTTCCTTTTTCTGACTTCCACTTATAATGACTCAGTGGACAAACCATTCCCGACAATCTTCATTTCTCCAACTATTATACTGTCCCTTATTAGCAATGCCACCCACCCATCTATTTTACCTCCATCTCTGTTCCTATCCCGGAACATTCAGCAACCATTCCTGCCCCTGTGATATCAAAGCCTCCGTAATAGCCACAACATTGTAGCTTCAAGAAACTCCATGCTCCATTGTAGCTCCATGCTCTAAGTTCATCACCCTTATTCTTGACACTTCTTGCATTAAAATAGACCCATCACACTGACTGCAGCTTTGCCCTATCAACTGCCTATCCTTTCTCACAGTCTCTCTGCATGCTGTATCTGCCTGTTCACCAGCATCCACATCCTTTGATCCATAGTTCCAGTTCCCATCCCTCTGCCAAACTAGTTTAAACCCTCCCGAAGATCTCTAGCAAACCTCCTGCCCAGGATATTGATGCCCCTCAAGATCAGGTGCAACCCGTACAGGTCCCACCTTCTGCAGAAGATCCACATACCTGAAGCCCTCCCTCCTATACCAGCTCTGCAGCCACGTGTTTAGCTGCACACACTCTCCGTTCCTAGCTTCACTAGACAATGGCACCAATAGCAATCCTGGGATTACTACTCTGCTCTTACTAATTAACCTTACTCTTACTAATCTTTCAATGTTCCCTCAATACAGGAGTTGTCCCACTGGACTGAAGAATTGCAGACATTATTCCACTTTAGAACAGGGGCGAAAGAGGAAAATCAGGGATTTATAGATCAGTTAGCCTAACATCTGTGCTGGGGCACTGGTTGGTGTCTCTAATTAAGGATAAAATAACTGAGCACTTCAAATTTCTTCAGTTAATCAGGGACAGTAGGTCATGCCTGACAAACCTCATTTAATTTTTTGAAGCCATGACTAAGATAGTGGACAGGGGAATGTCTATGGTTGTTGTTTGTATGGACTTCAGATGGCATGTGATAAATTGCACATAAGAGCTTATTAACTAAGGTAGAGGCTGATGGAATTGAGGGCAAATTACTGATATAGTTCAGAAATTAGTTGAGTGGCAGGTGCCAGAAAATAAGGATAATGAGTAGGTCCTGAAATTTGCAGGATGTGACCAGTGGTATCCCCGTAAGGATCTGTGTTAGGGTCTCAATTATTCATATTTGTTATTGACAACTAGGATAATAACATAGAAAATCATATATCCAAATATACTGATGACAAAAGTTAGGGGGCGTTGTAGACAATGTAGTCAACAGCATAAAATTGCAGAGGGTTCTTGATAGACTCAGTAATTGGGCAAAAATGTAGCAGATGAAGTTCAATGTAAGCAAGTGTGTGGTTATCCATTTTGACCGATATAGTATCGACCTGGATACTTCCTAGATGGCATCAAGTTAAACACAATGGATGCCAAAAGAGACTTGGGGCTTCAGGTGCATGGACCTTTAAAGTACCACAAACAGGTACAGTAAATAATGAAGAAAGCTCATGGAATCTGGCTTTTACACCTCGAGGACATGAATACAAGGATGTAGACAGTATGCTGCAGATATACAAAACCCTGGTTCGACCACAATTGAAGTACTGTGGGAAGATCTGGGCACTACATCTAAGGGAGGATATATTGGCCTTGGAGGGAGTACAACATGGTTTTGCAAGAATGATAACCTGGATTTTAGGGGTTTGGTTATGAGGAGAGATTCTAAAGATTAGGCCTGTTTCTCTGTTAGTATAAAGTTGTTGTTACCATCCACTTGAAACTGCAGAGTATGTTGGGAATTCACATCCATGGACCCTGTTTCACCTTTTTATTCTATTTTCCAGGTGTATTTCTTATTCCCTACTCAATCATGCTGGGTCTTGTTGGGATACCAATATTTTTCTTGGAATCTTCCTTTGGACAGTTTGCCAGCCTCGGGCCTGTTGCAGTGTGGAAATCTGTACCAATGTTACAAGGTTAGAGATTATTGAATAATTAAAACTCAGCAACAATTTCAATGCATTTTAATGTTTAATTCATATTAATAAACTAGTTATAATTGAGTGATTAAATGAGAGTGTATCTGAGCCTTGCTGTCATTCCCTTTGAAAACTTTGTTATGTTACACCAAGATATGTCAGTGATTAACACTGATGTTAGTTTAGTTTCTTATTCATTAAATGCGCGTGATTGTGATTGTGTTCAGTTCACCTGGATGGTTGACTCCAAATCTCATTGTTTTTTCAGAGTCAATTTTTCCTTGGATCATTTAAAGAATGATTAGATTAGATTCCCTACAGTGCAGAAACAGGCCCTTGGGCCCACCAAGTCCACACTGACCCTCTAAAGAGTAACCCACCCAGATACATTTCCCTCTGACTAACACAACAGACAATTTAGCATGGCCAACCCATCTTTGTTTTGTGGGAGGAAACCAGAGCACCTAGAGGAAACCCACACAGACACAGGGAGACTATGCAAACTCCACACAGACAGTCGTCCGAGGCCGGAATCAAACTCAGGTCCCTAGCGCTGTGAGGCTGCAGAGCGATCCACTGAGCCACTGTGCTGCCCTTGTAAATTGTACCAAGTTGCTGTGGTGAGATTTGAACCCATGTCCCTTGAGCATTAACCTGAGCTTCTTGACTACCAAGCCAGTGACTCCTTCACTACACCACCATCTCCAGGAAACTTGACTAGTAACATGCCCAACTATTGTAAACTAATAGCAAACTACTAGCTCAGAAATGTGTATGCTTGAGCAATGTAATGAATGTCTGTTGGGTTGCCCAATACCACAATATCATGCCCAGTTTCTGACATTGTGTTATATAACAAAAGCATTGCCCCATCAGGTAAAACACCCTGGTGGAGGCAAACTCACACCATAGCAACAGCAGTTACTATCTCTTAACGACATCATAGAGGTACATATTTAGAAAACAAATTGATGTCCAGCATGACTTTGGAAGCAGACAGTTTGGAATAGGGAGAAGTTTGTTATCTTAAACAGCATCAGTTTTTCAGAGTACAGACAATTGTACACATCTGTAGATGGAGCATTAAGCACGAGAACAATGGAACATATTTCTAATTTTCATTAGGATGCAAATTCTTTCAAGGTAAAATACATTTCTAAGATTTCCTTGGTAATAAAAACAAATTAAAATGCTAAAGAATGCCCTTGAGCTATGACAAAGGCCAGTGCATTACAGAAAACTTGAATCCTAGAAAGCTCGGTTGATGGAAGTTAATACATAATGACAATTACAAACGTCTTTGTTCTTAAGGAAAGAGCAGTATAATTTGGAGAGACAAAAATATCAGAGACACACAGCAAAAGCTGGTGTTTTTGTAAAGGCCAACTCATGGATAGCAACAAAACTGGTATGGATTTGGCATCCAGCAACACCTTCACTGATTTTACTGTTCCAAAACTTCATGCAGTTCTATTTTGCAGATCAAGGTCTAGGTGAGGCCATGAAAAGAACTCTTAAAAATCTTGTCAGAACTCAGGGAGGTACAGTGGCCTTACATTGCCAGGGATCTGGGTTTGAATTGACCCTCAGGCAACTGTCTATGTGGATTTTACACATTCTGCCCATTTCAGATGGGTCCCACCAGGTGCTTCGGTTTCCTCTCATGGTCCAAAGATATGCATGTTTGGTGGATTGGCTGTGCTAAATTGCTGATAGCGTCCAGGGATGTGTAGGTTAGGTGGATTAGCGAGGGGAAATGGAGAGTTGCAGGGATAGGGTAAGAGATTGGTTTTGGATGGGATGCTGTTCAGAGGGTCATGCAGACTCAATGAGCTGAATGGCCTGCTTCCACTCCGTAGGGATTTTATGACTTGACAAGGAGGAGCTTCACATTATTAACATGCACAGTTTTTCTGGGTGGATCAGAAAAGTCTGGATATGATTTGGAAAGATCTTGAAGAGCAGATCAAGATAAGAATTCACTTCAGGATGAACAGACTTGACATCATTTCAAATAGACAAGAATCCTCAAGAGACTATTCACCAGTTTGTTGGAGGATGCCATTGCAAAGGGAATGAGTGTGACTTTACTGAAGAGGAACGGCCAGAGAATATTAATGAGTTGATTATCACATTCACATGAATTAAAGTCAGTTGGAAGAAACATTTGTGCAATAAGAAGGGCCACAGCCTTGACCTATTACTTGAGGGTAGACAGATCTATGAAGATGTCGTAGCAGGCCAGCAACGATTACATGCTTTAGGTGCTACCAATACTATTTTGCTACCAACAAAAGCTCCAATAGCAGTAGTTTGTTGCACTTCTCCAAAGTCCATGCTCTATTTTTTGATATCTGTAGCATCAAGGGACATGGCTATGTGCAGGAAATCTGTTTCCAAAAGCCAAGTCAGGCCCTTACATTAAACCAACAAGCGACTGACATGACAGTATAGAGTAATAACAAATCACCAGCAACAAGGAAACTGTTACCAAGGTGCACCAAGGCAACCACATTGATGAGGTTCAGAGTCAACCAAATGAAAGGCAAATTTTAGAAAATGAGCAGGCTTTACATGATGTTAATCTCACACTCTGTGTTGGGAGTAGAAAGCAATCAGGAGCTCTTTAATATCATGTGTCCTGAGAAGGCAGTGTGATACAAGATAAAAGCTAAAATCAACACCGGAGTTAGTGTTACCATGTAACCACTATATGGCCTCAATGACATGCACCTGAGCAAGTAATGTTCCATGGTACAGGCTATGAGAAACCATCTCTCAGTGGAGACAGCAGATCAACAATTGTATGTATTGTCAATGAGTGTCAATGCGCAAACTCTCACTGGCTTCCTGAAATATTTAGTCTAACAGATACATGGTTACCAGTATGTACAGATCTAAGTGCAGTCTCAAATCATGACATTCAAACCACACCCACCATGGCAGAACAAGTCACATATGGTGCAATTGAATTAGTCAAGAATTGGCAAAGTTATAACTTTGAAGTAGTAATTAAGCCAGGTAGCCAAGATGATTGCATATGATTTACAGAACAGCTTATCCAAAATACAAAGATATTCATCTTGATCTGCACCATGATCACCTAAACTATGAAATTAAATGTGCTCTCAAGGCTGACATGTTATACTTTGGACAATGTGAATTGTTTTCATTGGGCGCAGTTTCAAATCATGCCCATGTTACCACAGGAACGTATGAGTATTGAAAGTTCAAAATGATTGGCATAACAATCCAGGGATGAATCGGGATATTCAATGACTCACGAATGCAATATATAAACAGTGGGAGACTCTATATCCATATGATATTTCATCCAATTCTTCAGCAAAGTAGCAACAGAGCTGTTCATATTGTATGGGGAGATTACTTCCTTGTGACAGATTACTTCTCTAAATCACCCATTTGTTTGGTGAATTAGCAGCAAAATGAGTACAAGTGTCACTGACACAATGGTGGTATTTTTAGGTTATTTGGTGTCCCAAGTAAGAATCTCCAAAATTGCTCACTGGGCAGAGAGTGAGAGTTAGAAATACAAATCTTTGGATACCAGCAATGGTTTCTAAAATATGCAACCAGCCCAGGTCACAGAAATGTATTGCAGCTCATGATATTACATGATAAAGGAACAGAAGCCAGCTCTGAACAATTTATGACAGACCAATCCTGTATGAAGAGATTGAGAGTTGAACCCTCTGATGATGTTGTGTGGTAGGGTTGATTAATAGCAACCAGCAGCAACTAACCAAGTTGTCAAACAAGTGCAACAGAGATCAATGAGTACCTTTCCAGGTGGACATACATCCACCAAGTCAGGAAAAATTGTCAAACTTTCAAAACATTACATTGAATTTTTAAACATTAATCTTTAAACTCTGTCTTACCTGTGTGCATAATTGTCAAATTAATTCCATGTGCCTCTGCACAACCATGTATATCTGTTTTGGAAAAGTTATCCTTATTCTGTTGTAAAATATCAGCCCAGATGCTATTTTGCCTTAGGAGTGTACCACTTGTTTGCAATAGTTAATTGTAACAAATGTTTAACAGTCTCTTCAAACCCATGATATTCACACTCAGTTTCTTATGTTATTGGGGATCACATAAGCATTGTCACATCTGGTAAAACATCCTGCTGAAGATAAACTCACACCAGCAGTTGCTGTTCTACTTTGAATTAAATTAAAGCTAAATCACAAGATATGGGTTAGCAATGCAGCTAGTTATGAGCTGCAGTGAGAACTCTGGAGCTGAACCTGTGCCCTCAGTTTAAGTTGGAAAACACAAACCAAGGATCCTGTCACTGATTCCCAATCCTTGGTAAAAAAAAAACCAAACTGCATACTACACATTGGGTCAAGTCTGGACCCAGCGAGTTAATAGTTGATGGAGTTCAATGTTTCAGTGGTTAGTTTTTAGGTGGAAGAATGCTCACTTGGACATCAGGTGTGGGATTAAACCCTCAAATGAAATAGACATTGAGGAAACGAGGGAGGAGCTAAAACCAACTCTGGTACTTATCAATGGTGCCAAGGTATATAGTCATAGAGATGTACAGCCTGCAAACAAACCCTTTGGTCCAACCCTTCCATGCAGACCAGATATCCCAACCCAATCTAGCCCCACCTGGCCCATATCCCTCCAAACTCTTCCTTTCATATGCCCATCCAAATGCCTTTAAAATGTTGCAATTGTACCAGCCTCCACTATTTCCTCTGGCAGCTCATTTCATACATGTACCACCCTCTGTAAGAAAAAGTTGCCTATTAGGTCTCTTTTATATCTTTCCCCGTTCACTCTAAACCTATGCCCTCTAGTTCTGGACTCCCACACCCCAGGGAAAAGACTTTGTCTATTTATCCTATCCATGCCTCACATAATTTTGTAAACCTCTATAAGGTCACCCCTCAGCCTCCGATGCTCCAGGGAAAACAGCCCCAGTCTGTACAGCCTCTGCCTATAGCTCAAATCCTCCAACCCTGGCAACATCCTTGTAAACCTCTTCTGAATCCTTTCAAGTTTCACAATATCTTTCCAATAGGAAGGAGACCAGAATTGCACACAACATTCCAACAGTGGCCTAACAAATGTCCTGTACAGCCGCAACACGACCTCCCAGCTCCTGTACTCAATACTCTGACTGATAAAGGAAAGCATACCAAAAGCCTTCTTCACTATCCTATCTACCTGCGACTCCACTTTCAAGGAGCTATGAACCTGCACTCTTTGTTCAGGTCTCTTGTTCAGCAACAGACCCCAAGACCTTACCACTAAATGTATAAGTCCTGCTGAGATTGTTCTTCAATGAGCTTTTTTCTTATTCGTTCAAGGAACTTGTTTTCTCTGGCTGGGCCAGCATTTATTGCCTATCGCTAGTTACTCATGAGAAGTAGTGATGAGCTGCCTTCTAGAACCTCTGCAGTCTATGCGCTGTAGGTTTCCCTACAATGTCCTTTGGAAAGGAATTCCAGGATTTTGACCAAGTGACTGTGAAGGATCAATGGTATATTTCCAAGTCAGCATGGTGATCATTTTAGAGGGGATTTTTGCAGGTAGTGGTATTCCCCTGTATTTTCTGCCCTTGTCTTTCTAGATGGAAGTGGTCCTGGGTTTGGAAGGTGCTTTCAAAGGAGCCTTGGTAAATTTCTGCAGTGCATCTTGTAGGTAGCACAAACTGTTGCAATTGTGTATCGGTGTGAAGGGAATGGATGCTTGTAGATGTTTTGCCAATCAAGTAAGCAGCTTTGTCCTGGAGGGTGTCAAACTTCTGGCGTGCTCTTGGAGCAGGCAAGTGAGGAATATTCAATTAAACTCCTGACTTATGCCTTGTAGATGATAACAAGCTTGGGGAGACAGGAGGTGAGTTACTCCTGCAGTATTCCTAGCCTCTGACCAGCTCTTGTCACCATTGTGTTTGTATAGTAAGTCCAGTTGAGTTTCTGGTTAATGGTGACAACAAGGATATTGATTGTGGGGGTATTCATTGATGGTAACACCATTGAATATCATGGAGCAGTGGTTAGATTGTCTCTTGTTGGAAATGGTCATTGCCTGGCATTTGGGTGGTAGGAGTGTTACTTGCCACTTGTCAGCCCAAGCCTGGATATTGTTCAGGACTTCTTCAGTATCTGAGGAGTTGCGAATATTGCTGAACATTGTGCAATCATTGTGAACATGCCTACTTCTGACCTTATGGTGGAGGGAAGATCATTGATGAAACAGTTAGAGATGGTTGGACCTCAGACACTAACCTAGAACATAGAACAATACAGTGCAGTACAGGCCCTTTGGCCCTCAATGTTGCGCCGATCCAAGCCCACCTAACCTACACTAGCCCACTATCCTCCATATGTCTATCCAATGCCCGTTTAAATGCCCATGAAGAGGGAGAGTCCACCACTGCTACTGGCAGGGCATTCCATGAACTCACGACTCACTGAGTAAAGAATCTACCCCTAACATCTGTCCTATACCTACCACCCCTTAATTTAAAGCTATGCCACCTCGTAATAGCTGACTCAATACTTGGAAAAAGGTTCTCATGGTCAACCCTATCTAAACCCCACATCATCTTGTACACCTCTATCAAGTCACCCCCAAACCTTCTCTTCTCCAATGAAAACAGCCCCAAGTGCCTCAGCCTTTCCTCATACGATCTTCCTACCATATCAGGCAACATCCTGGTAAACCTCCTCTGCACCCGTTCCAGTGCCTCCACATCCTTCCTATAGTATGGCGACCAAAACTGCACACAATACTCCAGATGCAGCCGCACCAGAGTCTTATACAACTGCAACATGAGCTCAGGAATCCGGAACTCAATTCCTCTACCAATAAAAGCCAGTACGCCATATGCCTTTTTCACAGCACTATTTACCTGTGTACATGGACACCAAGATCCCTCTGCTCATCCACACTACCAAATATCCGACTATTAGCCCAGTACTCCATCTTCTTGTTACTCTTACCAAAGTGAATCACTTCACACTTACCTACATTGAACTCCATTTGCCACCTTTCTGTCCAGCTCTGAGCTTATCTATATCCCGCTGTAATCTGCCACATCCTTCCTCACTGTCAACAACTCCACCGACTTTTGTATCATCCGCAAATTTGCTCACCCAGCCTTCTAGCCCCTCCTCCAGGTCATTTATAAAAATGACAAACAGCAATGGTCCCAAAACAGATCCTTGCGGAACACTGCTAGTAACTGTACTCCAAGATGAACCTTTACCATCAACTACTACCCTCTGTCTTCTTCCAGCCAGCCAATTCCTAATCCAAACCTCCAACTCACCCTCAATGCCATACCTCCGTATTTTTTGCAGTAGCCTACCATGGGGAACCTTATCAAATGCCTTACTAAAATCCATATACACCACATCTACCGCTTTACCCTCATCCACCTCCTTAGTCACCTTCTCAAAGAATTTAATAAGGTTTGTGAGGCACGACCTACCCTTCACAAAACCATGTTGACTATCCTTGATCACATTATTCCTATCCAGATGTTCATAAATCCTATCCCTTACAATTCTCCCTAAGACTTTGCCTGATGAACTCTTCCAGAGATGTCCTAGAGCTGAGATAACTGGCCTCCGGCATCCATATCCATCTTTCAGTGTTCCAGGTATGACTCGAACAAGTGAAGAGTTTGTCCCTTGACACTAATTGATTTCAGTTTGCTCAGGCTTCTTGATGCCACACACGGGCAAATGCGGCCTTGATGTCAAGGACTGTCACTTCCACCATACCTCTGGAATCCAGCTGTTTTGTTTAAACCAAGGCCAGGCACTGAGTGACCCTGGAGGAACACAAGCTGGGTGTCACTGAGCAGGTTGTTTCCGATGATTGAGAGAGTGGACTGTTAGGGCAGTAATTGGCTTTTGTGTCCAGAACATATCTGGTCAATGTTTCATGTTGTCAGGTATACGCCAGTGTTCTTACTGTACTGTAAGAGCTTGGCGATGAATTCTGGAGCACAACTCTTCAGTACTGTTGCTGTAACGCTGTCAGGGCCCAAATCCCTTGCACTATGCAGTGACTCTAACTGTTTCTTGACACCAAGTGGAGTGAATTGATTTGGCTGAAGACTGGCATCTGTGATGCTGGCGACCGTCGGATGAGGCCAAGGTGGATCATCCACTCAACAATTTTAGCTGAACATTGTTGGAAATGCTGACCAAATCTAACAGCCACTAAGACAATGACAATACTAGAGGGATAGTTGTAACAACAGAATAATATTCTCTTGTCCAATTCTTGTTTAGATTCTGAACCTAATTGTCTGTAACTTTATCATAATTTCTGAACTCTGAGGATGACCTGTGCTTATATTCAAAACAGGGATAATAAAGTTGATGGCTTATTTTCAACTTTCTAAGTTCAGACTGGAGAGAAGCAACATCAGTCACCCATGGCTGCCTTATTTCAAAACACTGTCTCCCTCTCTCTCTCTCAAATAACATTAAACATATTCTAGTTGGAAATACATTGCAATTGAATTCAAGAGAACAATTTTATTTCAAATAAACAGTATTGTTTCTAAGCTCTTTTTCCTTTGTTCAATTTTAAGGTGTTGGAGTCACCATGGTCCTTCTGATCGTAATTGCCAACATTTCCTATGCCTGCATTATTGGTTACAGTCTGTACTACCTGTTTGCTTCCTTCCAATCACCCCTACCATGGGCAGACTGCTTCAGTTGGTGGGGAGCAGATGAAACATGCAGCAGGACTCCCAAAGGTGCAGTGTTCACTTTGACTGGGGACATTCCGTGACTGTTCATATTTTATTCTGTTGATCTGTCATAAGAAAAGTAGCCAATGCTTTCGATAACCAACTTCATTGTGATTGTACAGCAGAGAGACTTGGACAGGATCCAGCTCCAAGGATGATGTCACTGAGTCACTGAAGTGAAGGATTGTCAATAATAATTGCTTACAGGCAAGAGAGATGCTTCAAAGAAAATCATCTCTCCTTTAGTATTGTCACTGTTGGTCATTCTCAACTGCTTTACTCTACCTGGATTGTAGATGTAGGAAACCGGAGCACCCGGAGGAAACCCACGCAGACACGGGGAGAACGTGCAAACTACACAGTCAGTCGCCTGAGGCGGGAATTGAACCCAGGTCCCTGGCGCTGTGAGGCGGCAGTGCTAACCACTTTGCCACCGTGCCGCCCAGTATTGTCACTGTTGGTCATTCTCAACTGCTTTACTCTACCTGGATTGTAGATGTAGGGAAGCTAAGGTAGTTTCAACCTTTTATTATCAGTACCTACATTACTACTGTCTGGTACAGAGTTCAGTTTTTCTCTTTGTTTTCATCTCAGGCTCATCTCCCTCAAAATCTTCATTCAATGTCATCAGTAACACAATGAATGATTTACATTCACTCCTTGACCTTTAGGATTAGGGGTCATGAGATTGGATGCTGGATTTTGAGCCTGAAAGGAAATTTGAAGATCAGGACCAGGACGCAGATTTCAAACGTCATTGGTTTTACAAATGGGAGTGAGAGTAGCAACAAGTTTCAGAACAACATGTGTGTTAAACAGAGATAGGTGGAGGGACAGATAATGTTGAGGAGGTAGGGAGGCTGCAGAAAGACTTGGAGAGTAGATGAAGAAGTGGCAGATGGAACACTGTGGCAAGTGTGGAATTATGCACTTTGGTTGGAAAAGTAGAGCGCAGAATATTTTTTACATGGAGCAAGTCTTCGGATATCAGAAGCACAAAGGAATTTCAGAGTCCTAGTTCAGGATTTTCTTGATGTGAATATGCAGGTTCAGTTGGGTGCTGGGAAGGCAAATGCAATTTTAGAATTTATTCTAAAAGGCTTAAAATGCAAGAGCAGGAATATACTGTTGTGATCGTAAAGTATCTATTCAGATTACTTTTGGCAGATTGCAAGCAGTTTTGGGCTCTGCTTCTAAGGAAGGATGTGCTGGCATTGGAGGAGGAGGAGGCTTACAAGAATGATCATGGGGATGAATGGCTTGTCATAGGAGGAGCAGTTAGGGACTTCGGGTTTCTACTTGATGGGATTCAGAAGGATGAGAGGGATCTTATTGAAACTTGCAAAATACTAAAAGGCCTATATAGAGTCTGATAGGACCCGAGACACAGCCTCAGAGTGATGGTACGAAGCCTCAGAGCTGAGATGAAGGGTGAATCTGTGGGACTTATTTCTGCAGAAGACAATGGAGGCCAAATCATTGAATATATTTAAGACAGAAAGATAGGTTCTTGATTAGTCAGGGGATCATAGGTTATGGGGAGATGGCAGGAGAATGGGGTTGAGAAACATATCAGCTATGATTGAATGGTGGAATAGACTTGATAGGTTGAAAGGCATAATGATCTTCCTATCTCTTATAGCCTTATGATCTTATTTTATTTCAAAAATGTTTAAGTTGTTTCCCTCTGAGTCAAGGAAACCAATGTATGACCTGCAACTGGTGTCAATTTTAAGTACCAATAGCCAATGACTTACAACAGTGTTTGCCCTTATTCAATACATTGGGAGGTGCTCTTCTAGTCAGCCGACTATGTACATATTCTTGCTGCATTTTGCCTCTTAAGGGAAGGTGTGAGTCTTGGAAAACAAGAAATTCATGATTTAAATAATACCTTTTAATTTCCATATATCTGCATTTTGGACTCACATTCCTGTCTGTGACCCTGTGCATGGGTCCAGGAAGTTACTCTCAATCTTTTTTTTATTATAAAACACAATTCACAAGTTTTGAAGCCTGGAAAGTGATCGTACTGGAGTTAGGGAATCAGAAGTAATTAATTATCAGGATTAATATTCATTTTCTGATCCATTAATGAAAGCTTATCACATGGCTTTTGACAGTGGTATTGCCCCAACCTCTGACCCACAAGGTTAATTTCTAACCCCCCCCCCAGAGGTGTGTCATAAATGTCTGAACAAACTGATCAAGGGATGTGGGCACCACTGTCTATGCCAATGTTCATTGTTTATCCCAAATGCCCTTAGTAATGTGGTGGTGAACCACTGCAATCTATAATAATGGTATAGCATAGATATGTATATTGTAAATATTGAGAGTTAGAACTTGTTCATAAGATGTGGATATGAAAATATAGTCATGAAAATACCTAAAAAATGTGTCAATATAATATCTGAGTTAATGTGTGAGGGATTGAGACCAGGGAGTTTGAGACTTAAGCTTATAGACCAGACTGAGTAAGGAGGCTGGGGTATCGTCTTTGAGGGATGGGATGTCTGAAAGCTCAGTGATTGGCTGGTCCTTCCTGAGTGAGTCTGAATACATTAACAATTACATGGCTAGCACAGACCAAGTGGATCTGAAGGGACACATTTGGCGCCCATGTAGAAAGTTCTTTACTCATTTGTCTCTTCTGTTTGTGCTCCACAATGCTGACATTTCTGTCAGCTTCAAACATGGTGTATGAGACACTTTTCTTAAAATCCCTAAATGATGCTGTCATTAGTGTGAACTAATGATGTGGAATACACGGAGGGAGCTCAGTACATGTACCCAGCGTGTACAGTCTGGATAGAATGAAGGGCCAATTAAAACCATTCGCAACCAATGGTGACTCAATGGAAATTTTTATCCACACAGCAAGAAGTTAGGATTGCATATGTATTGCCTGAGAGTGTGGTGGAGGTTACTTTTATTCAAGACATTCAAATGGGAGATCGATCATTGTTTGAAAAGGAAGGAGTTCAGAGCTACTGAGTGGAGGAACTAGGTGAAACTCTAATTTGGATTTTCACAACAGTTTGCATCGTCTCATTCTGTGCTATAATAATTTAGTGATTCTCTGTGCTGTTGCAGACTGGTGTTCAACAAAAAACATTGTGTCTCAGTCCCTGTGTGATTTCTTTCACATGCAGGATATGCTATTGAGTGTCATAGGATGCATCTTCATGAAGTGGGAACCTTCACTGTTGATGTACCTATTTGTGTGTTAAGGGAGCTTTTGGGCCACTTGCATCTACCACTAGTACCAAACACTTTATGGAAGCCAGTAATTGAACAATGCAATTTTCTTCTATGTCATTGGATACCTCTATTGGGCACCCACCTGAAAATCTACCCTCCTAGGAAACAACAGACCAGATAGAGTGAACCCACATATTGTGCCGCTTCCCCACCCCCACCCTTCAACACATACATAAGAATGCCAATGGCAGCCAGCATACCCATTTAAGACATCTCTTAGGGAGTCAATTTACGTCTGGCAAGAAAGGCCGTCCTCAAACCATCCTACCCTGGATTCAATGAGTGGACACTGGGAAGAAGAGAGGCTCTTCATTTTATATATTCCTACCTCAGTCTATGCCTCTGATTCTACCTTATGTAATGGATGAGGTTGGGTTGGGTTGCCCAGAGACCCTGATTGTACCACTAGAAATGGCAGCATTGTTCAACAAGGAGCAGTAAAGTTCTAAAACACATTCAACATTTTCTAGATCCATTTTGCAATCTTACTCTGGATGATGGATATTTTGAAGTCATTAATACAACATGGCTGCAGACGTATAATAACACTTGCCTAATTGGATCAGAAATCTCCATTCCTCACCAGGGTCCGTGTGAGCAATACTGGGAGTAAGTACATTAGTAAGACAGACTTTGATTAATGCTGACAAAAGAAACATTAAGTCAAAACTTCCTGTCTTCCATTCATTCTGAAAATTTGCAAGAAATACTAAAGTGAAGGGAAAATAACAGGAACAAAAAAAACCCAGAAATTGTTGGAGAAACTCAGCAGGTTTGGTAGCATCTGCAGAGAGAAAGCAGAGTTAATGTTTTGGGTCCAGCAATCTTTCTTCAGAACTGGACCTGAATCATTGACTTTGCTTTCTCCCCATAGATGCTGCCAGACCTGCTGAGTTTCTCCAGAAATTTTTGCTTTTGTTTCAGATTTCCAACATTTGTTTTATGTTAGTGGAAAATAACAGATGCTGAATGAGAGGTGCATTCCGATTGGTTGACAAGTGAACTCTGATTGATTGAGTTGTTACACTGAGGGATGTGCCCATGAGAGCTATTTGACATTTACCTGGCAGATTTTGTTTAAATTTAAACCAGGAGGTTGATAGATTGGCCAGAGCATTGCCCGAGTTAATGGCTGTCATCTATTCTGTTCATTTGACTCGGGGCAGAGCTCATACACAGTTTTTCTGTCTACAAAGATGATCCCTGTGTCTTCATATACAAAGTTTCCAGTGCATGCAAGTGTGCTACACTGGAAAATCATAATTGTAGCTTTATCCTAAATTTAATGCAAGTGTGATTACATAGAACATAGGAAAGTACAGCATAGAACAGGCCCTTTGGCCTACCATGTTGTGCCAAGGTTTAATCCTAATGTAAAATAAAATAACCAAACCTACGCACCCCTCAACTCACTGTTATCCATGTATATGTCCAGCAGTCACTTAAATGTCCCTAATGACTCTTCTTCCACTACCACAACTGGCAATGCATTCCATGCATTCACAACTGTCTGCGTAATGAACCTACCTCTGACGTCTCCTTTATACCTTCCTCCTAAAATCTTAAAACTATGACCCCTTGTGCCAGTCAATCTTGCTCTGGGGAAATCTCTCTGGCTGTTGACTCTATCCATGCCTCTCATGAGGGATATGGCCTCCTCTATATTGGGGTGACAGGCCATCTACTTGCGGAACGTTTCAGAGAACACCTCTGGGACACCTGGACCAACCAACCCAACCACCCCGTGGCTCAACACTTCAACTCCCCCTCCCACTCCACTAAGGACATGCAGGTCCTTGGACTCCTGCATCGCCAGACCATAACAACACGGCGGCTGGAGGAAGAGCGCCTCATCTTCCGCCTAGGAACCCTCCAACCACAAGGGATGAACTCAGATTTCTCCAGTTTCCTCATTTCCCCTCCCCCCACCTTGTCTCAGTCCCAACCCTCGAACTCAGCACCACCTTCCTAACCTGCAATCTTCTTCCTGACCTCTCCGCCCCCCCCCCCCCCCCCCAACCCGGCCTATCACCCTCACCTTATCACCTTCACCTTAACCTCCTTCCACCTATCGCATTTCCAACACCCCTCCCCCAAGTCCCTCTTCCTACCTTTTATCTTAGCCAGCTTGGCACACTGTCCTCATTCTTGAAGAAGGGCTCATGCTCGAAACGTCGAATCTCCTGCTCCTTGGATGCTGCCTGTTTGCTGCGCTTTTCCAGCAACACATTTTCAGCTCTGATCTCCAGCATCTGCAGTCCTCACTTTCTCCATGCCTCTCATTACCTTGTATACCTCAATCAGGTCACCTCTCTTCCTCCTAATCTCCAGCGAGAAAAATCCGAGCTTAGTCAACCTCTCTTTGTAAGACAAGCAGCATCTTGGTAAACCTTCTTTGCACCCTCTCCTAAGCCTCTGTATCTTTCCTATAATAGGGCGACCAGAACTGGACACAATATTCCAAGTGTGGTCTCACCAGGGACTTGTAGAACTGCAACAAAACCTCGCGGCTCTTAAACTCGTTCCCCCTGTTAATGAAAGCTAAAACACCACATGCTTTCTTAACAACCTTATCCACTTGGGTGGCAACTTTGAGGGATCTATACACTTGAACACTAAGATCCCTATGTTCCTCCACACTGCCAAGAATCCTGTCTTTAATCCTATATTCAGCATTCAAGTTCAACCTTCCCCTTCTAAAATGCATCACTTTGCATTTATCCAGATTGAACTCCATCTACCATTTCTCAGCCCAGCTCTGCATCCTGTCTATGAGGTGCTGCAACCTACAGTAGCCCTCGATACTATCAACAGTACTTCCAACCTTTGTGTCATTTGCAAATTTACTAACCCACCCCTCAACCTCTTCATCCAAATCATTTATAAAATTTACGAAGAACAGAGGTCCAAGAACAGAGCTCTGTGGGACCCCACTCAACATTGACCTCCAGGCAGAATGCTTTCCGTCTACAACCATTCTCTGCCTTCTGTCAGCCAGCCAATTCTGAATCCAGACAACCAAATCTCCCTGTAACCCATACCTCCTAACTTTATGAATGAATCTACCATAGGGAACCTTATCAAATGCCTTGCTGAAGTCCATATACACCACACCCATTTCTCGACCTTGTTAGGACGGAGCTACCGTCCCCGGTGTTCGTTTGAAGGAGAGAAACACTGGATCTGATTCAAAATATAAGCTTTTACTGAGAGAGAGACGTACACAATACAGTGAGATGTTTACTGCTCACTGGAGAAAGCACCTTCTGATCTATTGTTCTCTTTGTCTAGCTTTTAGCCCCTCGCATCCCAGTGCTACATCCTTATTTGGTAAGAAGCGGTATACTCTAATAGGATTGGTCCCAAAAGTGATAACATTCAGTTACCTCAGTATGAGCTACGTGCAATCTAACACGGTTTCAATGTCCTGTTATCTGTTCACCCTCCCTGGGGCCTCATTATGCCATCAGTGTTTCAGTCTGTTCTTAGTGTAACATAATGGCTTACTGTTGTCTAGTGAAGCTAACAATTTCCAGACTTGCAAATACTACCTTACGTGAGCACTACCTAACAATAAAGTTTCTGAACACAACCTAACCTTAATAATGCTTCCTAACACTCCCTCCCTTGGCCTCGAAAGAGGCCACACAAAATACAGCAGTTCGCGCGCAGCAGTCAGGACCCGGATGGTCGGTGAGCGCTCCTCCGTCGATCATTTGCAAGACCGACCATTTAGCCAAACCCGGCTTGTCTGACTCTAGGGAGACATAGTTATAGGGGATAGGAGTCCCTAAGCAGCATACAACTACACAAAGCATTCCGCGCCGCAAAATCCCTACTCTATGCGCCTCTCCAGTTCGCATACAATCGTTAAGGCACGAGAAGCAGTGAAATAATACATAACAGACATAAGCACTCAAAAGTTGTAAACATATACAAAAAGCCACCTCAAAACCAACAAAACGATTACTGAGTATGATAACAAAAGCGAAGAGAACCAGAGGAAAACACAAAGTGGATGAGTTAGGACGCCTGCAGAATGAAGGTCTGCTGTTCAAAGAACACCCAATTGTACAACCTCCCAGTAAAATCGGTCGTATTATACCATGACATCTTAAAATAAATTTTCAAACTACTGACATAGTGTCAAATCTTTTTGCAATAGGATTCAATGAGCTCTCCTTCCTTCCCAAAGGTTTGTTGTTAAGTCGGTTCTGGAAGATGACACAAAACTGGCATTTTCCTTTGTCAAAAATACAGTGAATACAATGTCAAACTGCTGGGTCCACGATTTTCCTTATATCAAGCTGCTTTGCAAGCCAGAAACTTGACCAGATTCCCGACACGGATACAAAGGCCAGGCATCTGCTAAAACCACATGACCACAGGCCATTATTCTGAAGGTCAATACACGACTGTGCCTGTCTTAGGTTGTCCCTCACTCGAGGAATCTTACCCGTCATTGGCTAACCAGTCACCTTCACTTGACCAATAAAAACCCACATCCATTTTACAGCTGTCAAGTACGGACACGGGCAGTGGTAACTGGCTTATCATTGTGAACAGTGGCCGTCGAGACCAATCGAAGCCATTTAGGAATACCAGATGATGGCTAGGAATCTCTTGAGTGAACAATAGTCTCTTGAGTCTCGAGACATATAGCACTTCACAATCTCTAACTGCAGCATAAAAGCACAAATTTACCTGTTGTCAATTTGAACGGGAAAGAGAGAGAAAAAAATACACAACTAGGGGGTCTCTGCACCTCAGCCCTCACATTCTGAGGCCCTAATATGGGAAGGATTAGAAATGAGAGATACAGTTATAAAGTAAAATCATAAGTTGTCCCGCGCTTCTCTCTCAAGCATATCTCCTCCATTCCCTCTGATACCGATCCCGTAATCTTCTCTTGGGGTGCCCCCATCACAGGCTCCTCCAGCACCGCTGCCTGGTATGCGGGTGGGGGGGTTATCCTTTCCCGTCAGGGCATGGTCGATCGTTCGTGTCACAAGCGTCCTGATACATGGTATACAACAACAACCACAGGTAATAAAGATAGCAACAGAAATGCATAAACCAAGGGCCAGCTGTCCCAGCACAGTTCCCCATCTACCGAATGTGCTATTCAGCCAATCTATCACTGGGTTTTTTTTTACCCCCAGCTGTTGCTTCAGCTCAGTGGCTAAGGCTCGGAGTTTTATCAAGGTTTTAGTGAGCTTGCCATCCGGGCCAGTGTTGTTTGATACTGTCCCTCATTCCCAGCCTCCCATTCAGTAAATAACCTGTTTCTTCCCAATCTTTCCACTTGCCAACCAATTTTATATCCACCTCAATAAACTAAATCTATTCCCACATTCTTTAATTTTACGCACTAATCCCTTAATGAGACTTTGTTAAAAGACTTCAGAAATTCCCAATAAACCACCTCCACTGGCTCCCTTTCGGTAACCTCATTATTTACATCCTCAAAACATTCCAGTAAATTTGTCAAGCTTGACTTCCCTTTCATAAATCTATGCTGACTGTCTCCAATCCTGATAATGGTTCCCAAATGCTCAGCTATTCAGGCTATGGAGGATCAATTTACTGTGTAATCCCACGTATCTGAGGACCCAAATAGAAAAGTACAGCACAGAAGATTTCCCTCCCTGCTGATCCAGAATCTATATTTAACACCACATTTTGCAGAACAGTTCCAAAGGTTCCCCATTTTCCATAAGGACGAAAAAAAATGTTCAAATCTGTGGCCTTTGAAACAGTGACCTCCAATCCTCATCTCATTTTTAAATGGACTAACTCCTGAACATAACTTTCCTTTCAAATACAGTTTTTCCATGGATTATTCCACAAGTGTTCTCATCACTATCCTTTTTAAGAGCTTTAACAGATCATAATTTCATTTTCCTCTGCAACAGCACAGTGAAAATATTTAATGATAATAAAAGTACTGGCGATGTTTAAGTAAAAAAAATGACCACTTTCACCTTAAGATTACCTCATCTGTTTTGACTATGCTTTTATACTACATTATATTCGTGATTTTATCATTCCAAATGCCACTTTCTCATTCCTTTATTTTCCTTCTGTTGCTTTTGCTTTAGTCAATTTATTCTTGAAAGCTCAAATCTAAATGTATTTTCTTCAGTCAGACTATATTACCTTGCTCTCTGTTCAACTGGTTTTAAAACATTCTCCACGGTTATCTCACTATTCAAACTGTTTCTTTTAAATGTTGTCACTAAAATAAACATCCCGATGACTTTATCTTTCAGACTCCATTTTTTTGATCTGAACCTAATCTGGTCATTACTACCATGTGCTAAGAGTTGAACCTTCAACCTTCAAGTCATTCACTTTTCTGTTTAACCACCTAGAACCAAAACTGGAAACGTTCCTGGTCAGACATGCAAACTGCTGATTAACAACTAGTCCAGGATGCGCCCCAAAACCTTTTCTCATTTTTCGTCTATACAATTAGCGTGTGCATTATCATGATTCTGTTCCTACTTCAAACATCTCTGAATATTGGAACATAGAACATCGAAAAATACAGTGCAGTACAGGTCCTTAAACATCCTCAATTATAGCGTATTTCATTATAGTACCTAGTTCCAACACATCAAAACTGGCTGCACACCCAACTGAACTGGTCAAACAAGCTAACAACTTTCTTCTTTCAGATACAAAACCACCTTTCCGTGATGACCCAGCAGAATTTATCAGAATGCAGACAAGCTTAAGGCTGTTGTCTCAAAGTCAATTCCAACTTCTCCTGCTCAATGTCTAAGCCTATAAAGTTTCCCAAAACCTGACCTCCAATGTTAAAATTGACTTTAAACATAGCTATAATAATTGCTCAAATACCACAGAATCACTCATAGAAAATTATTGGCATTTATTGACATGAAACATATCTGAAAGTTTAACTGTGGCACTGATAGAACATTGCTAGATCTAATTCAGTAAGACAAATTTAAAATCAATCCATAAATGCATTTGTACGATTTCCACAGCTTCCATTTTATACTTCCCACCTCTTCTGTTGATTTCAAAACTCAGCTTGGTCTGGGGCCAGGCTGACAGCCGCTGCAATTCCTTCTTTGCCCGCTATGAGGTAGATTAGTTTAACCGGTCCTCTCCTGTTCCTCTAAAATGCCCTATCTTTCCACAATAATGGCATCCTGCCTGTGGAGACCTTCGTCTCTGCCCCTGTCGCTCAAACTCTCTATCAAATGCTCCTCCATGTCTCTCCCTACTCCCTTTCTTCTCTGCCCTACATGCTATCACTCGCTGCTCCAGTTGCTCACTTTTGGCTGCATTCTTCCCCTAATTACCTCATCAACCGCAGCTACCATCATTTACGCGTTCTGCTCCTGTCACTCGCCCTTTCTCTCTTTACAAACACTTTCTGTGCCCCTCCTAACAATGCGTGATGACAAAATGTTCAAGAACAAACCTTTCAGCTCAGTGAGTAAACTTAGAACCTGAGCTACATATCTTCTCAAAAACTGCAAATACACTTCTTTTCTGAAAGATAGTCCTAATTTACTAAACTAGGCAAGATTCACCTGTGATCTGTTGTTGAATCTCAGAAGAGATTAGCGTCTGGTATTTGTACTGTAACCCATACCCATTATCCATTCACAAATTAATTACAGACCCATAAGCTCCTCCTTCAACAGGGGTAGGGTCATCTTCCAGTTTTTTGAAATCTTGTACTAAATTCATATCCAGTACTTAATAGTGAACAAGGGGAATAAGTCCCTTACTCTTAACCACAACTAAAATTTAGTGAATGAAAAAGCTAAAGTTAATCATAGCTGTCTTTGTACAGCCTACTAGGTATGTGTCCAGATGCTTAATAACGAAGACCTGTTCAAAGTATTAAAAAGGTTTTAGCCACCATCAGATCTGCATAATTGAAAAAATGAAGAGAAAGTGCTTGACTTGAAGTCTGTAGGAATATAAATGCAACATTTTAGTACATAGTGTTATATTACCAATACGGAAAAATCTATCTGATTTCTTATCTCATCTTTCCTAGAACCGTCATAACCAGGTTTGGAATTGTGGAATTAAAATTAGGTGTTTGACCACAGTTGTATTAGGAATTGGCACAAAATCTGTGTGACCAGGACTGAATCCCTCCTGTTAGTGAATAGCTGTGAAAAGTACTATAAAACAACCAGAAATTTAAATCCAGACTTTGCAATACAGAAATATAATATTACTCTATCATCCAAGCATCCTTAAGACTTAAAATTTATTCCTCTTCAGAAAATCCCATTTCCCTCTAGGACTAAATCTCGAATCAACCTTGTGCAAATAAACCATTTAGCAAAATTGACACCATAATGATGTCATTCACTGTAGAGTGCGAAGCTTGAATAGATAGAGGTTTCAACACCCATTCCACGCAATAAGCTCAGCTCAGAATCTAAGCAAAACCGATGGCAGAATATTGGCATCTCAAAATCATTGATTACTGAGGCTAAAGCAGAAGCACGATGGATCATGTAAAAAATGCTTGCCTGCAGGTCTTAGAAAAGACAGACATAGAGACCTACTAAACTTCACCCACAAAACTAAATATTAAATTGAGAGAGAAAAAAAATGCTGTTTGATTATTTTGATAAACTGCGAACAACTCCGGATGGTGCAAATGTCTTGTTAACACAAACAAAAGATCGAGAAAATAGAAAAAATAACAAAACGCATTGAAGTAGAAAACCATCTGGAGAGGGAGGGAGGAAAGAACAGCAGCAGGTTTCACTTTCCGTAACACCATGCCTTCAACAGACGAGCGCTCCAGTATCCCCATATAAGTTTCCTTTTTTCCTTAGTAAATAGTATATTTAAATTAGGCATTAAACCAGCCCACATATACATACTGGGTTTTTATCATAGATTAATCTGTTCTGAAAATCCTATCAAATTCTCAACCAAGACCGTTATTTCCTCTTATATATTCCGACCTCCCCACTAGTGAGGGGAACACACACTCACCTTATCTCCTCGTTTTCTATCGGTACTTTCCAAAGGGGACAAATCATTACGTTCTTCCATTTACCTTTCTTCTAAGAAATATTGCAGTGTCCTTAGATTCCCATATTCTTAAACACCAATTTACCAAATCATGCTTGTCTTACTTTAATGCCTGTAACTAACTTGTAAGCATATTTATATATTTACGTCCATTTATCCAGTATTCAATTTTCAAAATGTAAAATGCATACAGTAACCAATTTTGAAGACCATTGTGATCACTCAGTTTTAGTTCCCCATTTTAGATCCAAAAGTAGTTTTCTTAAGTACTGCTGGTCAATCATTACTCAATTAAAATACTTTAGGTCGTAAAAATAATCAGAGCTGTCTTACAACAATTTGTCAATTCAAGTTAAAAACTTCTAACGCATGCACAATGGTCGAATCCAAGGTCACAGATAATAACCATGGAAACATTCGTTTTTAACAATTACCCACTGTCGAACGAAACTTCGACTGTCCTTCATATATTGCTTTTATGTAAAAATAAAAGAGGTTAGTAAGAAAAGTAGTTAGGGAGTCATGACTCATAAAAGAACAGAAGTTATTAGCCTTAAAAAATCATGTTAAGCTCACATAAAAGAAATCACTTTAAACAGCAGTCCTGGAACTCAAGCTCTAGAAAGAAAACTTACTCATTCAATCACCAACAAACCAATGTGCATTCAAACCAAATCACAAAGGGTTAAATGTTTTGCTAGCTATACACGCGCTCTCTCTCTGTTTGCACAGTCCTTTGTGAATCCCCTTACCCCTAACCCTTATTCCTCGCAATCCTTCTATCTATCCTTCTCTCTTGGTTTCTCTTCCCTTCGTCTTTTTTCACCTTCCATTTTTCTTTATCTGTCTCTGTTTGTTCTGAAACTTCGGTTCGTTATTTTGGATAAAAGAAAAATTAACTCTGTCTGCAACTTGACCATGAAGTCACTGTCAACATAATACTGGGTCCAGGGCACTACATATTTTGGCTCTATATTGTTTTAATTTTAAAAATATCTCAATGTCGCTTATACAACTGTGAATTAAACTCAATGGGAGTTCTCTAGCCAATCAGAGCCCTCCATTGCTGAATGGGAGTTCCTCGTCCAATAGAAAAAACACACACACAGACCTGGCTGCCGCAGTCCATTGAAAAAAGATCACAGAAATTCACACCCACTTGAGAAAAGCAATCAAACCGCCAGCTGTGCAAACAGAAACCCCTTGAAAAAAATCATTATAAACCACAAGCAATTTCACCCCGGTGGCAATGGAAACCAGAGAGAAAAAAAAATTGGAAGTCAATGACTGCCCAGACCATGCAGTATTTATACAATAAAACATATTCACAATTTATTTGGAAGTTGTACTTGCTATGAACTGACACAGGGAGGACATAAAAGGGAACTTTATAGGTTCAGGAATTATACCAAAGTTCAAAGGTTTTTTTTCTTGTAACGTTTTAAAAACTTTACTCACGCAAAATAGAGCGTCTGAGCTATAGCCAAATCCCACAATACAAATACTATAATCTCTGGAATAGAAATTGCTTCGCTTATAATCCTTATCTACAGTGACTGCAGCTTTAATATTTTATTTTGAAATTGAATCAACAATTAGTAATTTAGAACATTAATTATTAAAATCAGTTTGTATTTCATCACAGATTACTAAATTCCATATTATTTTAGTTGCATTATTGTCTTTATTCCTACAATACAGATATTTCACGCTTTTTGGACCCTATCCAATAAGATGCACTCTAAACAAGATATTTTTTTTAAATATTAATTTGTTTTCCGACGTGTTACCTGGTGTGATAAATTTTGAGCACGATTACCTGCTGTCTCTTCTATATTTATAAGAACATTGGAAGAGTTGGATGGAAAAACTCTTTTTCTACTAGAACATATTCAAATTCACAAAAATTGCCAATACAAATAGTAATAAGTTTTACTTGGTATTTACATCATTTGTTATTCTAAATATGTACATTATGTATATCTGTATTTACAAGAAGGTTTATACAAAGTGCATAAACCGCATCTCATCAGGCTTTTTAAAAAAAAAATGCATAATCTTAGGGTCATGGAAATGAGAGATTCCTCGCAATCCCCACCTGTACTCCTCGGAGTACAATAAATCTAGTATTCCTTACATTTTTTTTATTCTTTGCCGAGATCCAAAAACTCTTTTCTGCCTCTCCTGCCCTCTGGGGTCTTCTTTCATAACACCTCATTACTCTTTCACTTGCATAGTTGATTTGAAAGCCTGCCCCCCCTTTGTTTCTGTTTCTATCTTTCTTTGTCACTATCTCCATCGTTTCCCACTGTAAGCTGTTGTCAAAAATAAATTTTCCTGCTGTCCACCTTTTAATACTTTCATTTAAACATAAAAATTTCTCCCAAAAAAAAATGGGGATCAACCTTATCAGATACCACCTAATCTTTTCTTCCTCTCTCAATATCTATTAAAATTCTATCCTGAAAGAAAATCACGTTAAGCATTCATGAAATTATAATCAAAAATAGCACACTGAATCAAATGACAGACAACAAGTTTTAACATAAAACTATTACCAAACAGATGAATTCAAGCCAAAGCACAAAGTGTTAAACTGCTTGTTAGCTGAGAATGCCTGCAGCCAGTCTCTCTCTTTCACACAAACACACTGCCGGCGCATCAGCATTCACTCTCTCTCTCTCTCTCTAGGGCAACAATGCAAACTGCTCTGACAGACTTCCACACACAAACTCTTCTTCTCCCACACACTTTTACTAACACCACAATACTTGTACACACATACACACACCACACAGTCGCTCTGTCAATAAATCTGTGTCTGTCACTGTCCCCGGTCCGCTGTCTTTTGTCTCACGCTCCACCACGGAACTCCTGGGTGTCGGGCGCACGAATGCACCACCTCGACTCCCGACAAAACCAGTCCCGATCAGCGCTCGTCCTCCGGTCAAGGGAAGTATATTTTTTACTCACCGGTCCTTAGTGCAAGGGGAAAGCCTACGCTTAACCCGACTTCGTTCTGCGCGGGGCGAAGCATACGCTTAACCCGACTTCGTTCTGCGCGGGGTAAAGCCTAAGCTTTACCCATAACAATACTTTCAGCGCCCACAAAGGGGATTTTTCTCTTTAAAACACTAACCACCTCTAGGAATTTCAGTGCCCACCTAGAGGACTTTTTTTTTCTTTAAAACACTACCCACCTCTAGGACTTTCAGTGCCCACCTACAAGACTTTTTTTTAAAAAAACAATAATACTCACCACCCCTAGGACTTTCAGAAACCGCGCGGCCGGGATGACCCTTCACCGAGGGGACTTTTCTTCATAAATAAACGGTCCGACTCTCTCTCGGGCTGCCAAGCCCACAATTTTGGTTGGCAAAGAGTTGTGAGACGCCGAGCAAATAAGAATTTAGCGTATTCAAATCCCTACTGGAGATCTTTTTTGAAAAAGGCGCCTCGGAGCCTGATTAGAAGTGGCCGGCCGTTCGGCGACCTCTCAATCCCTGCCAACAGGCTTGTCTCCACTCCCTTCCCACGTTCGGGGTCACCAAAACTGTTAGGACGGAGCTACCGTCCCCGGTGTTCGTTTGAAGGAGAGAAACACTGGATCTGATTCAAAATATAAGCTTTTACTGAGAGAGAGACGTACACAATACAGTGAGATGTTTACTGCTCACTGGAGAAAGCGCCTTCTGATCTATTGTTCTCTTTGTCTAGCTTTTAGCCCCTTGCATCCCAGTGCTACATCCTTATTTGGTAAGAAGCGGTATACTCTAATAGGATTGGTCCCAAAAGTGATAACATTCAGTTACCTCAGTATGAGCGACGTGCAATCTAACACGGTTTCAATGTCCTGTTATCTGTTCACCCTCCCTGGGGCCTCATTATGCCATCAGTGTTTCAGTCTGTTCTTAGTGTAATATAATGGCTTACTGTTGTCTAGTGAAGCTAACAATTTCCAGACTTGCTAATACTACCTTACGTGAGCACTACCTAACAATAAAGTTTCTGAACACAACCTAACCTTAATAATGCTTCCTAACAACCTTCATTGACCTGCTACGTCACCTCCTCAAAGAACTCAATAAGATTTGTGAGGCATAACCTTCCCTTCCCAAAGCCATGTTGACTGCCTTTAATCACACTATGCTTTTCCAAATAGTCATAAATCCTACCCCTCAGAATTCTTTCCAAAACCTTGCTGACCACAGACGTAAGACTGCCTGGCTTGTAATTGCCAGGGATTTCCCTTTTCAATCTGCCATGTTTTATCGCCCACTCTTTTACTCTGCCTGTATCCCTCCAGTCTCTGTGTGTCATCCTCACCATTTGCCTTCCCATCTATTTTCATATCATCCACAAACTTGGCGATAGTCCATTCACTTTCCTCATCAAAGTCATTAATATATTGTAAATAATTGTGGCCGCGGCACTACAGCACTCCATTAGTTATAGGCCATCCTGAAAATGCCCCCATTATCGCAAATCTGTCTTCTATTAGTTAGTCATTCCTCTGCCTGTGCTATTATCCTTCCTCCAACACCACAGGTTCTTATTAACGAGCCAAGTGCATAGTATTGAATGTGTTTTCAAACTCCTCCTCCACAAATGGTGGGATTGTCCTGTGAGAAAGTGAGCACTGCAGATGTTGGAGATCAGAGCTGAAAAATGTGTTGCTGGAAAAGCGCAGCAGGTCAGTCAGCATCAAAGGAGCAGGAACATCGACGTTTCGGGCATAAGCCCTTCTTCAGGAATCAGATTCCTGAAGAAGGGCTTATGCCCAAAACGTCGATTCTCCTGCTCCTTGGATGCTGCCTGACCTGCTGCGCTTTTCCAGCAACACATTTTTCAGGATTGTCCAGTGAGGAATTTTGTGTGTCTGAATGAGATAATCTTTCATTCTTCTAAACTCTAGATCCTAAAACTACCTCTCTGTTTTAGGAGCAACCGTTTTACACAGCTAGCATTTGCCAAGATTTCTGCAAATCTGCCTCAACTTGAAAATAAACAGCATTTTTCCCCAAACCCAAAAGACTTCAGAATCTTCAATCTGAGAGACCAATGTACAGCTCTGTTTATTTTGTTCCCTTGTAATTATTTGAACACTCAGGATTATCCAGTAAACATAATTCAGTTTTAGAATCTCAATTAATATTAAACACTGTATCGTGAATTTGTATTTGCAGGCTGGCTTGGTACAGTTAGAATGTTTTTCTTGGGAACAGTTGAGTGAATTATTGATACGATCCATCAGTCTTTAGGATATATAACATTGAAACATGGCATCACACCAGCACTAAAATTAATATACCACATTATTTATTTGTTCTAAGCAAAACATCTTGTTGGTTTAATATCAGCATCATGTTTGTAACAAAAATAGTAGCAATGTGAAACAGTTGACTTCAACTCTTGATCAAACATTGGAGATACCTTGCCCTTTCAGACCTGAGGAGGACTGGGCACTTCCAGGCCTGCCTTAGGGCCTGTAATGTCTGTTTGGAACATACATTGAGGGATTATCTGATCAGTGGCCATTACCTGCAGGGTGCTTGAGAAGTGCCCTACTTCAACATTACATTTACATGGCCAATAAATTTACAAGGTTGCTGATCATGCCCATTTTGCAGTATATGAAAACATAGGAATCTCAACATGTGTACTGACTTCTGAAGGTAGATCTTTGATATATAGGAGTAGAGAACCCCTGGCTGATTTCCCAACTAGAACTCTAGCTAAGGAGATTAATTTGACTGTTCCATTTCAAGTGTAAATTTGAGCATAAGATGGAGCCCATTAAGACATGCCACGAATTTTTTCATGCAGTTGCAGATTCAAATATAGCAAACGCACCCACATTCTGTTTGAATAAGATGTAGAAAGAGAAAAACATAAAGGACATCAAACTTCAGTAACCATTCTCTTATTTAAAAGTAGGACTTATTCTGTAACAACTGAATATTTTTAAAAGCCCTGTATATTGCACTAAATACTCAGATGCATTGAGCACATAGTATCTATGTGTAATAAACAGTACCCTTATGAAAAATATTTTCTCTTTTTTTAACTCAGTCAAGCAGTTTTACACCGTACAAGTTCATTGGATGAGACTGGGGAGATTGTCTGGCATTTAGCCCTCTGTCTGCTTCTAGCCTGGCTGATGGTTGGGGCAGCATTTTTGAAAGGAATCAAATCTTCAGGAAAGGTAAATGACTGGTGATGAAGACAGTTACAACTACTGACAAAATACAGATTCCCTGTAAGAATAAAACTAGAATTTATGGACTGTTGTGAAGTGCATAGTTTATATCCTTGGTGATGTTAACAGTTCCTGTAAGGTATAGAGAACAGAAAATGAACTAGTGTGTAGTAATCCTTTGTAGCTTCCACAGAGCATGGTTACCCTTTGAGGGGATACAGCCTTGAAGAGGAGCAGATATGACACCTCATGCTGCTCAATCACCTGCCAAGTGTTCAGCCACAAACTGCTCTGAACAACACAACAATCAGAGAAGTGACGAGGCTGAAATAAGTGTGAAAAAGAAGTGTGAAGAACAGTCACAAATTGTAATATCCACAACTGAAATTGAACATAACTAATTTCTAGCCCCAGCAATGCCCCCAAATTCCTGAATGTGTCCCTCATTCTAAGGGTTTCAGTCACTGACACAGGGACTCTGGGGGAAATTCCAATTGCTGCGGAAGGCTGGGCAGGACTGGGGGAAGGGACTGAGCAGATTAGGGTCAGGGTTTTATTTACCATTTGTCTGGATTATTAGAATAGTAAAGAATCATGAAATATGAAGTGTTGCATATATTCGTGAAGTTCTCATCAATTCTCCTGAATACATCTGTCATTTCCCTGAATGTGATTAATTATAAAACTAAAAATAATATTGTAGAATTTAAACTTATTTCCAACATGTAGCTCAGTGTTAAATATCCCCATCATGTAGCCAACTGTCTTCTGATTCACTCTTTGTTTATATTCCTATCAGTTTACAATCAGCTGGATCCAATAAAGTAAATGTTGTACCACTAATACAGGAAAATCTTCCAATTTATTCTCCATTCTCAGGTTGTTTATTTCACTGCAATTATCCCGTATGTGGTTGTGACGATACTCCTGATCCGAGGGGTTACCCTGGAGGGAGCCTCTAAAGGAATTGAATTCTACATCGGAAGCCATTCAGACTTCTCCAAACTGGCTGATGCTCAGGTAAGCTCAACAACAGAATCAATTGAATTTCAAAAATCACTTTTTTTTATTTAACGGTTCCTTCTTTTATTTTGTCTGATTGAGGTATTAAAATTTAGAATTGAAATGTACCTTTCAGTCTTTTGTTTGTATTTGGAAAGATCATTTTGCACATGTTGCGAAAAGCTAGCTGAGACTTTGTGATGAATTCTAATGAGTTAGTTTATTGTTGTAATCATCTTGGTTTGAGCAGGAGGGAATCAATGCTAAGGGCTAGGATGATGAGATTAGATACAACTGGATGAGATCGGCAGTGGGATGCAAAGGATTGTTTATTCTCAGTGCCTCTTTCTTTCTGAAATCATGGATTGATTCAGTAATCAGATTTTCAGTTACAATCACTTATGAGACTATGTCATCAGTATTTGTTCAATATACATTGGTGGGATATGGGCATTGCTGGCTGGCCAGCATTCACTGCCCATCTCTACTTGCCCTTGAGAATGGCAAAGCTGTGGTAGTCCATTTGACATCTCCTGACCTGTTTAATGTCAATGATATTTGGAGTTTATCGAGAAGTGGGAGATGGCATTGTCACAATATCATCTGTACCTGAGATGTGACTACAGAGAGAAAGCAACTGAGCATCTGCTTAACCAAGTAAATTGTTTGATTGCAAAATTAACAGCACATGAACTGTGATAGTGAATGAAATTGGGTGGGAAAGCATTAGTTTGTAGCTTCTTGTCACTCATCTATCGTGGTGGCAGAAGATTCATGGATGGATTTTGATGCTCTGCCATTAATTATGGTGTTTAAGTGGCCAATGAATGGCCATTGAAACATCTCCTCCCTGGTTCTGCACCTACTTGTGGAGACCAGGGGACAATCATGAGGAAAAGCGAAATCAAAATCCTGTGAATTCCTATCGGGCTTCCAAGAAGGGGGAATTCATCTAAAGGCATCAACACTTTTTTGAAGGACTCTACTTCATGTAGATGGGAGGACCTGGGGGAGCTGCTGAGAGCTAAGATCCTGCCTTTCAGTTGATCTTCTCCCCCTTCCCCCCAAACCCTTCTTCCACATCAACAATAATAATGTGACTCTACGCATGTAATAGGTAATTTCACACTGAGCCAAGTTTGTAAATGTCAGGAGATACCATTTTTATAACAGCAGAGTGGTGCATATCAGAGATATTTCTCTGAACCTCTGAGTGCAGTCAGAAATTGCTGTGGAATTTACACATAAATAACAAGGAGCATCTGGAGCCTCACCATTTAAGTATAAGATGGTTTGTTACAAATGTGCACTCAGTTTGACATTCATACCTATTTTAAATCTAATTTAAATCATTTTTGTGATCCAAATTAACCCCAATGTGTGCAGTTTACATTTTACTTAACAGACTGCAGTGCAGAAAATAGCAATGTCTTTGCAGAAGATCAGATTTTTGGTCCAGTGGGGTTTTATTTCTGCTATGAGTCAATTTTGGAGGGAAAATCTTAAAGTTGGCAGCAAGTAGTCAAAGGAAAATCAAATGATGGCCCTCCTATTAAGTGAGATGGTGTTGATCAGAGCTAGTTTAATTCAGTCAGATCACATTGAGCTGCTGGACTAACTCACACTATGCTTCTTGTGGTCAATGTAGTTTTTCAGTTGAATGAGTTCAAGTGAAATCGTTCAGCGCTGATGAATTCTCCCTTCTATTTATCAGGTCTGGAAAGATGCTGCAACACAAATTTTCTACTCGACATCAGTGGGTTGGGGCAGTTTAATCACATTGTCATCCTACAACAAATTCCACAACAACTGTTACCAAGATACCATCATTGTCTGTGTTGTTAATTGTGCTACGAGTGTGTTTGCGGAATTTATCATCTTCTCCACTCTTGGACACATGGCTCATGTGCAAAACAAGCCCGTTTCAGAGGTTGCACGGTCAGGTAAATACAAAGTTAACCATACTATTCTGCTGCAGGATAGCACATATGTGTCATTTGTTAGACATCGATGGGGTACTAGAGGACACCTGGGCCTGAGTGTAATTTGCCCAAAAGAGCATTGAGTCAATGGGATTAATGGAATGAGAAAGGAACAGAAAAATAATTGAGAATGATAGTAACAGGGCAACAGGCAAACATAAGACAGGTGCTCAGAGAATTCAGTAACAGAAAGATCAACTTTTCCTACATTATTGGAATTGGTGCACAATGAAGTTCTCATGGAATGATTGTGTTTATTAGTGGCTTCTATTTCCGGATTTATTTTGATGTTAAATAAAAGTTGGGTTGATAGCTAGGGAATGGTAGAACAATTATTGCGTGGCAGTGATTAGATTACTGAATAACCTGAGTATCTGTCCAGGGACAACCATGCCAACCACCACCACCTGCCTCCTCCTATTCATTCTCCCAGGATAACTCTGCCGTCCTGGAAGCAAGATTTGAGAGATTCAGCAAACCTCTAGTGATTTTGAGATGTACTCCATTTGAACTTGATTTGACACCTTCAGGAAGCCAGTGGTTTGATCCACCATGTTCCTGTTGATAGCAAGTGTTCCATTGTACACTAGCTTGAGTGGCAAGGAAGAACCACCAGCAAGGACAGGTCTGGATATTCCAGTTGTTCTGAACTCCTTGTCACTGCCCTCTTGTTTGACTGAGGCTGGAGGAGTGCATTATCTCCCACTCATCCACTACTCCATTGATAACAGCATGCATGTAAATGTTTTACCCAGTAACCACCATGGGCAATGATATAAATTAGCTAGAATGGGTTTAAACTTAGAAGATCTATCAACCAGGTTTCTTTGGGAATCCAAGATGGCAGCGACCCAGCAAGTCTGAGTCTACAGTGCTCCTCCCAAGACTTGGGCAAAGTGGGTCGCCCACCCCCACCACACTCACCAAATCATTTAAAATAGTTTTTACTTAATGTAATTAGTTGTTTAGTATTGAATTTAAACAATTTCATCTCCAGTAAAAATGACTAAAGGGGAGCCTGCAGCTCTCAGCAAGCAGGAACCCCTCCCCCACCCACTCCAGCTGCAGAAGAGGCGTCCGCAAGCGACCCCGGGGGCTTACTTTCGGTGGCGAGCCTCGTGGGAGTAATATCCAAACTTGATGCGAAGATTGACGCTTTTATAGAAGAATCCTGAAGCCGATGGGACTCACTCTCGGCCGCGCTGCAAAAGCAAGACATCAAGGAAATCGAGCGCTGAGTCGGAGGGGCGGAGCTAAAGGCCGCGACCTCCGAAACTACAGCACAATCGGCCGTGAATCAGGTCCGGATTCTCGAACAGCGAGTCTGGACCTTAGAGAATCACATTGACGACCTCGAGAATTGAGGCTGTAGAAAAAATATTCATTTGCTGGGCCTTCCCGAACGGGAAGAGGAAGGCCAGCTTACAGTGTTCCTTGAACAGTGGCTTCCACAGCTTTTAAATCTGGAGGCTGGATCAGGCCAGGTAAGGGTGGAATGGGACTACTGGGTTGCAATACGCGGATCCGGCTCAAACCAGCGTCCCCGCCCGGTCCTGTTCCGGCTGCAGAGTTATAAGGAGAGGCAGATACTTTTAGAAGCCTCCAGAAATCTTGGAAAAGATCTCCAAGCCATGATCTATAAAGGATCCAAGATCATGTTATTCCAGGACTTTTCCCCAGCTCTGGTCTGAAAGATGAAGGTGTTTGATGAGGCGAAGAAGTGTTTAAGGGACTTAAGTATTCAGTACTCCTTGCGCTACCCAGCGACGCTACGCTTTAACCATGAAGGGTCCATGTATAACTTCGGATCGCTGGAAAAGACCAAGGAATTTTGGGACTCTCTTAGATAAATTGTAAGAGATAATTGATGTTGGTTTGCTTTCCCCCCACTCCGGTTTACATCCCACCCTCCCTTTTTTTTAATATATTAATCATTTTTTTACCTTACTGTTTAATATTATCTTGGGGGTGGGGAGAGGGATTTATTTATTTGTTCTCTACTTAACGATTTTCTCCACCTCCTTGTTTTTTTTATTATATATATATAGGCTGGGGGGTCTAGTTAATGTTGGTGGGGGGAGGTGGTTACCTTATACTATTTTACCTCTGTCTCTAGGAGCGGGGTTGTTTTCCCTTGTTATTTTGTATTATTATATTTAATTATTACTTGTTGAGGTTGTAATTTCATAGTTATATATGTTTATACATGGTATTAACATTACCAAATATATCCAGGTGTTGGTGGTGGTGGGGGGGGTGGGAGTAGGGTGCTCACTGTTAACTCTAGTTCTGTAGTATATTTGAATTTTCTTCATCCTATTGAGGAGCGCCTGGGTCAAGGGTGGGGCACTGGTTTGGAGGGGATACAATAGACTTTTGGAAAGGAAGTGATACCCCCGGGAACAAGGGGGAAAATCTCCATTTAAATACGTTTTATATTTTTTTTATTTCAAAATAGTTTTTTTATTTTACTGTTGTGAGTGTATTAGAGAGCCTTTATTTTTGTGAATTTTATATGCTCTATGCTCGGGATGTTCTGGATAGGGTTTCCCCTCCCGAGGGGTCTCGGATTTGCCTGGACGATTATGGTTGATCAGTCGGTTAAGTGGTGCACCTGGAATGTCAAGGGGAGTAATTCACCAGTCAAAAGGAAGAAAATATTATCAAACCTCAAGAAAGAAAGGGTTGATATAGCTCTCCTACAGGAGACACACTTATTGGATAAAGAACACTTGAAATTACGACAGGGTGGATTTGATCAGGCCTTTTTTTCTTCTTTTAGCTCAAAACGCAGGGGAGTTGTTATTCTTATTCGGAAGAATTTCCCTTTCAAAATCCTAAATCAGATAAAAGACGAATCTGGACGATATATTCTGATTAAAGCCCTTATAAATGGAGAGAAATATGGGATTTTACATTTGTATTGCCCCCGGCACTTCCTTTTAAATTTATAATGGAAGCCTTCTCAAAGTTGATGGCTCTCGGTGCCTGTCATACAATTATAGCGGGAGACTTTAATTGTATTATGGATCCGGAAATAGATAGGATTCCCAAGAGTACTGCAGGAGTATCTCCCAGATCTAGACAATTGGTGGATTTGAACAAAAAGTTAGGACTAGTAAATATATGGAGATGCCTTCATCCACAGGGCAGAGATTTTTCTTTTTACTCCAATCCACACAAATGCCATACCAGAATTGATCTGTTTTTTGCCCCTCGATTTTTTAAAATTCCATATCATCCTGTAAAATAGGCAGTATTACAATTTCTGATCACGCTGCTGTATATATGGAAATCAAGGCGAGGAACAATGAGACATCACCCTGGCATTGGCGTATGGACCCCTTCCTGATGAAAGACAGTAAATTTGTAAAGTACTTCTCTCAAGAATTTAAAACTTTTTTAGAAATTAATTTAGGTACGGCTAGCAACCAATCAATGATGTGGGAGACCATCAAAGCTTACGCACGAGGTTTGATCATCTCATACTCAGCGACCCAGAAAAAATTAAAGGGAGAACAACAGCGTCTGCTCGAAGCTCGCTTAAAAGCAGCTGAAACAGCATACGCTGACAGACCTTCTATTATCAAATTGCAAAGGATTACGGCCCTTAGGACAGCTTTAAACACCACGCTTACCCAAACGGCTAAGAGGGAAATATTATTTGCAAAACAAAGGTCATATGAATTTGGTAAATACTTAGCATTTCTTGCAAAGAAAAAGAAGGCCCCTCAAATATCACGTCTATCAAGGAAAGTACTGGTATTTTTACTCATGATCGTAAAAGGATTAATGCAATCTTTAGAAAATTTTATTCTGATTTATATAAATCACAGGATTGTGAAGACAGGACTTGGAGGATGCAATCATTTTTAAAAAACTTGACCTTTCTGGACCTAACTCGGGAACAGATATCGGTCTTGAATGTTCCCCTAACAATCCAAGAAATACTTGACACAATCAGGCAACTTCAGAGCGGTAAGGCACCTGGCCCAGATGGCTTTCAAGCTGAATTCTATAAAGAATTTACAGGAATATTGGCTGGTCCACTTATGGACATGTATAACTACTCATCCAGTCAGGGCTGTCTCCCGCCTTCACTGAAAGAGGCAAATATCTCTCTTATCCTTAAAAAAGGAAAGGACCCAGAAGATTGTGCGTCATACAGATCAATATCCTTGCTAAATGTAGATTTTAAAATCCTCTCTAAAACGTTAGCATTGAGGCTAGAAAGGGTATTGCCACATATCATAAAGGAGGATCAGACGGGGTTTATTAAGGGCCGTAGATCATCCAATAATGTTAGAAGGGTTTTGAATGTGATTCAAGCCTGCCATCAGGGAAAGATACCAGGAATAGTAGTCTCATTAGATGCGGAAAAAGCATTCGACAGGGTTGAATGGTCATATTTGTTTTACACATTGGAAAGCTTTGGCGTTGGAAAGGTGTTTACCAAATGGGTCTCAACACTGTATAGTGATCCCAAAGCAGTTGTGATTACCAATGGATTAGGCTCGGATAACTTCAGTATGGATAGGGGCTGCCGTCAGGGATGTCCTCTCTCGCCATTGCTATTTACGCTAATAATTGAGCCACTAGCAGAAGCTATACAGGCCGACCCTAATATAACGACCCCGAGGATTGGTACAGGTAAACATAAAATTACCCTTTATGCAGATGATGTTCTTCTATTCCTCAGTAATCCTTTGATGTCCGTGCCTCGCTTAATCCAAGTTTAGTGTATTTTCAGGCTATAAAATTAATTTCTCAAAATCGGAGGCTATGCCAATGGGTGGCCTTGCTAGTATATCCCACTTATTGGATGGATCCCACTTTCCCTTTCGGTGGTCCCTGGAGGGTTTTTTATAATTAGGCATTTTTATTACCCCAGCATTTGGTCAGTTATACAAGGCTAACTTTGTGCATTTACTGGAAAGGATAAGGCAGGACCTCCAGCGATGGGGAGACCTTCCAATTTCCTGGCTAGGTAGAATAGCACTAATTAAAATGAATGTCCTGCCCCGTCTCCTATACCCTATGAGAATGCTTCTGGTGATGCTGCTGAGGCTGGCACTACGTAAATCATATGGCTGGTTGGGTTTCTTTATTTGGAATCATAGACAGCCCCTCATTAAGCTGAAGAAGCTACAGCTTCCACAGGCAAGGGGAGGATTGGATTTCCCAGATTTTAGGAAATATCAGTTAAGTTCCCTATTAAGTTACATAGCTGATTGGGTCTTGTCTGACCCGCAATCAATGTGGCTGGACATCGAGGCTTCTCAAGTAAAATGCCCACTTATTAACCTTTTATTTTCAGACAAGAGGAAAATCATTACAGATCACTGTAAAAACCCCATAATACTAAACACAATTAAAGCTTGGAATATAATGCGGCAAAATGAGGGCAACTCACATAAAACATCCCCCTATGCTCCGATAGTGGGAGCATGGGGATTTCAACTGGGGTTTACAGATGCCACTTTCAAACTCTGGAGATCCAGGAGTATCTCTTGTTTAGGGGATCTATTTAAAGAAGGGATCCTGATGTCTTTTGAACAGCTGCGTCAGAAATTCGGATTACCTAATGGAGACCTCTTTCGATACTTCCAAATTCGAGATTACATACAGAAGAAGACTACGTTATTAGATAGTCTTTATAAATCAGATAGAGAATGTAGAATGCTATGGCCAATGGGGGTATCTTCCATCAGTACTATTTATCATTTACTACATGGTGAAGTATCGGGAGATATAGACAATCTGCTTAAAATATGGGATCAGGATTTGGGACTAGAAATCTCTATAGAAACATGGAATGACATTTGGGAAAATGCCATAAGAATCACCATCTGCAACAGAACTCAGGCTATTCAGCTGAAGATACTTCATAGGGCCCATATAGCACCGGATCGATTGGCAAAATTTAAGGCAGGAACATCTCCAATGTGTCCCAAATGTAAAATAGAGGTGGGCACTTTTGTACATTGCCTATGGACCTGTCATAAGATCCGTAGATATTGGACTAAAGTAGCAACTGCTCTGACAGAAATCTTAGGAACGGAAATTAGAGTGGACCCTGTATCTCTCTTTTTGGGCTTTTCGAACTCACCCTCCCTGGATATGCACGGGAAGAGATTATTTTCTATTCTCTCTTTCTATGCAAGGAAAAATATTTTGGTAAACTGGGTGGCTGAGGGCCCCCCTGGACTTTCAATTTGGCACAGATTAGTTATGGAATGTATTCCCCTTGATTTCCTTACAAATATGGTGCACCAAAAGACCAAATTATTCCATAAAATATGGCAGTCCTTCTTGAATTATATAAATACATATATTTCAGCCGTCCTAACAAGGGCTTTTATTTAATTGAAATGGCGAACCTGGCTGGTCCATGGCCCCTTGGGAGAGGAATCCCGCACGAATACGGGTTTTGTTACATATGATGTTAATACATTCCCAGCATGTATCTCACTACCCAATTTCTGTGTTATCCGTTGGGTTTTTGTTTCTCTTAATTTAATAATGTAAGAGACTTAATTCTGCACTCTGGTTAGTTGTAGGTTAGATTAGTAGTTAGTTGAGTTTTTTTTGTCGGTTTTTTTTGTTAAATTTTGGTTATTATTTATTTAAGATTTAATTGTATATCAATGTTTATGCTTGGGTTTTTTTATTTTGTAAACTTGTAAAAATGTTAAATTTTCAATAAAAATACCTATAAAAAAAAAGTTTCTTTAAAATTATTGATTCCCATTGAAAGTAGGCACTATTCAACAAATGTACAGAACTGATTTAACATAGTTTGAGATATGAAATTACTGACCTTCGACATATCCAGTTCACAATTAAGATGTCACAATCTCACCATTCTGAATTACTGATCTCATGCCCATACATTCATCCTTATATTCAGGGTGTGCCACATGGTATGTTCCAGAAGTAATTGGAATGTCTCAGCTGAGACTTTTTGAATTTGCCTCAACATCAGTGACTATACGGAATTAAATGTAGCAGTGTGTGTTGATTGTACGCAGGACTAATATTATCATTTGTTTTGTATCCATTGTTCAGGGTTTGGTTTGGCCTTTATTGCCTACCCAGAGGCCCTTGCACAGTTGCCATGGGCAACTTTATGGTCCATTTTATTTTTCTTCATGCTGCTCACTTTGGGACTTGACACACTGTTTGCAAGTTTTGGTAAGAATGACATCTTTTAAGTTCAACAATAATGTTACTTAATTTAACCAATCTCTTTCTACTTCTATAAAAGGAACTTATCTAAGCTATTATGTTTGGAACTACTGCTGATGATTGTAATGCATGAGAAAACAATGTTACTCTATAGTCAAATTCTCCACAATGTCTTAATGAAACCTCAGCTTGGTTGAATGAAGTGTGTTCCAAGTTGTAGGAAAGAAATATTCAGGTCATTGTTACCTAACATCTGGAAGATTTACAGTGGAATTCATGTTTTTTAAAAATCTGCATTCATGTTCAGTCGCTGTTCACAATTTTGTTTTTCTTCATTCATTCATGGGATGAGATCATTGCTGGCTAGGCAGCATTTATTGCCCATCTCTAATTGCCCAGATGGCAGTTAAGAGTCAACCACATTGCAACGGGTCTGGAGCCACATCTAGGCCAGACCAAGTAAGGATGGCAGCTTCCTTCTCTAAAAGACATTAGGAAATCAGGTCAGCTTTTCCAACAATCAATTCATGGTCATCATTAGATTCTTAATTCCACCAACTGCCGTGGCAGGATTTGAGCCTGGGTCCCTTGGATATAATCTCTGGATTAACAGTCCAACGGTAATACCATTAGGCCATTGCTTCCTCTTTCCTTGTTCTTTCTGTTGTATCATACAACTCATATTTCTGTTTCTGCTGCCAAGTTCTAGGTGTCTCAATATAATAACTATCATTTTTGATGTACATCTAGACCCTTCTCATCAGGAACAGGATTTGTTAAAATGTATTGAGCAGCAATTATGTTGTGATTCAGTTAACAGACTAATCTGGAGGCCTGGATAAATGACCTGGAGACATGAGATCAACCCTCACCTCTATGTCAAAAAAGAACTGCAGATGCTGGAAATCAGAAATTGCAGGAAGAACTCAGCAGGTTTGGCAGCATCTGTAGAGAGGAAGCAGAGTTAATGTTTTGTGTCCAGTGACCCTTCTTCAAAAAACAGCATTCTGAAGTAGGGTCACTGGATCTGAAATGTTAATTCTGCTTTCTCTCCACAGATGCTGCCAAACCTGCAGAGTGTTTCCAATAGTTTCTGGTTGTGTTTCACGTCAGTGTCTGAGGAATTTGAATTCAATCAAATAAACCTGGATGAAATAACATTGCTGTCAGTAATTTTGACTGTAGAGCTATCATTGTGTCAGAAAAACCCATCTGACACCTAACTTTTATAGAAGGAGATTGTGTGTGAGAGACCTTCTTGAAAACCTCAGAACCATAATCATATGTTAGACCCTGGAATCCTTGATGTGCATTTTGCTTCAATGCTTTATGTTATTAAAGAATCCAACAGAATATTTATTGCAGCTCACTGTTATATACAAACATTATATTCATGTACGCTTCTCGGTGAGTATGAAAGTACTCAATTACAACATGCAGCACAGTTTGTCAGTATGTCATGCTTGAAGTGGCCCAAGTCAAGATAGTTTCTGAGACCTTTCTGCTCTTAAGTCACATAATTATGCAGGGTTTATATAATGTCTTACAGGTTATTATATTAGATAAGATTCCCTACTGTGTGGAAACAGACCCTTTGGCCCAACAGGTACACACCGACCCTCCGAAGAGTAACCCACCCAGACCCATTCTCCTACGTTTACTCCTGACTAATGCACCTAATACTACAGGCATTTTAGCATGGCCAACTCACCTAATTTGCACATCCTTGGATTGTGGGAGGAAACCAAGCATCCGGAGGAAACCCATGCAGACATCACAACCCACACTCATTCCACACAGACAGGCACCCAAGGCTGGAATTGAACCTGGGTCCCTGGCACTGTGAGGCAGCAATGCTAACCACTGAGCAACCTTGCTGCCCCACAGTGCTGTGGTAACATATTAATTGTGAGGCATGAAACAACAACCCTCTCTGAAATAAAGTGGCAAGCCACTCAGTTGTGGCTCATTGCTCCGATAGGAAAAATAAACCAGATGAACTGCCTGGCATCAGAAACAGCAAAGGTACAATCTTCCCAATCAGTGTTGCAAACTCTTCTGCAATACAATCTGAGAGAGTTCTCCCACACATTGTTGAACTAAATGTCTAATATTGTCGTTCCCACTGAATCACAGCCTATAGCCCACATCTCAGAATCTTCTATCACCCACCCTGAGATGGTGAGTTACTTTCAGGAGACATTAGCAAGCCTCCATTTTCCAAACATTGCTCTTATACAATTCTGCCCATAGACAGAGAAATCTCTCCCCATTGGCTCCTTCAGTTCTCTTGGCTGCCATTTCTCTGGTGGTGGATTTATCTAAGACTTGGTATAAATCATTAATTAATCACTGATAACTTTTGTTTTCAATAGAAACAGTAATAACAAGCCTGCTGGACCAGTTTCCTGAGTTCCTTAGGCCAAAGCGTCTTTATCTGACAGCTGGTCTTTGTTTGTTATTTTATTTCCTTGGCCTTCTGTTTGTAACACAGGTAAGTTGTAGCTTAGTCATTTGCTATGTTTCCACATGAGCAATCAACCCTCTCTAGACAAGGATACTCAGTAAAATGAGACACTGTTTCATAAATCACAAAGAATTAAGTTCAGTCTAAATAAGCTCCCAGCATTTAGAACCCCACTGCTGGTTTGGTTTTGGACCAGGGGTGGTGATAAAAATGGATAATTGGCAGTCCAGAATAAGAAGAATTAACTGGAGGAGAGCTGACTTCAATGGGCAAAGAATGGAGCTGAGCCAGAGAGACAGGAACAAAATTATGGTGGGAAAAACAGTCACTGAACAAAGGGCTATGTTTAAAATAGACATGATTCAGGTACAATCAAGGTATGTTCCCTCAAAAAGCAAAAGGAGAACAAACAAATGCAGAGCTCTGAGGATGAACAAAGGAGATAGAATACAAAATGAAGAAGAAAAAGTGAGTTTATGATGAGTGTCAAGACAAAAACTTCAAGCAGAACACTAAGGTTCAAAGGGGAAGTGAAAAGCATATTGGAGAAGTGAAGGGGGTTTAATAAGAAGATTAAGGTCAGAGGTAAAGCCACCATGGGCCTACTGGGCCACAGAGAGGCGACGAGTGATGGTTTAATGTGAGAATCACCACACCTCAGGGAAGGGGAGAGGTTGATACTTCGTGGTATCTTCAGCTGGTGCAGGAATTGAAACGCACCTCTGACATCTCTCAGCATTTCAAGACAGCTGTCCAGCCAAATGTACTAACTGATGAGAAAGCACTGTCAGCCAAACATATCAAGGAATTCCAAAGTCTTCTATAGGCACATTAATAGCAAAATGAGGAGTTGAGTCAATTAGGGTAAAAAAGGTGGTTTACACAGTGAATCATAGAATCCTATAGTACAGAAGAGGACCTTTGGCCCTCAAGTCTGTACAACCAAAATTATATTAATTCTACATTAATCTCACTTTCCAGCACTTGGCCCACAAGTTGAAATATAGGAAATATGGAGACAAGAGACATGACTAAGGTGTTAACTGAATACCTTGCATCTGTCTTTACCAAGGAGATGGAAGCGACACCAGTTATAGTAATGGAGGAGGAAGCTCTATCACGATAAAGATCAATATTCACCAGGAAGAAGTTTTGAGTAGGCAATCAATATTTAAATTGACAAGGTCCAGAAGCAGGTGTCATGCATCCAAGAACATTTAGGGAAGCAAGTGTAGAAATTAAAGCACCACTGACCATAATTTTCCAGCCTTCCCTAAACTCAGGGGAGGTGCTGACTGGTTAGACAATTGCAGACGTTACGCCTTTATTTGTAAAAAAAACCTGTGAAGGTAAGCCCAGCAATGACAGACAATTCAGTTTAACTTCAGTGGTGGATAAAAATCTGGAAACAAATATTAATGACAGAATCAGTTGAGGCATAGATAAATATGTGGGTTAATTAGGAACAGTCAGCGTGGATTTCTAAAAGGCAAATCATGGCTGACAATTCTTGAAGAGGTAATAGAAAGGATCGATGAGGGTAATGTCATTGATGTGGTGTACATGAACTTTCAAAACTCACTTTAAGCAATGTTACACAGCAGACTTATGAAGAAAGTTATAGCTCATGGTATAAAGGAGATAATAGCAGTCTGGATACAAAATTGGCTGGGTGAAAGAAAATGGAGAATAGTGATCACCAAATATTTTTTGGGTTGTAGGAAGGCTTGTAATGGAGTTCGCCAGAGATCGGGATTGGAACAAAAACAGAAATTGCTGGTGAAACCCAGAAAGTCTGGCAGCATCTGTAGGGAGAAAGCAGAGTTAATGTTTCAAGTCCAGTGACTCATCATCGAGAAATGGTAACTCCACTTTCTCACCAGAGATGTACCGTAGCTGCTAGGTTTCACCAGCAATTTCTGTTTGTGTTTTTGATTCAGATGTCCAACATCCATAGTTCCTTGTTTTACATCAGTTGTGGGAGCCCTGCTTTTCCTGCTTTATTTGCAGGGTATAGACCTTGTCTTGTAAGGGACAGTTTCAAAGTTTGGAGGTGACATGAACCTTGGAAGGATTGTAAACTCTAAGCAAGAGAGTTGAAAAGTCCACAAGTTCACAGACATGTTGGTGGAGTGAGCAGGTAGCTTCCAGGTAAAGCTCAATTTTGGGGAGAGAAAACATTTGTAACGTCAGGGGTGCAGTACTTAAGAAGTGCAGGAGTGGTCTGGGCAGATTTTCACAGATCATTGAAGATAGTAGGACATGTAGAGAGAGCATATGGTATCCTGGGCTTTAATAATAGAGTTATTAGGGTATAATAGCAAGAAGGTTATGTTGAACTTGTATAAGAAATTTGTTAATCCTCACCAGGTGTGCTGAGCACTGTTGTGAATGCTACAATATTGGAAGGATGTGAACACTTTGGAAGAATGCAGAAGAGATCGACAAAAATGATTCCAAAATGAGAAACTTAATGTATGAGAATACATTGGACAGATTGGGTCATTCTCCTTAGAGAGGAGAGGAGGGGTCAAGAGAAGATGTGACAGACATTGCCAAACTCATATGAGGTCTGAATAGAGTAGATAGGGAGAAACTGTTCCCCTTTGTGAAAGGATCGAGAATGAGATGGCTCAGATTTACAGCGATTTGCAAATGTAATGAAGAAGATCTTTTTCACGTTCAGGTCTGGAGTGCACAGCTTTGAAATGTGATGGTGAGTCAATTGAGGTATTGGTGATTATTTAATTGGAAAAAGGGTGTGAGGAAGGGGTGTGTGGCAGGAGTCATAATGCTTGCTGGGAAGCAGTGTGGACATAATGGGCTGAATGGCCACCTTCTGTACTGTAACAATCTATGATTCTGTGACTCTTTCTCTTGTTTGTTTGTGGAATGTGAGTATTGCTGGCTAAGAAGACAGTCAACAGGATGTGATTTATCCATTCCCTGCAGCCTTACAGTGCAGTGGGCAGAATAAATTTCCTAATAATGGGGCTCATGCCAATCACCAGCAGGAAGAGGTGCCATCCTTAGCAAGAGTATCCGATTGACCAGCCATTCCACCAGTGTCAGCAGTGCCACAAGCTCAGTGGTGGGCACTGCTGGTACTGCAGGCAAGGCCACATGTGGGACCAAGGAATCTATAAATCCTGGATATTGGGTCGAGGAAGGTTTGGAAATCTTTGGTTGGGATGGATTTTGCAGAGCAGTTGAGCATGATGCTATGTGTAATTGGAGTGCCCCAAGTTGCCCCCTGAAAACAACACCCTCCCTTCTTTCCTTCCCACCATTTTATGCATGTCTTTATAAACAAAATGTGGATTCCCACCGACTTGCTTTGCAAAATCCATTTCCAACTCTCCACCCTCAGTACCCTTGTCCCTTGATGAAGATTTCCAATTCCTTCCTGAAGGATCATCATTGAGCTGAAATGTTAATCTTATTCATCTCCCTGTTGAATATGTCTGCCCTGTTGAATAATTCTAGAATTTCCCGATTTCCATCTCAACCTTCCAGCACCTGAAATTCTTTGCTTTGTAAATCAACTTTCTTTTCTGCCTGGTGCCTGCTTTAGCTTGGTTGTGGGGAATGCAGTTTTGGAAAGTGCTCTTGCAGGACACTTGCCGAAGTGGTGAATGTTGAAGGTGTTCCTTGGTGAGTCAATTAAACAGGCTGCGTTCTCTTGGATTGTGTCATGCTTTCTGTGTTTCACAAAGTCCATAAGCCTCATCAATTGGATCACAAAACTGTAGAATAGAAATCAGAAGGAATGGTCATCAAACTTTACAGCACTGTGGTCAAGACCTTACCTTAACTACTGCGTCCAGTTCTTCCCAACAAGACAGACAGACACATGGATACTGGAGACTGTAATGCTAGGAGCCACAAGACTGACCCCTAGAATTGGGGTTTTGAGTTATGAGGAAAGATTCAAGAAATTGTACTTTTCAGGCTGCAGACCAGTTCATTTTGAGAGGTGATCTTATGCGGTTATAGAATGTGATTTTACTCAGAATATTAAATTTATGAGATTGGAGAGCTTGGTTTAAAATGAGGAAAAGCAATTTGAGAATTTATGTCTGGAATTCTGCAACACATGAAGAATGATTGACACACAGCACTAATTTCTGCATTGAGCAGTGGGGGCTAAAATCTAGAAATCATTGATGAAGCAATCAGATGTTGCAATATCAGGGTGTTCACCAATTATTAACGTCTGTATGAAGATGGAGTGATGACCTTCCTCATCCAGGATAAAGCTGTGGTCTCTATATTTATTGCTGCCTTTAATTCCCACGATCGCAGTAATAAAAAGAAAATATTTTGACTAATGTTGCAGATTTAATTTAATAAAGACGATTGCAATTTGAGCAGAGGGAAAGTTGATGAGGAATATGTGTCATCTGAGAATGTAGTAGAGGTCATGGGAAGGGGAGATATCTAGAGGACTTTTGTGAACATTTCATAAATATCATTAGTACAATGTTCCCAGGAAGTTAAAATAAAATATTGAAAGGCATGGAAAGATCATAATATATAAATCCAGAGAGGTGTTGCACCTGACCGAGATCACATCTGGACAGAATCATAGACTCTCTGCAGTGTGGAAATACCATTTAGCCCATCAAGTCTGCATTGATCCTCTGAAGAGCTGCGCACCCAGAACCATCCTCTACCCTACAACCCTGCGTTCCCCATGGTTAATCCGCCTAGCCTTTGCATCCCTGGACACTATGAACAATTTAGCATGGCCAATCCACCTAATCCACATATCTTTGGACTGTGGGAGGAAACCAGAGCACCTGGAGTAAACCCACACAGACATGGGGAGAACTTATAAACTCCACACACAGTCACCCAAGGGTGGAATCAGACTTGCATTCCTGGCATTGTGAGGCAGCACTGCTAACCACTGAGCCACCGTGCTGCTACATGCAAAATTGATTGTTTATTTCAAAAAAGAAAAATGGAACACAACTAATTCCAGCCCTTCAAGGAATGAGAATAAATCGAGCAAACAGGGTATTTTGCGGTTGAGAAAAGATAAATTCTTAAATCCTTTTAATGTCTATTTTAAAGATTTGAATGTTATGTTTTTTTTCCATTTAATGCTTTCTAATTTTCCATTTCATTTTAGGCTGGGATTTATTGGTTACATTTAATGGATTATTTCTGTACTGGATGGATTCTCATTGTAGTTGCTCTGTTGGAACTCATTGGTCTCAGCTGGATCTATGGTGGGTATGACTGGGAAAAAAAATAATTACAATTGAAATGTATTTATGAGAATACTTTCACCTCTTCAGAGATAACACTACAAAATCTACACTGGATATTGTGCAGATAACTATAGGGTTTGAACAGTTAGTGAGGATTTAGACTTGAGTCAAATGAATAATGACAGAGGCAAAAGTTTAGGATTATAAAATTCATGAACTAATTTTATTGAACTATGTTTCAAAATCACAAGGCTATGATACAGATATAACAGGTGAACAACATCATGCATGTCCCACAGTGAAAAGCAAAATTTAGAAACTAATTGACTTGCTATTCAATCATGCCCTCACTTGATAACTACCCCACAGCAACTGAATCCTTCCAATCCAATTAACCTGTGGCATACTTGCCTTCATTGGAAGTGGCATTGATTGTAAGGGTAGGCAAATTATGCTGCAGCTTTATGGAACTTTAGTTAAGTCACACTTGGTGTATTACATACAGTTCTGGTCACCACAGTAGCAGATGGATGTGGATGCTTAGGAGACGTTTACCAGGATGTTGCAGGGTATGGGGATTTTAGCTATGAAGAACATTTAGACAGACTGGGTTTGTTTTCATTGGAATATGAAAGGTTGAGGGGTGACTTGATAGAAGTTTAGAAGATTGTGATGGCATGGATTGAGTGGAAGGTAAGAGGTTTTTTTTCCCAGGGTGGAGGGATCAATTACTAGGGGACACACTTTCAAGGTGTGGGGGGATGTTTCGAAGTGATCTACAAGGCATGTTTTTCACACAAAGGGTGGTGAGTGCCTGGAACACGCCTGCTAGAGGAGATGGTGGAAGTAGACACAATAGCAGCATTCAAGAAGCACCTGGACAAATACATGAATAGGAAGGGAATAGAGGGATACAGATCCTGTTCGTGAGGACAGTTTTATTATGGAAGAGCAAAATGTGTAAGCGCAGGCTTAGAGGGCCGATAGGCCTATTTCTATACAGTTGTGTTCTTTGTCCATTCTGACTGTTTCAAAACCCCCAAATATTCCCTTCCACCTTCATAACAGAAGCATCACATGGGTAGATTCTTAACATTGTTTCAAGACTTCTCACTTCCCTGACCACAATGATGATCCTACAGAATCAGGAGATTCCCTTAATGAGATTGTTCCTGTGAGTGTCTTGATCATCATAGAGATTAGGAACATTAATATGCTTCCTGATCCTTTATCTTGGGACACAGGAATAAGAGTAGGCCATTCAGTCCATCAAACCTGTTCCCCTATTTAATACCATCATGGTCAGTCAACACTCCAATGTCTTTTATCTGTGCTATCCATATCCATTCATTCCATTGGACAAGTTTTTTGATCATTTTCTTGCCCTTATGGTGCCCTAAGAATACAGCCAAGGGAATACTATTTACTGATTACCTGTTTACAGGAATTAACATTAGCCATTGTTTCCACTCCCTTAACTATTGTTCACACAAAGATCAGGCTCATCAATTCTAAAGTGATGAATGCAATTTCTTAGCCGACATTTTACATTTCCAGATTTTGGGAGACCAGGCATTGGCTGGAAGCTGTACACCAGGATCAGGCAGATGTCCCAACACACTGGCTATATGGGAATTGCCTGGGAATGTATGATACTCATGGAAATACCCAGTGTCAAAAATCCTCTGAATAAGTTCCAACTCTGAGTTAGAGACAGAGACTTCAGAAAGTTCTGACTGACTTATAATTACCCAGGAAATGTTAGAAGGATTAAAATCTGCTCTCATTATAAAAATGACTCCCTCAATCATTCACGTTGACCTGACAATGAATAACATTAACAGTCTCCCACCAAGTCATTCACCTGTGACATCACTTCCCATGGGCATGTGACCACCCACCACTCTCTATTCCAGACAAAACACACCTCTCATCTCCACTATCAAACACTCCCAACTCCATACCTGACCAGATCCAAATCTTCCACAACCCTGCTCCACAACCAACATGACTTCACCACATCATCAATCCCCACTCATTGGCACCTTTGGCCTCAACCTGCCACCTCACTTCATCTCCCATTCACCTTGAACACTTGTCTTCTTGAAACAGTGTGAGAGTTCCTTCAAGACCTTTAAATCTTGGAGTACAGATAATCGATTTGGTGATAGGGAACACTCTGTTCATCCTGTTTGAAATCTTCAGCAATCCTTTCTCTGTTTAACCTGTTCATCAATGCCACCTGTACAAGATGAACTTCAACAGAAAACATGCTGCCCTGAAGACAGGACAGCGCGAGTGATGGTGTCTCTCTTCTTCCTTGCTATTCACAGGGATAAACAGATTCATCAAGGACATTGAGATGATGATTGGGAAAAGGAATTGGCTTTTCTGGCTCTGGTGGAGAGCTTGTTGGATTCTGATCTCTCCGTGCATTTTAACCGTAAGGAGATGTTACATCTTTGAGTGATTTAAGCTGAATGTAAAAATGTACGGTAAGTCCCTTTCATCATGTTACTGATTTTACTTTCTGTGTTTATTTCATTCAGGCAATCTTAGTCTGGTCCTTAACAACATTTGCCCCTCCAACATATGGACCAGTTGAATACTCTGTCTGGTCAATAGCGCTGGGCTGGTGTATGATCATCTTGTGTATTATGTGGGTACCCATAATAGCCGTGGTGAGAGTTGTCCAAGCTGAGGGCCCCACCTTGTGGCAGGTGAGGAAATGTTTGAAAGATCGGGAAACAGTTTCTGTGACAGCCTCTCAGACTCCTACTTTACAGCAACTTTTAGTAATACAGTGCCTCCACTGCTATATTATATCCCACTGTACTCCCAAGAAGTGTCATAAAGTAAAATCTTACACCAAACCTCACGACAAATTACACAGTAGAAGAACAGAAGCTTGGCTGAACCAGTCGGTGTGAAGATATGTTGAGAAGGAGAAAAGAGAAATAGAGAGGTGGAGATGTATGGAGCAATTCCAAAGTTTAGAGCTTTGACTGCTAGAGACAGACTTAGAGGCATGTAGATATCTCAAAACTTGTTGGATTTGAAGTGATTACAGAGGGAAAGTCCTGGGTATTCATGGAAAAGTGGGCCAGGTCTATGCTGAGTCCAAACCAATCCAGAGCCATTTCAAGATGGCAATGGGTTCTGATTCCAGTCGTCAGCCCCCTTCCAGGCGTGGCCAGTTATTGCTGGTCTAGAGTAAGTGCACAGTTAACAATCCCTCACCACTACATTCCCAAGCTGACAGGTTCCAAGAAGCAAGAATCTTCAAGCAACCCTCAACTTTTAATGAAGATGGGGCAGCTTCACCATGGCCCTGGTTCACAGCCTCGCACAGGCTTTAGACATTAATCTGGATTTGAGAATTTTTGTGAAAGGTGAGAACAAAACCTCTTATCTATGTCTATTCTGTGTGCCCATGCCCACTGAATGTTAACCCATGCTCGTTCACCCAGTTGGTATTCAAAACAAGATTTGTGAATGGGTATTTGCTTTAGTCAGCAGCTGCATAGTTGCCTCTGTGTTTCTAAAGGTCATTGATTATATGGTTTAGTCAGTAAGTTTGGTTGTCTATTTCAGAACAGTCTTTTGGGGCTTCTCTTTAACTCACAGTAGCCTTGTTGGAAATGTATTACCACAATGTCATCAATGCACAATGTGTCTCGAGGATGTGTGATCAGGGTTTTGTTAAAAAAAACACTGACTAATTAGTGTCGTGTTCTCAATAAAATGATAATCTTTTAGATGTAGTAGCTACTTCATAAAATTAGAATAAATTGATTACTTGGTAACGCTGTTTAAATTGAAAAACTGTTCCTGCAATAGAGCATTTTTAAAAATTTCAGTTCGATTTAATTTCAAGATTATTTGGACATAATACGTGTCTCCAGATTTCATTGCAAATGAATATCACAATTCAGTCAGTTTAGACATGGGAGTCTGATCTCTGTAATAAACATAGAACATAGAACATAGAAAGATACAACGCAGTACAGGCCCTTCGGCCCTCGATGTTGCGCCGACCGAATCCTACCTAACCTACACTAGCCCAATAACTTCCAAATGCCTATCCAATGCCCGCTTAAATGACCATAAAGAAGGAGAGTTCACCACTGCTACTGGCAGGGCATTCCATGAACTCACAACCCGCTGTGTAAAGAATCTACCCCTAACATCTGTCCTATACCTACCACCCCTTAATTTAAAGCTGTGTCCCCTAGTAACACCTGACTCCATTAGCGGTAAAAGGTTCTCAGTGTCGACCCTATCTAAACCCCTAATCATCTTATACACCTCTATCAAATCTCCCCTAAACCTTCTCTTCTCCAATGAGAACAGCCCCAAGTGCCTCAGCCTTTCCTCATAAGATTTTCCTACCATTCCAGGCAACATCCTGGTAAACCTCCTCTGCACTCGTTCCAATGCCTCCACATCCTTCCTATAGTATGGCGACCAAAACTGCACACAATACTCCAGATGAGGCCGCACCAGAGTCTTATACAGTTGCAACATGACCTCAGGACTCCGGAACTCAATTCCTCTACCAATAAAGCCCAGTACACCATATGCCTTCCTCACAGCACTATTTACCTGGGTGGCAACTTTCAGAGATCTGTGTACATGGACACCAAGATCCCTCTGCTCATCCACACTACCAAGTAGCCTACCATTAGCCCAGTAATCCATCTTCTTGTTACTCCTACCAAAGTGAATGACTTCACACTTAGCTACATTGAATTCCATTTGCTACATTTCTGCCCAGCTCTGCAACTTATCTATATCCCGCTGTAACCTACCACTTCCTTCCTCACTATCCACAACTCCACCGACTTTTGTGTCATCCGCAAACTTGCTTACCCAGCTTTCAAGCCCTTCCTCTAGATCATTTATAAAGATAAAGTGGGCGGCACGGTGGCACAGTGGTTAGCACTGCTGCCTCACAGCGCCTGTAGACCCGGGTTCAATTCCCGACTCAGGCGACTGACTGTGTGGAGTTTGCACGTTCTCCCCGTGTCTGCGTGGGTTTCCTCCGGGTGCTCCGGTTTCCTCCCACAGTCACAAAGATGTGCGGGTCAGGTGAATTGGCCATGCTAAATTGCCCATAGTGTTAGGTAAGGGGTAAATGTAGGGGTATGGGTGGGTTGCGCTTCGGTGGGTCGGTGTGGACTTGTTGGGCCGAAGGGCCTGTTTCCACACTGTAAATCTAATCTAATCTAATCTAATCTAATAACAAAAAGCAATGGTCCCAAAACAGATCCTTGTGGTACACCGCTAGTAACTGCACTCCAAGATGAACATAGTCCATCAACTACTACCCTCTGTCTCCTTCCAGCCAGCCAATTCCTAATCCAAACCTCTAATGTATCCTCAATGCCATACCTCCGTAGTTTTAGCATTAGCCTACCATGGGGAACCTTATCGAACGCCTTACTAAAATCCATATACACAACATCTACTGCTTTACCCTCGTCCACTTCCTTAGTCACCTTCTCAAAGAACTCAATAAGGTTTGTGAGGCACGACCTGCCCTTCACAAAACCATGCTGGCTATCCTTGATCACGTTATTCCTATCCAGATGTTCATAAATCTTATCCCTTACCATTCTCTCTAAGACTTTGCCCACCACTGAAGTCAGACTCACTGGCCTATAGTTACTAGGGCTATCCCTACTCCCTTTCTTGAACAATGGGACCACATTCGCTATCCTCCAGTCCTCTGGTACTATTCCCGTTGACAATGACGACATAAAAATCCAGGCCAATGGCTCTGCTATCTCCTCCCTAGCTTCCCATAGGATCCTAGGGTAAATGCCATCAGGCCCAGGAGACTTATCTATTTTCATCCTCTCCAATATTCCCAGAACCTCTTCCCTGCTTATTTCCAGGCCATCCATTCTAATCATTTGTGACTCCATATTCACATCAGCAACAGTGTCCTGTTCCTGAGTGAATACTGATGAAAAGTATTGATTTAGTGTCTCTCCAATCTCCTCCACCTCCACACACAACTTCCCACTACTATCCTTGACTGGACCGATACCTACCCTAGTCATCCTTTTATTCCTGACATACCTATAGAAAGCCTTTGGGTTTTCCCTAATCCTACCAGCTAAAGACTTTTCATGTCCCCTTCTCGCTTCTCTTAGCTCTCTCTTTAGATCCTTCCTGGCTACCTTATAACTCTCTATCGCCCCAACTGAACCTTCACGCCTCATCTTTACATATGCCGCCTTCTTCCCTTTCACAAGGGATTCCAATTCCTTACTAAACCACGGCTGCCTCACAAGGCCCTTTACACCATGCCTGACTGGTACATACTTATCGAGGACAGGAGTAGCTGCTCCTTGAACAATCCCCACATCTCATTAGTGTTCTTCTCTTGAAGCCTGTTTTTCCAATCCACACATCCTAAGTCATGCCTCACTGCATCATAATTTCCCTGCCCCCAGCTATAACTCGTGCCCTGCGGCGCACACTTATCCCTCTCCATCACTAAAGTAAAAGTCACCGAGTTGTGGTCACTGTCCCCGAAGTGCTCACCTACCTCCAAGTCTAACACCTGGCCTGGTTCATTACCTAGAACCAAATCCAGTATAGCCTCACCTCTTGTTGGCCTGTCTACATATTGTGTCAGGAAACCCTCCTGCACACATTGGACAAACACCGACCCATCTAATGAACTCGAGCTATAGCTCTCCCAGTCAATATCTGGGAAGTTAAAGTCCCCCATAACAACCACCCTGCTACCTTCACTCTTTTCCTGAATCATCCTCGCAATATTATCCTCTACTTCTCTAGGACTATTAGGAGGCCTGTAGAAAACACCTAACAGGGTGACCTCACCTTTCCTATTTCTAACCTCAGCCCAAACTACCTCAGATGGCAAGTCCTCTTCCATCGTCCATTCCACTGCTGTAATACTATCTTTGACAAGTAATGCCACACCTCCCCCTTTTTTACCCCCATGTCTGATCCTACTAAAACATTTAAACCCTGGAACCTGCAACAGCCATTCTTGTCCCTGTTCTACCCACGTCTCTGTAATGGCCACAACATCGAAGTCCCAGGTACCAACCCACGCTGCAAGTTCACCTACCTTATTTCTTATACTTCTGGCATTGAAGTATACACACTGCAATCCACCCTTCTGTTTACAGGCACCCTCCTTCGAGATCGCTGCATTATTCATAACCTCCCTACACTCAAGGTCCTGTACCCTAAAGCTACAGTCCAGGTTCCCATGCCCCGGCGGAGTTAGTTTAAACCCTCCCAAAGAGCACTAGCAAACCTCCCCCCAACACACAGATTGAACATGTTTCGCTACAATATGACTTGCCAAGTATTAGAACAAAGTGCAATATAATATGCTTAGGAACAGCTTTCTTTTACATTGGAATTAATTGGTGGATTAATATTGTGTAGGAATTGTTAAATATTTCACTTCTGTTTTCATAGAAAATTTCTGCTGCATGTACAGCAGCTCCTGAATGGGGCCCACTCCTGGAACAACACAGAGGGGAAAGATACAGGAAGAAGCCTGACTCTACAGAAGCCCTGACTCATGTGCAATGTCTTGTCACTCCTGAGATTTGAGGAATTTTGAGAAAATGTTTTGTTCAATTGGCCAAAAAAGACCCTGATAATTGCTTTTTCTTGTTTATACCCCCTGTAATTGCAATGGGAGTTTTTCAGAACTGTTTTCAGCTCCACCAAGAGCCAGGTATCACCTTGGTTAAAGTTTTCTTTGAGCCTTTTCGCCTTTTAAGCAGTTCCTTCAGGTTGAGGATGGTAAGGTTGATTGGTAAGTCCAATGCATGATCTGTAGACTCAGCCTCATGCGGTTTAGGTGGGCCGTTTGAGGCTGTGTGCACTCCTTCTGATGCTTTAATTTCATTTCAGCACATTCTGCATTGATTGTCTTGATCTGTTTAGTGTCCTCTCAGATACGGCTTCACCATTTTGGATGTTCACAAACTAGATACTCCTATGAGACAACAGAGGTCTTTTATCTCCTCAGGGAATGCTTTGAGGACATGCTTCAGTGTTTCTGCTGTCCTCGTGGGAGTCTCCTGCAGTGACTGAGACTGAGTAGAACAGTTATGGGGAAGTTTGGTATCAGGCATGTGAAAGCTATGGCCTGCTCAGTGCAACTGATATGAAGTAATTCTTGGCAGTTTTGCTTTGGCAAAGGCACTGCTGTTGGACCTTTCTTGACATTGAATGTGGAGGAATTTGCAACATTACCGCTGCCAGTACTTTTGAGCTGGTTTCTGCCAGTTTTCCAACTCTCTAAAGCATATAGGAGCACAGAGTTGCTACAATCCAGCAGGACCTCAGGTTGCTAGTGTTTTAGATTAATTAACATTTGATTTTTTGTGTCATGAAACTTCAATCATGCTCCTGCTTCAGCCCTTGGGTGCTAATTAATACCCAAGGATTCCAACCATTATATATTGTGGACAGGAGTTCCAACTCCCACCCACAGTCTGCAATGGCTGGGTTTCCTTCTATTAACCACAGGATGTGTTAAGAATTTCACTGGGGATCCTGCTCCACATGGATTTTTATCACTAGCACTGACTGAAAACATTGTCTGACCATGTGTGATGCTGATGGTAGTGTCCCTGCTGGCACAGTTCAATCGTGACTTGTTGATTGGTCCCATCTCTCCACAAGGACACATGTTTAAATTCTTCAATCTCATCTGATCAATCCAGAAACTGGGGAAGTCCTTTCTTTGCTGTTAGTGAATACTTGCTTCACTGTTGGCAAACCACCAAAAACTATTAACAATGTTTCATGGTGATAAAACCAGTTAACTCAACGCCCTCAGTTGGTTAAGTTTTTGGAAAATTAGTGAAGGTTGTCAAGAAGGTACAGGGCTCGACCCGACCCCACTCTCTAGACAAGCCAGAGGCAAGTTAGGACATGGCAAAGATCAGAGCAACTCACCCTCTGACCAGACAAAGAGAGAAACAGAGGGAATCAACCCATGAAGAGAGAGGAAAATGCGGGAAAAGAATTAGATGAACCAGTGAAAGTTATGAGTATCCGATAGGTATTTAAGTTTCTCAAAGAATTGGGTAGTTAGAAATAAAGTTGTTAAAACTTAGAATTGTAAAGTTTAGTTCTTAATCTGTGTTGTCTTCAAATAAAGTTGTGACAGTTATATTGACTGCTGGCTTGTGCTGTGTCATCTTTTCCCTGTTTCAAGAAGAGTTATCTGGGTAAACTCATTTCACGTGTACTGGTTGACTGAGTCTGCAGGGTCCTAAACACCGTGAATCAGACAACATTCACCATGTCAAACCAAAAATGAGAAAAATAAAAGAAAAATAATAATGGTCTCAATGACTGAACAGAGAACAGTGACAGCATTAAGAGAGTAACTGCAAGTGCAAACCTTTTATGCCAGAGTTTCACATTTCATGAGTCATGTAACTCCAGAAAGATATATTCTGGCCTGAATCTATAGCATAATGCAAGAATGCAAATGTGTCTCAGGAAGAACTTTGTGTATGTCAGACTGGAATTTTAATTCAGTTAAAAAACCTGGAAAATATAAGTATGATTTGTAATGATGGCCTATTGATATTTCTAAATAATGATTTATAATGTTGTGGTTCTGTTCGCCGAGCTGGAAGTTTTTGTTGCAAACGTTTCGTCCCCTGGCTAGGAGACATCATCAGTGCTCTGGAGCCTCCTGTGAAGCGCTTCTTTGATGTTTCTTCCGGTATTTATAGTGGTCTGTCCTTGCCGCTTCTGGGTGTCAGTTTCAGCTGTCCGCTGTAGTGGTTGGTATATTGGGTCCAGGTCGATGTGTTTGTTGATGGAGTTTGTGGATGAATGCCATGCCTCTAGGAATTCCCTGGCTGTTCTCTGTCTGGCTTGCCCTATGATAGTAGTGTTTTCCCAGTCGAATTCATGTTGCTTGTTGTCTGAGTGTGTGGCTACTAGGGATAGCTGGTCGTGACGTTTCGTGGCTAGTTGATGTTCATGTATGCGGATTGTTAGCTGTCTTCCTGTTTGTCCTATATAGTGTTTTGTGCAGTCCTTGCATAGTATTTTGTAAAGGCATGGCATTCATCCACATTTGCCATTATAAATATAACGATAAGATGACATAACATTACGAAGTGGTCAATTTGTAAGGATGCACAATAACATATGTATCTATAAAGATGGAAATAGAGTAAATGAAAACCTCATATGCACACACACACATACAAGTCTATGGGATGAATTTGCATTTGCAGAATTGTAATTGTATCTAAACAAACAAATATTACTCGGTGAAGAACCCTTTTGTCTCTGACACATAACATGGTTCATTCAAACATCATTCCAGAGTCATGAACATGTAATCCAGGATGACCCTTCAATGCAGGACTGAAGGCATCTTCAAAAATGGGACTAGTGTCTTCAAGGACCCATTTGTCAGGTGGATCTAAATGTTTCCCCTTTGCACTATTTTGAGACAGTGCAGGAAAGCTGTTTCCAGTGACCCCCAGGTAATGTTTATCCACAAATATCAATATTATCTCTTCGCTAACTCATTGCCATTTATTGGAGCTTGTTGTTCTCAAATTGACTGCGACACTTCCTCACATTACAACAATTAATACATTTCAAAGTAACCGTATTCACATTAATACATTTGACAAGTTTCGGTTTGAACCTCTGACTCAAGAAGAAAATTAAATGAAATTACTTGTTTAAACTGTTACTAAGCATGAGTTATTCAACAAACACCAACCTTTAACATGGGCACAGCTTTTCACACTCCAACAGCTCCGAGGCTGGCAAACTGGCCAAAGGAACATTCCAGTAAAAACAATGGTGTCCCAACAAGAGCCAGCATGAGTGTGCAGGGAATAAGGAATGCACCTGGAAAATATAGGAAAGGATTTTAATGGAAGAGACAATCATCTGTTCAAGCTGAATCTCCTCCTTTCCACTAGGTAGGTTCTATTGAAATTATGCCTCTTTGAAAGTCTGACCTGGGTTCAGATTTCTTGTGTTGACCAAGATCTAAGATTGTCACTATATATCTCAGGACTTCACTGGCTCAGCTTCCAATACATCAGTCTGGAAAATCTCACATTTGGCATTGGAGTGGATTGTCACAGAAAATCTTGGCCCTATTTTAGAGAAATACCTGTTGTACTTCAGTCCTGCGGGAAGGTAAATAAATAAAGTAATTAGTGAGGAGATATTGGTAAGCGAGTTGGTAAGGGACTAGGGTGTTAGTTAGATGAGGGAGTTGTGATGCAACTGAGTAGTGAGCGGGTGGTTCTCAGCAGACTAAGGGGGTAACACAGCAGGTTGTTGGTTGAGGGAAATGTGACAGATGGGAAAGGGGGTTTAGTGAGTCAGTGGATTGTGGGCATAGGTATTAGATGTTCACAGAGAGAGAATGGGTCAGCTATCCAGTGAGCACAGGTCAATTGTTGCATGTTATTGACTAACCAGAGACTGGCAGCTCATGGTTATGCCAAATATCCATTGATGTATCTGCCAGTCTATCAATCCATTGATCCATGTGTCCTTTCATCTCTGAATCTATCATTCCATCTCTCCCGATACAGCAATTCAAGGTGCTCATTCCCAATTCATTACCTATGATTGCTGTCTGATTTTGGGGTACAAATGTATGTTAATATACAGGAGATGATGAGTCTTTGATGCAGCTGCTAAAGTTAGAGTTAATTACAAAAATATTCTCATGTTTTCTTTCTCCTGGAATTAGAATATTTTTGCTTCCTTCCAAAATTGTGTTACAACACTTTTATGCATTCGTTCTTCATATGAACATCATTTTTCATGACATCCTGATCTCAAGGCCTCATGCTGTTAGAACACAGCCTTCATTGACCTAGGGTTCTGGGGGTTTGAAGAGCACTTGAAATAAGCAAGTTATAATGTAACTCTGAGTTCCAGAGGCTGACTGAGATGGCCAGTAACTGAGGATTTCAGATACGGTGCTGTAAATATACCTGACGTAGATATTGCAAGCATTTCAAACAATAACACATTAAAGGATATTCAAAATTCATAGATTAACAGTTCTACACAACTGCCAGGGCTCAGATGTTTCATTTTGAAAGCCATCTATTAGATGAATCTTGTTGTTTCCCCTGATTCGAACCCAAACTCCAAAACACTATACAGCTAAAAACCCACGGGATTGAATTCATCATAACCAAATTCTGAATGAAATGAAACATTTCCCTTTTCTTGTTGACTTGAATGTTCTTTCTAAAGAAATGAAAGAATTCACTAAATTTTACTTTTCTCCAGATGCATTTAGGATCCATTACAGTTCCTCCTCCGTTTCTGTAAACCAGGTATGGGAATCTCCAGACATTGCTCAGACCCACAGCGTAACCAATCACTAAGAGCAGGCAATCAGTCTCTGAGGACCAGTTGCCTCACTCCACATTCTCATCACCTTCAGCCACACTTTCATCAGTAATAATCTGAGGGAAAGAAAGGAAATGGTCAGTTCAGAAATGAGCATTTCACAGGCTAAAACTCATGATAAAAGTGCAATTCTCTATAAGAATATTCGATAACTGAGCAGAAATAGGCCATTCAACCCATCAGGTCTGCTCTGCCATTCCATCATGGCTGTTATGTTTCTCAATCCTATTCTTCTACTTTCACCTGGTAACCGATGATCCCTTTACTAATCAAGAACCCTATCTTTCCCCGACTGTACACTGGTGTTTTCTGCTTAGCAGCAGTTTGATGGAAACACACTCAGACTCTGAAGAGAGACTTTGCAGTTCACAACAATGAAAATCTCAAAACTCATAGTTATCTCTCAGAGTTTTACGTGGCTTGAATGTCAAGTTTTGAGAAAATACTCACCCTGTCCTTTGGAGGATGTGTTTGGTGGTCATTCTGTTAGATCCTAAATATAATCTATTGACTTTGTTTCATTTTTGGAGAAGGAAGAATGATTCTTCCACTTGCTCAGGTATTGGATGGAAGCCTCAAGGAGGGCACCTTTGTCTAAAGCTCCCTAATGTTTGTGACTGGAATTAAGGCTGATGCAGCTTCTCCATTGATGGTGACTCTTCCACAATCAGAAGCCAGTCCCTTAGACTGTCTGAAAGGGGTGTGGCTCGAAAGTTCTCAGCTAGTTCTTGATGAAGATCCCCGAATATTTCTCCTGTTTATTGGTCAATTTCCATATTAAACATTTCTAATGCAGCATATCTTTCAGAACACTCCAGGTCAAGTGCGGCTATTTTGCATGGACAGGTTTGAGTGCTGCAATCGTTCTGAAGGGAACGGGACAAAATGAATTTACTCCAAGTGGGAGCTCAGGCAAAGCAGAAAGTTGTTTGAACTTACTTGTTTAAAAATGGGACAGTCCATGCCAATACCAGAAAACTAAAGATGCTAATGTTCATTTCACATGTAACATGTATTTGCAATATTTGGATGTGCCCAGTGACATTGAGAGAGAGAGAGAGGGAGTAATGTAGTGATATTGTCACTGGATTAGTAATCCAGAACATTAGGTTAACCATGTGGGTCAAGAGTTTAAATCTAAGCAGGGCATTTGGAAACATATAAATTCAATAAAATGAGAAATTAAAAAGCTGGTCTAATAGTGAATATGTAACCACTGGTGATTGTCATTGAAATGCATTTGGTTTACTAATGTCCTTCACGAAAGGACATAATTGATTCTTACCTATTTTGAGAGCAAACAAAACATCCGACATCAACCTAAGCACCAGACAGGACAAACACAGCCTTGCCGACACTGTGATGTCCTCCTTATTTACATCTGGGGACTTGTTGCTTAATCGGAATAGCCTCTCCTATCTCTGCATCATGCACCATTAGGCTAATACTTCCCAGGTTATTTCCTCATATCTCCCCATGTGATAGTAATGCTCTTTCAGGTAATTTCAATTTTTCTCAGGAAGATAACCCAATCATTTATCCCAATTTTTGACAACTTCCTCATTGTCCCATTTAATTTGAGGAATGTCCAATTCAGAAGCCTCTGAACTTGGCTCTTCCTTCTGTGCTGTAATCATTAACACCTTCTCTTGCTTTCCTTCCCTGTCAAAATATCTTTTGAGTATCCCACAAGACACACTCTGTGAGATTTCTTCCAGTCTGGGGTCCATATCAAGTAGTTTACCTCACTCAATGTCCTTTCGATTTTATAAGATCCACTAAATCCTGCTTTTAAAGGTTCACCTATTACTGGAAGTACCACTAATACCTTATCCCTGATAGCAAAATAGCGATATTTTGATTTCTTATTCCACCTGCTGAGCTGTGGTACTTTTAAATGCTGTCGAGTCAACTCCCTAGCTCAAATAAATCATTCTCTAAAATTTGACACATAGTCCAAATGGGTGGTCTCTGAATTCTGACATATTAATTTCTCCTTAATCAATTTTAGTGGTCCTCTCACTTCATGTCCAAAAACTAATTCAAATAGACTGAATTAGGTGGATTCATTTGGTATATCTCTGATCATAAAAAGAACAACCAAATTCCCTTATTCCAATCATCTGGATAATCCTGACTATAAGCCCTCAACATGGTCTTTAGTGTTCAATGCCATCTTTCTAACGCTCCCTGCGATTCTGGATGGTACGCAGTAGATTTGAATTGTTTTATGTCTAAACTGTCCATAACTTCCTTAAATAGTTTGGATGTGAAGTTTGACCCTTGATTTGACTGTATCTCTGTTGGTAGTCTGTATCTAGTGAAAACTTTGAGTAATTCCTCTACAATCCTTTTAGCTGTGATATTGTGTAATGGAACAGCCTCTTGAAATTTTGTCGATGTATACATTATTGTTAACAAATACTGGTTCCCACTTTTTGTTTGTGGTAGGGGACCTACTCAATCAATTAAGACTCTGGTAAAAAGTTCCTCAAAATCTGGAATAGGTATTAAAGTTACAGGTTTTATTACCATCGGTGGTTTTCCAATCACTTGACATGCATGACATAGCTGGAAAAATTCAACTACATTCTTGTGCAGTCCAGTAAAAATGTCTTTGTATTTTAGCTTGTGTTTTCCTCACTTCTAAATGGCCTCCAAGTGGTGATTCATGTGCCACCTGTAACATTTCCTTTCTATACCCCACTGGCAATACAATTTGATGAATCTCTGCCCATTTCTCATCTGCTTGAATATGTGATGGTCTCTTTTTCCTAATTAAGACATCATTTTTCAGGTAATAGCACACAGGGATAAATTCAGACTCCTTCTCTGTATATGCCTTTTGATACAATTGCTTTAAGTTTTCATCTTTCTGCTGAACCTCAATGAGTTTTGCACAGGTAAAGATATTTGCATGATTATTTATTTATTCCTGTTTTATCTTAACTAACTGATTGAATACAGTCTCTGCTAATGCCACTTCAGATTCCTTATCTGTACCCTTTGATCTCTCCTCCTTCAACTGGTGACTCTGTGACCTCATTACTACACAAACAGGGAAGATTCCCAAGTAAGATTCTTGCAGTGCTTTAGTTGCTTGAGTATCCACAGGTCTTTCAACTACAGTAGGCAGCACACCTACCAGTGAATCAGCTGTATCATTCACAAGGACAAATTGTTTTCCTGGAACCGATACTTTGTCCAGTACTCCTATACACATTCTCCACTCTTTTCTAGTCACTCTAGCATCATTTTGCATAATTGAGCACTTTTTGTCTCACCATGAACTCTTGTTACCAGTAACTTTTCTGGCAATAGTCCTTCAGGAGTATATTCCTCCACATCCTTCAGCATCACAGACTGAGAGAATCCTGTGTCCCTTAATATTATAACCTCTTTACTTGCTACTCTAACATGAATAAACTTTACCTTTTCAGGTATATTTTTAAAGCAGATCTGGCATTTCTTCCTTAACCAACCTCTGATCAGCTTGTGCACTCTGATGCAGCTTTCTAGCTCCCACTGTTACCACTCCAACAACACTTCCAGGGTTATCCTGCTTTCCCACGCCTGGCTTTCCTGTGCTTTTCCTAGCCCACCAACACTGTGATTTCATGTGATCTACTTTATTGCAATAAAAACACTGGAGCTTTTACCTTCTTCGTCCCCTTCTGGGGTTTCCTTTTTACGCTGTGATAAGGTCTCCTTATGATCTTCACTGAGATCTATCTCACCCTTTCCACGGGAGGATTTCTCTTTTCCCCAGCTTCTATCCCTCATGGATTGAAATTGATGCAGGAAGTCAGACCGTGATTTATGGACCAACTCATAATCATCAGCCACTTCAATTGCTAAGCTTGCCATTTTTAACTCTCTGCTCTGCCAAATGAATGTGCACTATGTCAGGCAGTGAATTTTTAAACTCCTCCAAAATAATTGTCTCTCTAAGGGTATTGTAAGTTTGTTCTATTTTTAAAGCTCTTATCCACCTACCAAAATTACTTTGTTTAATTCTTTCAAACTCAATATAAGTTTGACCAGGGTCCCTCCTTAGATTCTTTAAACGTCTATAGGCTTTCTGGTACCAATTCATATGCACTTAAGATTGATTCTTTTCCCTACTCATACTCCCCAGATACCTGCTCTGATAGCGATGTGAATTCCTCACTAGCTCAACCCACAAGTTTGGTTTGGATCAACAAAACCCACACACTGACTGGCCATTGCATTTGTTTAGATTCTTTTTCAAATGAAATGACAAGGGCTTCCACATTCTTCTCATTAAATTTAGGCCTTGTTTGAACATACTTAAACAGTTTCTCACTAGGCTTCTGACTACCAGGGGCTTGCTCATCCTCACTCTCTTCCTCACTAAACCTACCTTCAGCCTGCATCTCCATCCTTTTGTGCTGACTTCCCTTTTTAAGTGTCAATTTCTAAAGTTCAATCTCTTTGCTTTTTCTTTCTCTTCTGCTAGAGTTCTTCATTATCTTTCTTTCTCTGTGGCTAAAGCCCTTAATGTGTTTGCTTTTTCTCTCTCTTCTGATTTTAATTGTAATTCAAACTGTTTCATTTCTGCTGCCCTTTCCTTATCTCTCCCCTCTAACTCAAGCTGCTTCATTTACAATCGAATTCTTGCCATCTCTACAGATCCTGATAGTGTTTCCAGCAAATTTGAATACTGAGCTACTGCTGAATTCATCTCATCTTTCCTCACATTAGGAGGTAAATTCAACCCTAGCTTGTCTATTAATTCCTGCAGTTTGGTCTTATCTGCCTTTTGCAAAACCCCCGAGGTCACTTCTTCCACCTCCAGGAACTCCTTGGTGATTGAAAGAGCCATTGCCATCTGAACACGGTTTAAACCAACCAAATCAACACCCGAAATAAAAGACACTAGCAACTACCACTCGCTGTTTAAATCCAGCAAAAAGCCCCCAGTCTGTCATGGACTAGGTCTGACTGTAACTTTGCTATTTGTTTAATGAGGTGTACAGTGGATATTCCTGGAGTACATCAGCTTGGTCAACTGCCAGGTTTTAAACAAACAAAATTTATTTGCAAAATTATAAAATGAACTACAAGGAACAGAAAACAGAATACCCGATAACTTATCCTATCCAAACCCTACCTAAGGATGCTGTTCTGAAAATTCTTGCAACAATCCCAGTACACAGATCCCTAAGCACAAACAGCAAACAATGGCACAGGCAGCATACAGTTCAAAATCAGAAGGGCAGAAGGACAGAGAGAAGGCTTCCAGTTTCCCCAATGACTCTACTCCCTCCCGTACTGAACTGAAGAGCTAGAGAGCTGGCCACGTCCCCTTGACAAGACCAAGTTTTCAAAAGGTCTTTCAAGCTTTTGATCTGAAGCAGTATTTGTTTGGGGAAACAACAAGGCCCCAGTGAACCATTCAAAGTTCAGGCACGATGGAGCCTGGCCAATTATCCCCTCTCTAAAAAAAACTCAAGGGCAAACTAACTTGTACCAGACCATTACTGTGACAATTGTTGGGGGCTTATAATCCAATCCAATCAAAGTGATCACCCCTTTCTTATTTTTAGTTCATCCATATAGCTAGACAATCACCCAGGAATATTCTGTCTAAGTACAAGTTGAATTCCCTAATCAAAAACATCATTCCCTCACCTCTCTTGTGCACCTTTTCATCCTTCTGATAGCATCAACATGCCAAGCACTAAGCTGCCAATTATCATCCTCCCTCAGCCAAATTTCTGCAAAGGGTATGATATCCCAGTCCCATGTTCCTATCCATACCCTACGTACATCTGCCTTACCTGTCAGTCCTCTTGCGTTGAAATAAATGTGTTTAATTCATTATTTTTCCTCATAGCCCGCCATGCTCTTGCCTGCCTTGTTTATTGAACTTTCTCCCTTTATCTTCTGTATCAGTTCTCAACCTTTTCTCTTTTCTCATTGTTGCTCCCATCCCTGACCCCCATCACGGTTTAAGAAAATGCAGTCAGAGAGGAGAAGGGTATTATTAAGCAGGAGAGGGGTCAGAAGGGATTTACCAGGATGTGGCCAGGTATGGAAGGTTTGAGTTATAAAGAAAGGCTGAAACGTTTTTTCACTGGAGCGTAGGAGGTTGAGAGGTGACCTGATAGAGGTTTATAAAATAATGAGAGGTATAGATAGAGTTGATGGTAGTTGTCTTTTCCATAAAATGGGGAATTTCAAGACTAGGGGGACATTTTTAAGGAGAAAGTGAGGACTGCAGATGCTGGAGATCAGAGCTGAAAATGTGTTGCTGGAAAAGCGCATCAGGTCAGGCAGCATTCAAGGAGCAGGAGAGTCAATGTTTCGGGCAATTTTTAGGGTGAGCAGTGAGAAGAGAGAGATTTGAACAAGATATGAGGCAATTTTTTTACACCAAGAGTAGTTTGTGTGTGGACTTACTGAGAAATGATGGATGTGGGTACAATTACAGCGTTTAAAAGATATTTTGATGGATACGTGAATAGGAAAGGTTTGGAGGGATATGAGCCAAGACCAGGCAGGTGAGACTAACTTAGTTTGGGATTATGTTCAGCATGGACAGGTTAAACCAAAGTGTTTCCATGCTGTATGAGTCTATGACTCTATGACCAATCAGAAAGAGGCTGGCAAGAAGTCAGGAAAGCTCCAGAGTGCATTGCGATCCGGAACAGATTAGTGTTGGATGACCACATTTATTTCTGGAGAAGGTGGGACGTACAAGTGTTCTGGTTTTCTGAAGGTATTGCTGAATGTGATGGTGGGATTTAAAACTAATTTTTGCAGGGGTCTGGGATACTAAATGGAGGTTCAGTAAAGGTTAATGTACTGAAAAGTATTGAAGAACCCACCATTGCAATGCAGAAATTCGTGCAAATATATTCAAGTTAGTGCAGAATGGAGTGTGGCAAAGATGGATGGTATTTTTTAATGCAAGGAGTCTTGTGAGTAAGGCAGAGGAGTTGTGCGTGTTTATTAATGTATGAGGATCTAATATCATTGCTATCACAGAGATGGTTGTGGTTGAGGAAAGAACATGATTGTCAGCACAATATTCTGGGTTATAGAATCTTCAGGTGAGATAGGGGAGATGGGTGAGGGTGTAAAAGAGCTGGTGTCACCACATTGATCAGGGAGTCAGTTACTCCAGTAAGCAGGAATAATATCTTAAAACAAACACAAACAATGCTGCAGAACACAGAAGGTCTGGCAGAATCAATAGAGAGATAAACAGAGTTAATTAGTTGAGTCCAGTACAAGGCTTCTTCAGAGTTGAAAGTTGTAGGAAAATGGGCCTTTATACTTTTGTCAGAGACAGAGGAGGGTGTAGGGGCCAGAGGACCAGTGCAAAAGACAGGGAGCAGCAGCAGCAAGAGAGAACAGCTCCTTCGGGTGATTGATGGCGGTTGCAGCTGCCATGGTGATCGGTCTTCCTGTGTTTTTTTTGTTTCTGCATGGGAGTCGGTTGGGGCAGGGCCCCATGCAGTCCCAGATCCTTGGCTGGCTCTGGCTCTAGCACTGAGGTCACAGATGAGGCCTGAGCCAGGATCCCGATGACTGGTGGCAGCTTCGCAGGGAGAGCAGTAGGTCGGAGATCAGGCCCATGGCTCCAGCTCAGACATAGAGGCTTGTGGGAGACGTGGCAATGGCAGGGGTGGGTCCATAATTAAGAACTCAGAGCCCAATGACAAGACCCTGGAGCCCGTTACAAAGACCCTGGCTGATGTTAAGCAGTGAATGGAGGAGGAGCGGAGGGTATTAAGAAGAAGAGGGAAAGATGAACTCAAAAGCAGTAAAATTTTGCATTAAACTCAGTCTTTCAAGATGACGCTGAATGTGGTGACACATTGCATTTTGCACAAGAGAATACACTTTTTGTTGTATTTTTATATGCAATCATCACTCTTCCAAACCCACTGGTGTTTGTGATTCAGCCAAAAGATCATGCACCTAGCAAAGCTTCTAATGATCCAGCCAGATGGCTAAGCTGACCAGTAAATAACATTTGAAAGCAATGGAAGTTTTTCAGTAATTAGCTCTGGATCTCACACTGAGAGAGCCCTATCTAATCATACAATTCAGAATATTGCTTTACCCTATCAATAACCTACTCCAATACAGATGAAGACTTTTGAATATTAATGTGCTGCTCTTTCAATTGGTGACTTGCTGATAGTCAGAGGCAACAGTGTAGGAACCATACTATTTAATAGTTACTTAACTTTTCCAACTATAGAACTATTACACCTCACTTTAGTAAGCATAGTTATAATTTAGGCGATAACATTTCATGATGGAATGCTAAGAAAGCAATACAGATTTACTTCTCTCTTATAATCTTCTAACTTTAAACATTTGGTGAGAGGTGAGACTGCCAGATCAATGGACAAGCAATCATGTTTTTCCCAAATCCATGTACATTTCATCTTATATAGGGATTACAAAACTGCAGCCACACATTCAAAACTAATTAAAATTTCATTACGTAAAATGAACTCGGGTAGCAGGGGATGACAATTATATTTCTAATATGGGAGAAGACCCGTTCATTTTAAGAAGAAATCTTAGATAGCTTTACTTTGGCTGAAGTTCAACTTGGTTTGGATTCACTTGGAAGCTATTCCTTTTAAAACCAGCGCTTTGCCCAAACCCTGAGGACAGGGAATGAATGCCCTTTGATCGTAACTGTTCTGAAAACAAATCATTTAACTCAATAGAAATGTTTCGTGTGGAAATTGAATGATTAGCTAAGTAGAGTTACACCTGTTATGAAACACAGTAAGAGGCTGACTTCTGACTCAACAAGAATAATCCATTCATGAGAAGTTGAAGGACTTTTGGCCAAAAGGAGTGTCCTCATTTTACTTCCAATTCTTGTGCAAGTGGAAGAATAGTTCATTGATGTCTGAAAATGGACCGAAGGCATTTATTTCGGTTCTTACTGAATGACAATCGGCCAAACCCTCCACAGGATACGGTGAGTATTTCAACAAAACAAAACAGTAAAAATCCATGTAAGACAATTTGAGATACTGTTGATTTGTAGATTTTGGTCATTGTGAATTGTAGACTCTCTGTGGACATCTGGCTGTTTCTAACCTGACAGACATTGCTGCTAAATAGAGAACTGCACCATTTTCCGATAGTTGTGGGAGTGGTGACTATACATTTCACTTGAGATCTAGTCTGAGAAAGATTAATGTCTGAGCTTGCCATTTCAATTCTTTCTCCCAGGATACCGCCAATGAACATGGTGCTGTGGGTGATGAGAATGTGGAACGGGGTAACTGGTCTTCGAAGACTGATTACCTGCTCTCAATGATTGGTAATGCAGTGGGTTTTGGGAATGTTTGGAGATTTCCTTACCTGGCTTACAAAAATGGAGGAGGTATGGTAGAGAAATTAAAAATATCGGAGAGTAAGAAAGGCAGAACTAAATGGATCGATTTGTTGACTTATCCTGAAAATTGTAGTTCAGTAAATAACAAATGTTTATTGCACTAAAAATGATATAGTAAATAATGCAGAGTTAAACAATTTCAATGTGAACTGGTAAATTCAATCCCACAGCTAACAAGTTTGACTACTATTTCCTTATGAAGAGAGAGATATGTCAAGGTAATAGTTTAAAATTAGCAATGTGATGCATCAAATATATGCTATTTATAAACCAAAGTAAATGGTTCATTTATTAATTTGCAATGTATTTTCAACTGATATTGTTTAGAATGCGAGCCATCCACCTCAGATATATTTACTGCACAATGTGTGAAATCCTCAGAAGAGCAGGCTCCTCAGTCAGGCCCTGTGTTCAGGTTTGTACATTATCATCAAAACTGCTCAAATCAGGACTCTTCACAACCCACACCATTGGATTGATGGAAACCAAGCGCAAATGTATAAGAAATGTCACAACATGGCTGTGTAAAGTGACCTGAAAAGATATCTGATTGTGTTAGAGAGTGAAATTCACAAAACGGGAATTTGGACATTCGTAGAGATTTCAGGGTAAATTTTAATCCACCCACATAGTGTAAGCATGGAGTTTCACTTGAAAATTGAAATCCTTTCCGCTATTTTCCAGGTGCATTCCTTATTCCCTATTCTGTCATGCTGGCCCTTGTTGGGATACCATTGTTTTTCTTGGAGTGTTCCTTTGGTCAGTTTGCCAGCCTTGGGCCTGTTGCAGTGTGGAGGGCTGTGCCTATGTTACAAGGTGAATGTTTATTTTATCGATACAGTCGCAGCAAATTCGGAAAAGTAATAGTGTTGATTTAATAAATAATAATAAACCTCCCTTATCTGACAAAGGTTAAAGCCAAGCTTGTGAAGGAATGTTGCACTCTGATCTACCATACACGTTATTAGATGTGGTACATGCTGTCTATTGGTTTTTGGCTCATAGTTTGTCAGGTTTTTTTAAAAAAATGATGAATTGAAACCCAGGATTCGGGACCTAACACAGCAGAGTGACATCACTGGTAAGGCATAAGTTCATTGGTTGATAATAGCTACTAACATGACTATTATTGGCTACTTTCAGGTTGCAGGTAAATAAGGGAAATATTTAAGGTTACAAATTAAAAGATCAGTTGGAATTTTTTGAAAAAAACAAATTAAGAACTTTTTAAATAAAATCGAGATGTAGGGCTAGACAATATCTTGTAACTGCATGAAATTGGAGTTGATGGACCCTACTGAGGAGCTGAAAATGTGTTGCTGGAAAAGCGCAGCAGGTCAGGCTGCATCCAAGGAGCAGGAGAATCGACGTTTCGGGCATGAGCCCTTCTTCAGGAATGAGAAGAGTGTGCCAAGCAGGCTAAGATAAAAGGTAGGGAGGAGGGACTTGGGGGAGGGGTGTTGGAAGTGCGATAGATGGAAGGAGGTTAAGGTGAGGGTGATAGGTTGGAGTGGGGTTTGTGGCGGAGAGGTCAGGAAGAAGATTGCAGGTTAGGAAGGTGGTGCTGAGTTCGAGGGTTGGGACTGAGACAAGGTGGGGGAGGGGAAATGAGGAAACTGGAGAAATCTGAGTTCATCCCTTATGGTTGGAGGGTCCCTAGGCAGAAGATGAGGCACTCTTCCTCCAGCCATCGTGTTGCTATGGTCTGGTGATGGAGGAGTCCAAGGACCTGCAAGTCCTTGGCGGAGTGGGAGGGGGAGTTGAAGTGTTGAGCCACGGGGTGGTTGGATTGGTTGGTCCGGGTGTCCCAGAGGTGTTCTCTGAAATGTTCCGCAAGTAGGCGGCCTGTCTCCCCAATATAGAGGAGGCCACATCGGGTGCAGCGGATGCAGCAAATGATGTGTGTGGAGGTGCAGGTGAATTTGTGGCAGATATGGAAGGATCCCTTGGGGCCTTGAAGGGAAGTAAGGGGGGAGGTGTAGGTGCAAGTTTTGCATTTCTTGCAGTTGCAGGGGAAAGTACTGGGAGTGGAGGTTGGGTTGGTGGGGGGTTGTGGACCTGACGAGGGAGTCACGGAGGGAGTGGTCTTTTCGGAACGCTGATAGGGGAGGGGAGGGAAATATATCCCTGGTGGTGGGGTCCGTTTGGAGGTGGCGGAAATGATGACGGATGATATGAGGTTCAATGTGACCACATCTGTGACAAGTGTTGGTTTCTCTTGTGTATGACCTGTCCTTCTTTGTGTGTGGCTGCATCAAGCTGTGTGTAGCTCCTCAGTACACAAACACTAAATCTGACTATGTACTGAGGTTCTACTTGTCCCTGGTGTTGAGAAGGATGGGACTGGTCTTGTTGCTGCAGACTGCTCCAAGGAATTTGACTGTTCCATATCGCTTTTCCTTTGTGAAGAATTTCAAAACACTTTTCATCACAGGTCTATTAGGAAGAGGTCAGTATGTAGCATCCTCAAGACCCTGTTGGAAAAGGACAGGTTAGTCAGCAGACTGTCAAAGTCATTTCGCAGAATGCCTCATCGCCAGAATTTTCCAACAAGCACCATGACATCACTTGGCTCATGGTGAAAAGGGCAGTACCTGTGAGATTCTTCACGTACGCCTGGATTGTCTGCGCCACTGCATGCTGCCTACAAATCGGATTAAGGAGGGGGAGTTTGAGACTGTCTCACATCTCCTGCTGGAATATGCCTTTGCAAAGAGAGACTGGAGAGAGATGCCACAACTGTGTCACTCGCCCATCTCCACTGACTTGCAGCTGTCTGCACTGGACCCGCTGTTATAGGAGTCACCATTCTTCAGGCACCATCTCATCACTGCTGGGCCCATTTCAATGCTGCCTCCAATACTGGGTAGACTGTTGGGCCCCACAACCAAGAGTTCCCACTCCGGGCCTCCCGTGATTCCAGCCAGGAGTCTCCTGCTCCGCTGATGCCTTGGTGACACCAGGTGTCCCCGCTCTGGGCCTACTGCGAGCCGGAGTGCCTCATTCCACTGACAGGCCAGTCTGCTGGTGTGCCAAGATTCCCACTCCAGCCACCGTCCTCCAATATGCCAGCACTGGCACCTTAAAGAGTCCATCACCTCCGTCTCCGATTGCTGGAGGAGCAGGGGAATGTCCTTGCTACCATCACTGCCACCTCCAATTACCGGAAGGCTGTCACCACTCCGTGTAAAGCCTGCTCTTGTTGCCTCTGACCAACCCACCAAAGAAACAAGAAATGAAAAGAAAAAAAATCAAGAGAGAGCAGAAATTAAAAGATTTTTAAAACGTAGCTGGAAGTGGATGAGCTCTAGATAAGAGTCTGCATGCAGCCCTGCTACACTGTCGCCATCTTGGAAAATTGAGGGTTTGCAGAGCAAAAATGACCCTGATGAGAGTTATGTCCAGGCCTCCCAGCAGCAGTCAGGATATGGGTCAGAAAATAAATCAGGAGGTAGAAAAGGCATGTAAAAAATGATGCACAATTGCAGTAATCATGGGAGTCTTCAATATACAACTGGACGAGGAAAATCAGGTTGGTAGGGGATCCAATAAAAAAGGGATTTGCAGAATGTCTACGAGGTGATTTGTTGGAGCAACTTGTGATAGAGCCCTCCAGGGGACAGGCAATTCTGGATTTGGTGCTGTGTAATGAGGTAAACTCGATTAAGGAGCTTAAGGTGAATGATCCATCGGGGGCAGTGGCCATAATATGATAAAATTCACCCTTCAGTTTGAAATGGAAGAGCAGGAATCTGGTGTAAGATCTTTACAATTGAGTCAATGCAACCAGAAAGCCATGAGGGAGGGGCTGACCTGAGTTGATTGGAAGGGGACCATAACAGGGAGGACGGTAGAGCAGCAATAGCAGGAGTTTCTGGAGGTAGTTTGAGGGGCAAAACAGAAATTCATCCCAAGGAAGAAGAAACATAGTAAAGGGAGGATGAGGCAACCACGGCAGACAAGGGAAGTCAGGAATAGCATCAAATCAAAAGGAAAAGCATCCAATGTGGTGAAAATTAGTGGGAAGTCTGGAAATTTGGAGGCAGTTAAAAACTAGCAGAGGATACTTACAAAAGCAATAAGGGGGAAGAAGATGAAATCTGACGATAAGCAGATTGTAATATAAAAGAAGATTGCAAGAGTTGCTTTAGATGCATAAAAGGTCAGAAAGAGGTGAGAGTGGACATTGGACCATTAGAAAATGAGGCTGGGGAAGTAGTAATGGGGAACAAAGAAATGGTGAAGAAAGTGAATAGGGACTTTGCATCAGTCTTCACTGGTGGGAGGCACCATTAGTGTGCCAGGATGTCAAGAGTCAGGAGGCAGAGGTGAGTGTAGGGGCCATTCCTGTGGGGAAGGTGCTGGGGAAGCTGCAAGGTCTGTAGGTGAGTAATTCAGCTGGGTCAGATGGACTACACCCCAGAATCCTGAAGGTGATAGCTGAGGAGATTGTACAGGCATTGTTGGTGAACATTCAGGAATCACTGGAGTCAAGGAAGTTGCCAGACAACTGGAAAATGGTTAATGTAACATCCCTGTTTCGGAAGGTATGGAGGCAGAAGGGAGGAAACTATCAGCCGGTTAGTCTGACCTTGATCATTTATAAGATTTTACAGTCCATTATTAAGGATGAGATTGTGGAGGGTTTGGAAGTGCATGGTAAAGTAGGGCTGAGTTAGCACAGCTTCATCGAGGGTAGGTCATGTCTGACAAGTTTGTTAGAATTCTTTAAGGTGGTAATGAGCAGGTTAGACGAAGGAGAACCAATGGATGTGATCTATTTGAATTTCCAGAAGGCCTAAAATCAGGAGCCATGTATGAAGCTGCTAAATGGGATAAGAGCCGGTGGGTGTTAGGGGCAAGGTCCTGACATGGTTAGATTAGTGTGGAAATAGGCCCTTTGGCCCAACAAGTCTACACTGACTCTCCAAACAGTAACCCATCCAGACATGGATAGAGGATTGGCTGACTGGCAGAGGGCAGAGATTAGGGATAAATCCACCAGTTCCACAAGGACTGTTGGGACCACAACATTATACATTAACAATCTGGACAAAGGGACTGGGGGCATCGTTGCTACGTTTGCAGTTGTCGCAAAGATTGGTAGAGGGACAGGAAGGGCTGAGGAAGTGGGAACGCTGCAGAAGTACTTACAGTAGTGAGAGTGGGCAAAGAAATGGCAGATGGAATACAGGATGGGAAATTGTGAGAGTTATGCAATTTGGTAAGAAGAATAGAAACAAAGACTATTTTCAAATTGGGGAAAGGCTTTGGAAAACCGAAACATAAAGGGTAGGAGTTTAGGATTCCCTTAAAGTTAACATGCAGGTTCAGTTGGCAGGTAGGAAGGCAAATACAGCGTTAACATTCATTTCAAGAGGGTTAGGATATAAGAGCAGAGATGTGCTACTGAGGTTCTATAAGGCTCTGGTCAGACGGCATTTGAAATATATGAAAATGTTTGGACCCCATGTCTCAGAGAGGATGTTCTGACCTTGGAGGGGTCCAGAGGAGGTTTACAAGAATGATCCCAGGGATGAAGGGATTGTCAAATGAGGAACAGTTAAGGACTCAAAGGAGCCTAGGAGGATTTACAGAATAATGACATTTACAGAATAATGAAATTTACAGAATAATGAATGGTCTGAATAGAGTAAACCTGGAGAAGATGTTTCCACTCGTACGAGAGACTGGGACATGAGGGAACAGCCTCAAGCTGAAGGGACAACTCATCAGAACTGAGATAAAGAGGAATGTCCACAGCCAGAGGGTGGTGACTCTGTGGAACTCATTGATGCAGCAGGTTGTGGAGGCCAAGTCATTGAGTATACTCAAGACAGAGATAGATAGCTTCTTGGTGGTAAGGGGTGCAAGAGTTATGGGGAGAACTCAAGAGAATGAGGTTCAAAGACATATCAGCCATGACTGAATGGCAGAGCAGACTCAGTGGGATGAATGGCCTAATTCTGCTCCTATATCTTATGACCTTATGGCCTAAGACTGGGCATGTGTGATTATCACCACTCACAATGATAATGGTGTCCTAAAGAATTAGTGAGAGGGCATATAAAGGTGAAGACAAGGAGCATCATTCTTGTAATCTAGACAAAGAACTATAACATAATTAACATTTCCTGTTTAATACAAAAAGCCTTTGAAATCTTTACTGTTGGACACTGAATGTTGAAGCAGCCAACATAATCGATTAAACAAAACCGATATTTCCCCAAAGGTGTGGTCAGCCAGGGCAGTCTCCCTGTTCTGTCCTGTGCTCACTGAAAGAAAATCCAATTTGGTTGAATGACCAGCCAAATGCATGTCAAATACATTATTTTAAATCAATAATTCACAAACCAGACTCCCCTGTTCTTTCTTCTGTTTTCAGGTGTGGGGATTGCTATGATGCTTCTGATTACAATGTCCAACATTTCGTACAACTGCATCGTTGGCTACAGTCTATACTACCTGTTTGCTTCCTTCCAATCACCCCTACCATGGGCAGACTGCTTCAGTTGGTGGGGAGCAGATGAAACATGCAGCAGGACCCCCAAAGGTACAGTGTTAGCTTCTACTGGGGAAAGTGTACACACTGACTGTTCATTGTTCATTCTGTCAGTCTGAGTGAGGGAGAGAGATGAACAATAGTTTCAGTGACCATCCTCATTGTGGCCATACAGCAGAAAGACTCGGATAGAAAGCAGCAGCAGGAATCATGGCACTGAGTCACTGGAATAGCAGGACAGTCAGTCAGAAATAAATAGTGAAACATCAGAATTTAACAGTCTTTCACATGTCTCACGTTTACTTTCACCTTGTCAATAAGTCTGTGTTGTGTTCTTTCTGACTGCGTTCATTGTTTGTATCTCTCTCCATCCCTGTATTGTGTCTCACACTGACTCCCTTCTCTGTCTATTACTGTGTTTTTTGCAGCTATCATTTTCTTAACTTATTCTCTTTCTCTGAGTTTTTCCAAATATCGATCATCTCACATATATTTCTTACACAGTCTGACTCTAAGACACACAGAGTTTTTGTTGCAATTATTTAAATGTCTCATCTCTTTAATTTCATCTCATCTTCCACAATAACACTATTTAACTCAGGATGTCTCATGTCACTATCAAAGGTTCATGTTGTGTGAATTGACAAGACTTAATGTGAAATCTTGATGTGAGTCAAGTTGAAATTTCTGAAACAGAGGACAAAATACTTCAGCTTTGAAAGAAAATCTACTTTTAAATAAACTGGGATTGTGGGTGTTCCCCTGACCATACTGTACAGACTGGGGCTGTGGGTGATCCTGGACATCAACTACAGTCTGCACAATATGGTGATAAATCACCCACAGTCCCAGTCTGTACAATACAGATAGGGGTCACCCACAGTCCCAGTCTGTACAATACTGTCAGGGATCACCCACAGTCCCAGAGTGTACAATACAGTCAGGGATCATCCACAGTGCCAGTCTGTACAATACAGTCAGGGATCACCCACAGTCCCAGTGTGTAGAATACAGTCAGGGATCACCCACAGTGCCAGTCTGTACAATACTGTCAGGGATCACCCACAGTCCCAGTCTGTACAATACAGTCAGGGATCACCCACAGTCCCAGTCTGTACAATACAGTCAGGGATCACCCACAGTCCCAGTCTGTACAATACAGTCAGGGATCACCCACAGTCCAAGTCTGTACAATACAGTCAGGGATACACCTACAGTCCCAGTCTGTACAATACAGTCAGGGATCACCCACAGTCCCAGTCTGTACAATACAGTCAGGGATCACCCACAGTCCAAGTCTGTACAATACAGTCAGGGATACACCTACAGTCCCAGTCTGTACAATACAGTCAGGGATCACCCACAGTCCCAGCCTGTACAATACAGTCAGGGATCACCCACAGTCCCAGCTTGTATAATACAGTCAGGGATCACCCACAGTCACAGCCTGTACAATACAGTCAGGGATCACCCACAGTCCAGTCTGTACAATACAGTCAAGGATCACCCACAATACCAGCCTGTACAATAAAGTCAGGGATCACCCACAGTCCCAGTCTGTACAATACAGTCAGGGATCACACACAGTCCCAGTCTGTACAATACAGTCAGGAATCACCCACAGTCCCAGAGTGTACAATACAGTCAGAGATCACCCACAGTGTCAGTCTGCACAATCAGGGATCACCCACAGTCCCAGAGTGTACAATACAGTCAGGGATCATCCACAGTCCAGTCTGTACAATACAGTCAGGGATCACCCACAGTCCCAGTCTGTACAATACAGTCAGGGATACACCTACAGTCCAGTCTGTACAATACTGTCAGAGATCACCCACAGTCCCAGTCTGTACAATACTGTCAGGGATCACCCACAGTCCCAGTCTGTACAATACAGTCAGGGATCATCCACAGTCCCAGTCTGTACAATACAGTCAGGGATCACCACAGTCCCAGAGTGTACAATGCAGTCAGGGATCATCCACAGTCCTGTATTTTTGCATTGAAGAGCTTCATATCTTTATTCCAAAAAAAACTCTCGAAATTTTAGGACATTTCCATTATCCAATATTCCAGAAGAATAGAACTCAGTTTTTCTCTGCCTCAGACGAAGTGATGGAAGCTGGTACAATTAAAACATTTAAAAGTTAGCTGGATGTGTATATGAATGTGAAGGGTTGAGATGGATACGGGCCAAATGTTGGCAAATCGGACTAGATTAATTTCGGATATGTTTTTTAGCATGGACAAGTTGGACTGAAAGGTCTGTTCCTGTGCTGTACATCTCTCTGACTCGATGACTCTTGATGTTATTTGTTCCATTTAGTATTTCAAAATCCGTGACGAAGTCATCTTTTTAGTTTTTAATTTATAAAGAATAGAATCATTGTCTGTCTAATACCATACAGTTAGGGACATCTATCAACACCCAGAAGACATGGATTTTCCATTATACACCCACAGAATTCAGTGATGGAAGTCCTTATCTCCATAGGCTAGGACTCATTCAAGTAGCGATCGATTTCTACATCTTCTACTTCAGAATTTGGAATGTTACATCTTGCCAAAAATAATTCAGATATGAAGAAGTTATTTTTGAGCTAAAATTACAATGTAATTTTTGAAAACAGTTGTTTCATCTTATCCTTGAGATTTATGTTATTTGAAATTTCATTTTTACATTGCTAGTTTCTGAAAGTGAATTGATAAGAGTACATACAACAATGTGGTTCATCTGGGCTCAGAGTAATTATGGATGTCCATAAGTTCATAAGACCATAAGATATAGGAGCAGAATTAAGCCAATTGTCCCATCAGGTATGCTCCACTATTCGATCATCACTGATATGTTTCTCAAACTCATTCTTCTGCCTTCTCCCTGTAATGCTTGATCACCTTACCAATTAAGAACTATTTTATCTCTGCCTTAAATTCACCCAATGACTTGGCCTCCACAGCCCTCTGTAGCAATGAGTTCCATAGATTCATCACTCTCTGGCTGAAGAAATTTCTCCTCACCTCAGTTCAAAAGGGTTATCCCTCCACTCTGAGACTGTGCCCTAGGATCCTGGCCTCTCCTATGCATGGAAACAACTTCTCCACATCTACTCTATCCAGGCCTGTCAGTATTCTTAAAATTTCACTGAGATACACCCTCAAGGAAAGACACAGAGTCCTCAACTGCTCATCATGTGATAAGCCCTTCATCCCCAGGATCATTCTTGTAAACCTCCTCTGAATCTCTTCCAATGCCAGCACATCCTTCCTTAGATACAGGGCACAAAACTGCTCACAATATTCCAAATGAGGCCTGACCAAAGCTTTACACAGACTCTGCAGTACATCCCTGTTCTTGAATTCTAGCTCTCTTGAAGTGAGTACTAACGTTGCATTTACCTTCATAACTGCCAATGAAACTTACATGTTAACTTTAAGGGAATCCTGAACCAAGACTCTCAAGACCATGTGTACTTCAGATTTCTGAAGCCTTTCCCATTTAGAAAATAGTCTATGTCTCTATTCTTCCTATCAAAGTGCACATCCTCATACTTTTCCACATTGTATTCCATCTGCCACTTCTTTGCCCACTCTCCTAACCTCTGTAAGGCCTTCTAAAATCTCCTCACTTCCTCATCACCACGTGTCCCTTCACTTAGCTTGTCTCATCTGCAAACTTAGCAACAATGCCCTTAGCTCCTTCATCCAGATTGTTAATGTATAATGTGAAGGTCCCAACACTGATACCTGCAGAACTCCACTAGTCACCGGCTGCAATACCCAAAAAAGCCCCTTTATCACCACTCTCTATCTTCTGCAGCCAATCCTCTATCCATGCCAGTACTGTGCCCCAAATGTCATGTGCTCTTATCTTATTTAACAGCATCCTGCTTTAGTCACCAATCAGCTGAAAAGCTTTTAAAATTAAATGCATCACAAACTAAATATAAATGCATTCTTTTTGTGTGTAACCAAAGCTAGAGAAGGAGATCTTCTTTATGAAAATCCTCCACCTCACTAAGAAAGCTTCAGTACAATCAATAATTAACAATCTGCTCTGAAAACCCTGCACATGGTTTCACAGCTGTGACACCCTGCCCCCAACGTCCTCTGGAAATGTGATATCACCCCCAGTTCTCTGCCGATATGAAACCTGTCCCCACCCTCCCATTCACTGTTACCATTGGACTCCATCCCCCTCCACCAATGTTGTTGCTACTGGAACCGACCAACAAGACTGCTCCCCTCCCCACAAAATTTCTCCTATCATCCTCAAGTTACTCTCAACACTGTGCTGTGAAAGTACTGTCAGATTGAAAATGTGGCTCCCCATTTCTGAGAGAGCCCTGAGTTGAATCTACCGCTCAGAACTGTGGAGCTCCATTCATTCATTTTGTAAAACAAGGAGTGGTGTAGCAAGGTATGTGAGACTCTCCTTCCCTGGATAATCCAGCCCATTATAATCCTTAAAGTCTTCTACAATAACTACTACTGAATACTTTTGAAGTAACTTTTTATACAGTACCATTTTAATTTGGTTTTCTAATTATGCAGACTTTTATCCAACAAGAGATTAAGCAGATTGAGCACCAGAGCAGGACTGTGCTGAGAGTGAGTGCACGGACTGTACCTCTGTGTTCTGATCTATGCATGACCTTACCCATGTAATCAAAAGGATTAACTAATTCAGTCAGAGTGAAACAGTGACCCTGGTTATATTGAAATGGAATGCAAAATTGATGTATAATACTGAAACATATTTTCCAGAGACTCTCTGCAATCTCACTCTGACTGATGGATATTTTGAAATCGTTAATATAACACAGCTGCAGGAAAACAATGGATCTTGTCCAAATGGATCAGAAATCTCCAATCCTCACCAGGGCCCGAGTGAGCAATACTGGGAGTAAGTACCTTGCTGCAGATAGCTGCACCAATAACCTACACAGCTGGGCCAGTAACTCCTCTTGGGTTGGTTAGTTTGTTTATATGTGTTTAATGAGAGAGAAGCTGTTTCATTTTGATTGAGGTATTATTTACATTGCACACTTGTTACAAAATGGCATCATGGGAAGGAAACTTTTACTATTTAATATTCCTCTGGTTTCTAAGCATTGTAACTTTGACAATATTTATAAAGCAAAACACTTTTCTTTGTTTTCTTGCTCTTCAAGGATAATATTCATGACCAGAATTCTTAAACATGAAATGGTTAGAATCATGTGTGACTGATGTTCATTTCTCTGCTTTTAATTGTAATAAGTTATTATTTTAACACACAGTCCTGGGACTGGATTTAGATTAACTGTCTGGAGGTAGATACCATGTGTAGGAAGATGAAGGAGCTGAATTCATTGGAAGACATAGTGACTAAACCAGATAGGTTTCACAGTGCATTGTGAAGCAGTCAGTAAACATTGTCAGAAACAGCTCTGCAGGGAATCTCCAAGTAAAAAATGAGGTCTGCAGATGCTGGAGATCACAGCAGAAAATGTGTTGCTGGTTAAAGCACAGCAGGTCAGGCAGCATCCTGTTCCATGGATGCTGCCTGACCTGCTGTGCTTTAACCAGCAACACATTTTCAGCTGCAGGGAATCTCATCAACTTGTTTGAACAAAGCTTTACATTGAAAAATATCAATACACACGAGGAAAAAAATGTCATACAGAATATCAAACTTCACATTTATTTCTGAGTGCAAGAATCAAAGCTTCTATAAATCAAAAATTAATTTAGATATTACACAACTCTGTTTGTTAAATACATTGATGCACTATGTCTAAAAACATCTGTGTGTAATGAAGAGTGTCCTAACTTACTACATGTTTTTGTTCTTATTTTCTGTAGTAAAGCAGTTTTACGCCGTTCCAGTTCAATGGATGAGACTGGGGAGGTAATCTGGTATTTAGCCCTCTGTCTGCTTCTTGCCTGGCTAATAGTTGGGGCAGCATTATCAAAAGGAATCAAATCTTCAGGAAAGGTAAATGATTGGTGATAAATAGAGTTAAAACTCGTGACAAAGTAACAGTAAAGCGAGAAACGATAAATAATTTGTGAAGTGTCTGGTTTATCTCCCAGGTGATGTTAACAGTGTCTCTATGGGAAATGGGAGATTCATAATTCATCAACACTTCAGGCCTGAGGGAGATCTGAAGAACGTTCTCCTGAGGGAAAGAACAGCAACTTCCCCAAACCCCTGCAATGTGTCCCTCATTCTAAGGGTTCACTCACTGACACTGGAATTCTGGGTGAATTTCCAATTGCTGTGGAAGGCTGAGGAAGGATTGGGGGTTGGGGGGGATGGGGGGGGAGGGGGGTGTGGTGGCGGTGATGGGGAAGGATAGGATCAGGGTTTTATTTGAGTGAAATGAGATTTGTCTGGACATGAGAATGGGACTGAGACCTGAGGAACAATCATTAGGTGAAAACAATAAAATGCTGGTAATGCTCAACAGCTTGTGAAGCACCTGTCAAGACAAACCGAGCTAATCTTTCACTTCCATGGACTTTCATCTGACCGAGAGAAATAAATAACAGTTTAAGAGGTTTCTTAAGACAATGGACATGGGGAATATGGTTCGGTGAGTAAAAGGAAGATTCTGTGATAGGTTGGAGGACAACAGAGGTTAACTAACAAAGCTCTGACCTTCATCCCCGTTGTATTGTTGGATAGGTTCCAAACCAAAGAGCAAATGTAATTTTAAGGCTGTTAGAAGAATCACAACATGTGACATTCCAGTGTAATGTGCCTTTAGTAGTTATTAATGTTGAAGGAATATGTTGTAACAGCTGTGTAGCAGTTACTGTGGGTGGAATCTGTTAGTGACATGAGCAGCCTGTGCTAAGGTGAGATTTAATGCAGAATCAGGTGAGAAATCTCATAAGGTCCAACTTGACGTCAGGAACAACTTGCTGTGTCTTTTATGTACCTACCCAGTGAGGAGGTGAGCTTCTTGTGTAAGAATTACCTTTAACTGATTCTTTTCATTGTGTAATTTCTGTTATTATGTCTGAAGACGTGTGTCCCCTTAAGAAGGGTTCGAGATCGGTCAAAGGAATCGACAAATGCGGTCTATTCAAAAAACAAGGGTCATTAGTTGATTCAGTTAAGGTACCTTGATGCAATTCTATCCAGCAACACAGAGATTGAAGCTTCTGTGTTCTGGGGAAAAGTTGCGCAATTACATTTGAAAATTACACATTATTTACATGTTTTTAAAGAAATAGTACAGTCTTAATTACAAGAAAGACCAATCACATATGATTTACAGCGAATTAATCTAATGATATTTTCTGGGAAAGGGCTCTTAACTACAAAAAAATGTCCAATCAATTGTAATATGGTGATATGATTGAAGACAGGCTAATCCAATGGTATTTCCTTTAAGAAGGATATCTAATTTACGTAAATTGTCATGCCATGTATTAGTTCAACGTTTGTTCAAATGGTCAATTAATGTAGCAGTGTTTATCTTATGAAAACTCTATTGTCCTCATCTTTCAACTGCAAGTTAATTCTGCAAATCAGCAGTATGTTCAGCAGTATGATTCACAGGCCATTTTATAGTATTCTTTTAAATCGAGAAACCATTTTGTTGTAATAAAAATCTTCATATTTTGTTGCCTAAATTCAAATTTGAGATCCTCATGTCTATAGGTTTAGCAGTGTTTAAATAAGCACATTATAACAAGGTATCACAAAACAAAGTCTCAACATGCAAACCCTGTGAACTAGATGAAAACGCAATCCTTGCGTACATCTTCCATGTTACTATTCCTCTTCAGTTTGTCATCTGTTCCCTTCAATGCATTGATGAGAATCCATTTAATTTGCCATTTGGTTGGATAATATTGTCTTTATTCCAAGGTGAATGATGTATAAAAGTAGGCAAAACTTGCTACAAAGGTACAGCAGCTACTGTTTTGGTCTCCTTAGTTAGGGGGTATATTTGTATTGGAGAAAGTTCAGTGAACCTTTGTATTAATTCTTTTGAAAATATAAGTTTGAGCCTGTACTCACAGGAATTTAGGAGACCGAGAAATGATCTTCAAAGATTTCGAATGGTCTTAGAAAGCTTGACCTTCTCAGAGAATCTCGAACAGGGAGCACAGTTACAAAATAAGGTTCTCCAAATGAGGTAGAGATGAAGTGGAATTTTTAATCTTTCAAATACTCTTCCTCCGAAAGCAGTAGAGGTCAGTTCATTGAATATATGCAAGGCAGAGTTTGACAAATTGTTGATGTACAAGAGAGTCAAAGGTTCTGGAGAGGGCAAGTGTCAGGGTGATCAGGCAGAATCTTATTGCATGGTGGGGCCACATGGCCTTGTACTGCTTCAAGATTTTATTTTCTTCTGTTGTACCAGTAATACAGGAAAATCTAACAAGGTGCTCTCCATGCTCAGGTGGTTTATTTCACTGCGACATTCCCTTACGTGGTTCTGACCATACTCCTGATCTGAGGGGTTACCCTGGAGGGAGCTTCTAAAGGAATTGAATTCTACATCGGAAGCCAGTCAGACTTCTCCAGACTGGCTGATGCTGAGGTAAATACAGCAATATGAATGATTGAGTCTCATTAGTATTTTTAGTTGAATCGATTCGTGCCTCAGCACATGTACTTTGTTAGCTTGTCATCATTGATTTAAACTGAAAATGTGTTGCTGGAAAAGCGCAGCAGGTCAGGCAGCATCCAAGGAGCAGGAGAATCGACATTCCTGAAGAAGGGCTCATGCCCGAATCGTCGATTCTCCTGCTCGTTGGATGCTGCCTGACCTGCTGCACTTTTCCAGCAACACATTTTCAGCTCTGATCTGCAGCATCTGCAGTCCTCACTTTCATCATTGATTTAAAATCAGTGTATTGCTTTTGAGTCCTTAATTCAATTCTTGGAAATTTTTAACAAAGCTTGTGATGAATTCAAAGAGTCAGTTTAAGGTCTATATCATCCTGCCATTAACAGGAAAGAAGGTCAGGGCATCAGCTATGATGGACGAGAGGATCGAAATTGATGAGGAATTATGATAGGGATTGGGATGCAATAGAATTCTTCCTTCATGCCTCCTCCTTTCTGAAATCTTGGAAATGATTTAGGAGTTTCAGGTGAAATACCTCATTGACCTACAAAGCAAATACTGACCCACATTTTGCTGTATCAGGGCAATAGAAAGAGCCACTCTTGATGAGCCTTGTCCTTATCCATTCTATGTCAATGATATTTGGTGCTGCAAGTACCTGGAAGTGGGAGATGGAAATGAAAGAATATTGTCTAAATCTGAAATCTACATTGGAGTGAACATTGGAAAGCAACTGATTATATCTTGAACCAGTCAGATTATCGTACTTGGAATATAACAATGCAAGGACTGAGACAGAAAAGGAAGTGTAAGTTTGAGTGGGTGACTTCCAAGCTGTGATTCCATTCTTCCAGTAGGTAGTTTAAGTGCCAGAAATTGTGACTGGCAGTAAGTAAATGCTTGGCATGTCATTAAAAGGCTATTTCAATGTCATGTTTCTTGAAACAAATCTCCGAGGTGATTCAGTCAACAGCATAAGGACAGAAACATCATGGAGCCCAGTGAATGCAAATAGGCAGACTAGGCAATACCACATTTGTGAAGCTGACAGTGTCCTCATGCATACTGGATAATGATGGCTGGAATTTTGTATTCAGTCCAAAGATACAGCAGTCTTTGTGAATAGACAATGGTGAACACTATTTATTGCTTAATTTTTCTGACAGGAATTGGATTTTGATTTCCATTTAAATCATTTAACCATTGTTTACATAATCCTAGAAATTACAGTGTAATTTTACTGGTTCCTGTTGATATTAAGCTACTGTGATATTATTACAATATGAAAGTGATCATTATTTATGGTAAAAGGTGTTCTTTGTTGTTACTTTCACGAAAAGAATGGAATTAACTATGGTCAGTACAATACTGCAAGTGAGTCAGTCACTGAAAACCATGGCTGGTGAAAGAGTATACAGTCACGTCTTCGATAGTGCAATAGTCACGTTCCGTGTGACCCTGCGCTATGCAAGAATCACGCAATACAAGGAGCACTTACAGTGTTGCCGATGTAATCATGTTCTAGCCAACATACTTTTTGAATTTTTGCACTTTAGAAAAGCGTCCCAATCGTCAATCACGGTACAGGTAATTTGTGTTAATGAAACGTTCATTATACCAGAAAGACCTGTGTCAGATATCCCAGAGGAAATTTAACTGTAAATAATCGACTGTAGTGATGACTGTTCTGTTTAAGAAGAGTTACTGTTGACCAGAGGGAGCTACTTTGCTCAGTTCACCATGGATTAACCACACGAGTTCTCATTATCTTCACATTAATGTCGTTTATCTGTTGTACATGTTTGTGTTTCATTTCCCTCCAGACATCTATTCTATTTTGTATTTACCAGGTCTGGAAAGATGCTGCGACTCAAATTTTCTTTTCTATCTCAGTGGGTTGGGGCACTTTAGTAGCATTGTCGTCTTACAACAAGTTCCACAATAACTGCTACAGAGATACCATCATTGTCTGTGTTGTTAATTGTGCTACGAGTGTGTTTGCTGGATTTGTCATCTTCTCCATCCTGGGACACATGGCTCACATACAAGATAAGCCCGTTTCAGAGGTTGCCCAGTCAGGTAAACTAGAGCTGTTAAAATTGTCAAGGGTCAGACAGCTTTAATGTTCTCTCTGAAGTGATTCAACCCAACATTCCAGTGATTCCAGTGTCCAGACACAATAATCAATCCTCAGATCCAAACTGATAGCCAGGCTCTGAAGACACATTGCCATGATGTTTGGTTTATACTGGACAGGGATTGGAGCTGAATAATGCAATGGTATGCCCGGGGTTGAACCCTAGCTCTTAAAAGTGAGCTTTTGAAATAATCACAGAATAGTAAATTTCAAAAGCACTCAGTTAACATTATAATCCGCTGTAAGATTTGCTATTTACCTTAGAATTACATTTCATATGAGCCACATTTTATATTTAAGAAGTAAATTTTGAATGAATTCCATAATATTGTGCTTTTAGGTGAATCAGAGACAGTTTTTATTTATTGACGATTAGTTACTGATCATATTATGTGCTCAAATATTCAATTTGACAGTGGTACATTTTAAAAAATGTTTAATATGAAGAGCAAGAAACATGGAAATGTTCTGTGCTAAGCCACTTGTATCGGTTGATGATGCTGTGATAAGTAATTAATGACCAGGTAAAGTTACAATAAAACACAGTTCACACATTCTGATTACTCCAATAGTCTGAGCACTGAGTGGTTTGACAGCCTGAATGAGGCAGGAACATAGGAACAGGGGTAGGCCACTCAGTCTGAGTAGTTTGCCTCACTACTCCATGTAATAATGAAGGATCAAACATTTCAATGTTTTTTACTCATTCCATTCCCTGACCTTGTACACCACTGAGAATCAGAAATATAATAATCTCAATCTTAAATCTACTCAAATCTTGACCTCCACAGCCCTCTGTGCTGGACAATTCCAATGTTTCACAACACTCTGAATAAACTAATTTCTTGTCAGCTTGGCCCTCAGTGGCATCCCCCTTAGTTTTAAATTATGGCCGCTGGTTTTAGATTCTGCAGACAGAGGAAATATCTTACCTGCAGCTACTCTGTTGTTCTCTTTAACTACGTTGTAAGTTTCATTCTACGAAACTCTAGAGAGTAAGGCCCAGTTTTCCCAATCTTTCTTCATCGGACAGTTCTACCATTCCAGGAGCAAGTCTGCTGAACATTTGTTGCACTCCCTCTATGCAATGACATTTTTCCTGAGAAAAAAATGACCAAACTGTGCACAGTTTCCAGGTGTGGCCTAACCAAGCTGCTATACAACTGAAACAAGACTTCACTATCCCTGTACTCAAATCCTCTTGCAATAAAGGATGACATTCCATGAGGCTTCCTAATAGCTTGCTGCACACACATGTTAACCCTCAGTGACTTAGCACCAAGGAGACTGAGGTCTCTTTGTACAACTACACTTTACAATCCCCAACCATTTAAGAAACACTCTAAATTATCCGTTCAATTATTTCTCCCCATTCCCTACTCTCCAACATTATTCCCTGTTTTAAAATGCCAGTTTCACCAATATATTAGAGAGATTCTTTTTTTGCTTAGATTGCAAATGTCACTCTGAACTCAGTGTTCACTGCTTCTAAATATTATAATTTCTGAATTGAAAGTGATTAATATTACAAATATATAATAACTAATGTTTTTTATTGTAAACACATATCCGCACAACTTTGGTGACATGAATAGTTTTGCAAATGGTGGCTAATATTGGCAACTGTAATAAATGAAATGAAATGAATGTCAACAACAAGTTAATAGCAACGTTCATTGTGTCATTTCAATTCTATTCACTGTTCAGGTTTCGGTTTGGTCTTCATTGCCTACCCAGAGGCCCTTGCACAGTTACCGTGGGCACCATTATGGTCTGTTTCATTTTTCTTCATGCTGCTCACTCTGGGAGTTGACACACAGTTTGCAGGTTTAGGTAAAAATGGCATTGCATCACTTAAAAAAATCATTTCTTTTGAAGAAATTATGACAGTGTTGGGCAAAAAAGTGCTGTTGGTGATGTTAGTGGACAAACGCACAACATTTCTTTGTAGCAATTGTTCCCTCATTGTCTGAAAGAAGAATGCAGCTATTTGTCTTAAATGATTAGCACCTGCATCAAAATAAAAATTGGGGAAAAGTTGCATCGGCATCCAAATGATTTCACAATACAATTTGCACTAACAGCGATGGTGAGGGAAGGCATCATAGAAGATCAAAATGTGAGTTGGAGTAAATGAGAGAGATGAGGTTCAGTGTTATTAGTAAGTAAGAACGGAGAGTGTATGAGCAAATATTAAAAGAGAAAGACAAACCAGTAGAACTTATTAGCGAAAGCATGCAGCATTCAGAGTTAAGTTGATGAGCTGACAACACAAATAGAGACCAGTCACATCACCTGGTGAAGATTATTGAAATGTGGTTGCAGGAAGATCAGTACTGGGAGTGAAATGTCCTAGGGTAATGAGTATTCCAAAGGGATAGGCAAGTAGGAATAGGAGGTGGAGCTGTTTTATTGGTTAAGGGAGATATCAAGGTGCATTAAGAAAAGATATTGGCACTACGAACCAAGATGTTGAATCAATCTGAGTGGAAATAAAAGGCAAGGGAAGAAACCCCTTGGTAGGAATAATTTACAGATTCTCAAACAGTACTTCCAAAGTAGGGCTTAGTATAAATGAGGCAGTAATGAGGGCTTATGAGCCAGCCACAACAGAAATTATGGGTGATTTGTACATAGATATTGATTGGATTCATCAACTTGGCAAGGGTAGTATTGAAGGAAGATTCATAGAGTGTCTGAGGGATTCTTTCTGATGGCAACGTGTCATGGAACCAACTGGCTACTTCACATTTGGTATTGTGTAATGAGGAAGGATTGGTAAATGATCATGTAGTTAAGGATCATCTTGGAAGGTGTGATCACAACATTCTATAGTTTCAAATTCAGATGGCAAGAGTGAAGACAGAGTCATATACAGGAGTTTTAATGTTGGCCAAAAGTCATTATACAGGCCTGAGAAAGCAGTTGGCCCTGGGGGACTGAGGAAAAATATTAAAGGAGCAGGACATTTGAAAAATGGTGGCAAATGCTCAATGAGTTACTAAATACCTGTCAATTAAAGTATATTCCTGAGAGGAAAAGGAATTATAGAAAGGTAAAAGATAATCCATGGCTTACCAAGGAGGTCGAGGATAACATAAAGACAAAAACTAGGGCATATCATACTGCAAATGTTTGAGACACTCTGGAGAATCAGGAGATCAATAAAAGGAAACTAGCAAAAACCATAAGCTCTGACACCAAAAGCTTCTATAAGTATATAAAAAGGAAGAGAGTAGTGAAAGTAAATGGTGGCCCTTTAGAGGGTGGAAATGGTGAGGTAATTATGGGAAACTCAGAAATGGCAGAGGCACTAAACCAGTATTTTGTGTCTTTTTGCAGTGGAAGATTATAATTTCTTCCCAAAATCTGCAGTTACTATAGAGGAACTCGGTGAAATTACTAGGGAAAAGGTATTAAGTAAACTGATGGGATTAAAGGCAGATTAGTCCCCAGGACCTGATGGCCTGCACCCTAAGGCAGCAGAGATAGTGGATATATTAGTTACTACATTCCAAAATTTCCTCGATTCTGGAAAGGTGCCAGTGATTTGGAAACACTTTAATGTGAAGCCTGTATTTGAAAAAAGAAATAGGCAAATCATGGAAAATTGTAGATCAATTAGTTTGACCTCGGTCATGAGGAAGTTGCTGGAGTCAATAATAAGGGAGAGAACTGACCACTTGGAACAACAAAGCTCAATTCCCCAGTGGCAGCATGGTTTCATACAGGACAAGTTGAACTTGACAAAATTGTTGGAATTTTTGAGGATGTAACTATCAAGTTGGATAATGGGGACACAGTGGATGTGTTATATCTAGACCTCCAGAAGACATTGATAAGGTGCTGCATTAAGACTGATACAAAAGGTTAGACCGGAGGGTGTTTGGGGTAGAGTATTGGTTCGGATAGAGGATTGGTTGACTGACAGAAAGCAGAGGGGTGGGATAAATGGGTCCTTCTGGCGAACTGTAACTATTGGGGTAGCACAGGGTTCAATCCTCTGACATCAATTGTTGACAATCTATATCAATGAGCTGCCGGGAGGGACAGAATGTAACAAAACAAAATTCACAGCTAGAGAATGAACTAGAATCTGGCAGATGGAATTTAACGTGGATAGGTACGAGGTTACATATTTTGGCAAGAATAATGAAAGAGCAAATTATTAATTAAATCAGAAGCAGATTCAAAGTGCCTCAGTGTAGAGGGATCTGGGTGTCCTTGTGTATGAATCACAGAAAGTGGGTATGTAGGGGCTGCATATAATAAGAAAGGCAAGTGGAATCTTGGCATTTATTGCAAAAGAACTGGTTTATAAAAGTAATGTTGTCACAATTGTATGAGATGATGTTGAGACCATACTTGGAGTATTGTATCCAGTTCTGGTTTCTTTCCTTGAGGAAGGATGTGGAGATCAGAAGAATGAGGGATGATCTGATTGACACACATAAAATGCTCAAGGGGATTGATAAGGTAGATGTGGAACAGATATTCCTCCTTGTCGGACAGTCTTGAACAAGAGGTCATAGATATAGCCTGAGAGGAAGTAGGTTCAAAACTGGGGTGAGGAGAAACTATTTCTCTGACAGGGTTGTGAATCTGTGGATCTCACTGCCCCAGAGTGCAGAAGAGGCAGAATCAATCAACAAATTCAAGAAAGAAATAGATATGTTTTGATGAAAAATGGGACAAAGGGCTGTGGGAAACAGGCAGGAATTGCGACCACAATAAGAACAGCCATGAATGTGACAAATGGTAGAGTGGGTTTGAAGGGCTGAATTGTCCACTCGCTCCTAATTTCTATGTTCCTCTGTCCAATAGCTATTGTGGTGATTTTCAATCTCAGATGTTAATGTTCTATATCTTTTCTTTGCTCTCATGCCTAGAATTTATCTTTCGTTGAGACAGATCTTGCTGTTCAAGAGATGGGGATTTTTATTTACCTGCCTTACAGGGAGCAGGATGGTCAGCAAACTTATTCACTCATGTTGAAACTCACTCATGTTGAAACTCACTCATGTTGAAACACCCTACGTGATATTTGAGGATAACGATGATGCAGTTTTCCTCTGCATCAGAGCAACAGGAAAAATACAACTGGGGGAAAAATACATATCTCAGAGCCAGAAAATGGATGCAGAAACCTTTTACTCCAGGGCTTTGGTGTGTCCAGTGGTGTTTTGTCCTGTCATTGTGCAAGTTATTAATTAATGTCTTCATTTGACATTTTCTTCCATCAGAAACAGTTATGACAGCCCTGCAAGACCAGTTCCCTACATTGGTCCAATCAAAGCGCCTTCTTCTGACAGCTGGTGTTTGTTCGTTATTTTATCTGCTTGGCCTTCTATGTGTGACACAGGTAGGTTGTATTTCAGTGATATCAGCTGTTTTCACATGTACTCAGTAACTGTAAAAGGTGATCAAATTCACAGGATGAAAAAATAAAGAAGGCATTAGTGTTCTGGTCCTTTCTTTTTGCAGTTGTTTAATGTTGTGCAGTGATCATGTCATATTGATATCTTGCTGTGATTCTGAGTTTATTCTCAGATAATCCACTCTTACAATAGGATTGGGAAACAGGACCACGGTTCAGTTTATTATGTCATAAAATTGCTCAGCAGACACATTCGTTATCGCGGTTAGTTGTTACAGGGAAGCATAGCTGCTCTCCCTTCGCAATATGTACTGCACACTGAACAAGTCTATAGCTGTCAGTGACATATTATATCAAGGTTATATGCTCATCAGCATGTTCTTCTTAAAATGATATTACTATATTCCTATAACATACATGAATGAAAATAAATATATCTCAGACTGGTTGTGAGAACTATCACTCCAAAAATAGGTCACTGTGCTTAGGAGTTTAAGAATTGAACTGTTTAAGACTTTAAGTGGTTGTATAATGAATCAATAATTTAATAATCCTTCCAGATCTCATGATCTTCTTTCTGTCCTGTGATCTAGATTTATCAACTGACTGTTCTTGGCTCACTGATATTTTGGTGACTTTCCTTTTGTTAAAGAGGAGATTATTTTCATGGTTGCGTTCAACATTTTCATTCCCTGAGTTTACCTCTGGTGGTGTTCTGTGCACAGTCAGAATGCTCAATGTTAGAATGTTGTACAATTCCCCAAATTATTTTCTATTCCTCTTTCTCATTGTTCCATTAGATATTGTGACTCCTTGGGTTTAAGGCTCACTGCACTTTCTGAGTACTTCTGTGGGTGACCATGTTCCCTGGATGGGATGTATGATTCAAACCTTTTACCACTCTCACAAACTAGATAATTCCACACCCAGATGTCAAATGAGTGCTGTTTTTATTCTGCCTGAATGTTCAAGATGTTTATCCCATATTTACAGGAAATTGGACTGTTCATGACTTGACAAATGTGTCCTGACTTGCTTTTTAATGTGATTGTTGCTGGTAATAGAAAGCCCATACCTAGACGTATTGTTATGAAGTGTGACATGGCAATATGGAGATGGTGTCCAGTTGCTCATTTCATGACGAATGGCTGAATAGTATGAACCATTTCATTCAGCAAAAATATTGGGTCTGGGATAATGTGGTGAGGCTGTCACATGATTTAGACCCCATGTAGTACACATCCAAGGTATCCTAGGTCCATAAGATATTTATCAGTGCAGTATGATCCAATTTCAGATATTTTCTCCAGGTACACAATGCACTTTATACTTATGGTGATTACCATGGGTGTAGTTGAGTAATCCTTCCAATGTCTGGTGGTTGGAAAATTGGAATATTACTCAGTGACTTGGTGTGAAAATTGTCACCGTGGATGGTAAGTAAATCTGTTACAAGCTTCAACCAAAGATATATTGGAATCTTGTGAGGGTAGAGAAATTTTTTTTCTGTTGAGGTGGTGGCTGACTTTGACATGCCTGATACACCCTCACAGTCTTCTCCCTATGCCCATATGCCCCTGCTATAATGAGGCAATAGAGTTTACTAAAGAGCTTCAGCGACAAGCATCTGTTTATGTTTGAAAAGCATGCCTCTTGAAGAAATATTTTCTGTCCTATGTTCAAACAGTTGGATTGTTATTATGATAGAATATTGGATCCAAAAGCAATGAATTTACCATTATGTATGCCCCAACACTGTTTTGACAAGGTCAGGCCCAGTGGGAGGGATGACATGGATGAAGGTGCTCAGGCCCGAAAAATATTGAACTTGATATCGAGTCCTGACAACTGCAGGGACCCCAAATGGAAATGGGATGCTGACCAGAGTTTCCAGATGACCTTGGGCTCCTTTCATCGCAGCTAACCCATTTTCACTCACTAATGGTCCCCATAAGCAACTTTTCTTTCGCCCAGGCTCAACAGTATCCATTCCTTTGTCTGCCCAACAAGTGATCTCTCTTTGTGTGGGCTCCATCTCCACCTGTTGTTCACTCCGTTCTCCCAATCCCTGTCTTCAGTGTATATCCCATCTTTTCCTAGCAACAATGAGTTCTGAAGAAGGATCACTGGTCCTGAAATGTTGACTCTGCTTTCTCTCCACAGAAGCTGTCTGACCTGCTGAGTTTCTCTGGCAAATTTTGTTCTTGTTTCAGATTTCCAGCATCCACATTCCTTTGCTTTTAGAATTCCGCAGGTGGCCTGCTGATCCCTATGCCCTTAACTTCCAGATACATGTACCTGTGAATGCTCCTGCATGGCTGTATGTGGAATACTCTCTGCTTCCCACCAGCTCCACCACCATTGTCACTGTTGGTGCACCCAAGTGCTTCTCTCTGAGAGAAATTATGTTTGAGACACGGAATTGTTCATTCACTTTTAATCTGTAGCAAAAGCTTCCCTTCATTGCCAAGCCTTCAAATGAGGCCTTGTGCAATCATATTCTTCAATTTCTGTTTCTGTTGGGTATAATTGCGTTGCGCAGGAAGAGATCTTGAACCCTTCCCATTATAGTGCACATTCTCTGCTAGCCCTCTGTATGAGCCAGTTAAGAGAAAGATGCGGCCGTTAATGTTTCCTTTGATTTGTTCACACTCTAACCCTCCTCCTCTACATTATATACCCTCCCCACCTCTCCTAGCCTTCTCCTTTTCACCGATGTTCCTTCTGTTTCTCTTCAGTCTCCTCCTGTGATGATCAGCTCCTCCACTATCCCCTATGATATTCCTGCTTATCCACCACCACCACACTGTTTTTCTTTTGGCTCAGTTGGCTGAATGGTTGGTTTTAAAGAGAGTGATGCTGGAAAAGCACAGCCGGTCAGGCAGCATCTGAGGAGCAGGAGAGTTGATGTTTCGACCATAAGCTCTTTAACAGGAAGATGATTCCAGCACCACACGTTTTGACTCTGATTTCCAGTATCTGTAGTCCTCACTTTCTCTGGATGGCTGATTTACAATGGGGGGGGGGGGGTGTGGGGGGGCAGGGGAGGGGCAAACAACACAGGTTCAACTTCTGCTTGACTGAGGTTACCACAAACAAATAAAAATGTGAATTAAGAAGATTGATAATCCAACCATCAATAAATCGTTTTGGAGGTTTGACAACTCATTCTGACCTGGTGATTGTATACCGATTTGAAGAAGAGTGTGTTATTTTCAGTTGCTCTTGACTGGTAACTCAGTTGCCTTGATGTTAGATGCTGCAAACTCAGCATCTTGTCATGATATCGGCATCAGAATTTTCTCCTCACTGTCTGCAAACATGCTTAGCTTAGCCTAGCCTTAGGGGAGACAATGGCCAACTGGTATTATCGGTAGACTGTTAATCATGATCCAGGGAATGTTTTGGGAATCCAGG
>NC_083411.1:65941395-66037107 GCF_020745735.1 Hemiscyllium ocellatum
AAATCGGATTATTTTACATTCACCTGTAAAGATAGGTATCTTGCTTTACTATCAAATCCTAAAGACAGTGATGAACAATTAGGCACTGTATTAATCCTCAGCACCACACTGGAAAGTTTAGTCAAAAGGACATGAGTTGCAATTATCATACTTGACAAGGAATTAAGTACTTTTGAAATGTAGTCACTGTTGCAATATGGATAACATAGAGGCAAATGATAAACAGCTATGCTCCACAACTAACAATATCATTTAATCTGTTGGCGGGAGGATAAAATATTGGCTAGATCTCCTTCAAATACTGCAACACAATGGGATCTTTTACAGCCACTTTTGAAAACGCAGACTGCCAACAAGCTGGATACCTTCAGTAAAAAGTGATGTTAGTCTCGAGATTGGAATATGAACCTTCAGTCTTCTAATTGAAAGGCCAAGAAGTACAACCGAGACACAGCTGACTGCCTAAGATTGGCTATTCACATGTTTGGGAGAAGACTTAAACTTTCGATCTTTTAACTCAGGTGCTATTACTGAACCAAGGCTGACACTTGCTGAAAGACATACACTGTCCAACTGATTATTCTTCACATGTGAGCTGAGGCAGTGAACCATGGATTTTGCTTATACCATCTGTTTGCTGTTGTGACATACATTGAATAGTTGGTGTCAGAAATAGGCAGAACTCCTGTTGGTTTAGAAATTCATCGTATTTGTATTTAGAATGGTTTCCAGTGAAAAGATGGGAGTGTAACTGCTCAGCTGTGCTGGTAGGTAGAAAATCAATCCAAGTTCCATCTATCCGGAGGTCCCTGCTGGGTGGCTTGACATTGAGTGTGACCAGGCTCACCTGTTATACCCTAAAAGATAAATGGTCACTAACATTCACTGCCTGGAGTCACACATGATGAAGCTGCATTTTGTCAGGGTGCAGTTTAGATTGACATTGTCATGACAGCATGAGAAAAAGATGGCATAGAAATATTAACGTGCTTCTTCATTTTAAATCAATCTTTCAGCTGGACTCTTCGCTACAAATCTTCAATCATCTGAATCCATATTCATCAGATGATTCATCCTCATAAAAAATGTTTGAATAGGACATCATAAATAGCTACTTAAATATTGCGGTTAGAACTTATTTCAGATACTACATGTTTTTCGTGGCTGAATAGTGTCTCAATGTTCCTTAAAGAGAGGATAGAGTATACAGTATGAATATTTTATAGGATGAATCAAGTGCAGGATAGATTAATCACTAAAACATATAATTTGATAAGACTTGAAAATATACAGGAACTGAAATTTATAATTGTCTCACATGCATTTCTTCTGATGCAGGCAGCATGCCAATGTTGTATTTTTTGTTAATTTAAAGGATTTAGTCAAAATTGAGTACACTGTTGAGTGGCTGCATGTCTCAGTCTGGAGTACGAAATCTTGAGAGGATGATATAATTTCAAGATTACTTGTGGTACCTGAAGTCAATCTGTGCCTCTTAAAAGGAAAGCACATTTTGATTAGAATTGGAAGACAGTTTACTCTGAGAAGGAAACAAACAATGGCACTGGATGACAGAAAGCATCCTCCAAGATTCTGTGACATAGCAGTGAAAGTTAATGGACAGGGAAAGAGAGATCATTTATCCATTAGGAAACAGAAGCTCCTTAAGACAGACACTTCTAACATAATGGGAACAGTTAGCTGTCACTGTCTACAGTGTTTAATAGTTTGATGCACCTGTGTTTGACTATATTATTTTATCCATTGATTTGTGTAGTTGTCCTTGAGTGCGTAAGTATGTGCATGGAACTCAAAAGAAAACTGAAAATGTTCCATAGAAAAGCTTGGTCATCTCGTTATATATAAATACTGTTAGTTCTGAGATATTTTAAAGCATTGTGGATTGTGTATTTAGAACAATTACCATCTCTGCATTGTTCTGCGACAAATAAGACATCAAAAATACACAGGGAGCTGACAAATATATAACATTGTCAGGATCAGCAGTGTAACCCTGAAGATCACATGCAATACCACCAGATGTTCAATGACCTCAGTACTAGCCAAAATCAGTGAATGTGTCTTCAACTGTTGTGTCCTCACAATAGAACCTTTAGCTCACATATATTCAATGCACCACTGTCTTAATTTAAGTACCAATAATCTCAATCAATAGTGACTTACACTGCACATTCATAGCATTGCCCTCACCATTGCACACTTGGTGTTACAATCTCATACACATATCTTGCAGCACAGCTATTAGCAGCTTAGAATTGATTATCGCAAAAAGGCAATTTACAGTTTTTGCTTCCAAGCATCAATTATTTTTCTTGCAGATATTGAACGATATGAAAGAAGTACATCAGAGTGTCCTTCCAGTAATATTGGATCCGCAATCTCTTCTTTCCCTTTAAGATGACATTGCAGCAGAAGGAGGGTTAAGGTGGAACTTCTACCTGTCACCGACCCTTTCGTGATAATGACTAACTTTCACATATTGCAGCTTACGCAGCCACACTCTAGGTGAGAACTTCATTGTTGTACAGGAAAATAGGATGATCTGTAATGAAGAACCTACTGTAGAGAAGCAAGAGGATGAAGTCCATTTAAAATCAGCATCAGCATAAAGGATTTTTAAATGAAGCTCTCAGGCAGGATTTAATGACTCCTACTGGGTCTTCTCTAAGTAATCAAACAGTAGGCTTTCTGACAGTAGTCCACATCAATGCTCGTAAGAACACAGGAATCTTGCCTTTGGAGCCTGCTTCATCATTTGTAGCTGATTTAGTTGCGGCCACTTTACCGTTTGCCCTCTTAAACCTTATCCTTGTATATCAAAAATCTACTTAACTCGGCTAAAACAAATTCATTGACTCAGCCTCCACTACTTTGTAAGCAAAAGAATTCAACATACTAATGACCCTCTGAGAGAAAGAAGAGTGTCCTCATTTCCATCTTAAAAAGAAATCTAAAACAAAAACAGAAAATTCTGGCGAAGTTCAGCAGGTCTGGCAGCATCTGTGGAGAGAAAGCCAGCATTAAAGTTTTGAGTCCAGTGACCCTTCTTCAGTTCTTTCACTTCAAAGATGCTGTGAGACTCGTTGATTTTCTCCAGCTCTTTGTGTTTCTGTTTCAAATTGCCAGCAATCACAGTTCCTTGTTTTTCTTGAAAAAGGAGCCTCTTATTTTTAGTCTGCCCCTAGTTCTACTCTCTCCATAGAGGAAATATCCTTTGATTACCCAATCTATCTAACAAATCACCTTAGGATCTCATAGAAACACAGAGTGATCCATTCAGGCTATCAGGTTTGCTCCCTGATTTTGGAGTTGTGTTCAACAGCTTCTTTCATTCTGCTCTGTCTATCGCTTAGGTTTCAAAGCAGTCACCTCTTATTCTTCCAAACTGAGAGAATACAATGTGCCCAAGCTCTCTTCTTTAGATAGTCTGACCAGCCCAGGAGAAAATCTGGTGAAAACCGAAAGAATTGTGGATGCCATAAATCAGAAACAAAAACAGAAATTGCTGGAAAAGCTCAGCAGGTCTAGCAGCATCTGTGGATAGAAAACAGAGTTAAGGTTTCGGGTCAAGTGGCCTTTCCTCAGAACTTAAATTTGGTGAACATTTATTGCACTCAATCTATGATGTAATATGCATCTTGAGGTAAGGAGACCAAATCTGCACATGGTACTTTAGATGTGGTCTAACTGATATTCTAAGCAATTGAAGGATGCCTTTATTACTTCTGTACTCAAATCTTTTGTGATAAAGGTTAACATACCACTTGTAATTGCACAAATTTGTAATTTGTGACTTAGCGATGTAGACATCCAGATCCCTTTGTATATCTACATGCTCAGCCAGCCTGGAACATAAAATGCATTGGAATATTTACTGACCAGTAACAAGAGTGAATACAATGCTAGAGTGAAAAGAGTATGCATGTTTAGGAGCAGGATGTCTAAGTGGTAATCCATTGGGCATGAGGGGCCTGCAGTTAGGCCAAGAGGAGAGGGTAATACTGCTGTCAGGTTGTTACTGCAGAGGTCATGTATGAGGTCTGCAGTGAAGGAAACATCGGAAGTTGGAAGGATGACCTATAGAAAAGGCTGATGAGCCTACAGACAGGAATGTATAATGCATTGGATGCTCTGCCAAATGATCTGTGAGCATTGTCAACGAGGATGGAGCAGCCGAACTTGGTATGAGCTTTGGCACTGAACTTTGCACAGAGCTGGAAACCATTCCATTTAGTCTGGAAAGAGTGACCAACTCCATGAAAATACTTGCACTACACAGTATACAATTGAACAGCAAATCTCAGCTTCCAGTACAGTATAACCAGAAGACGTAATACCCACAAGTCAAAACAATGAAGTACTGTGGACATTTAAATTTATAACTCTAAAATCAGTTTTTAAATGAGGAATGATAGCTGTTAATTTAAAATAAGTGGCTGCAAGGAGATAGAAATCCATGGAATGTCAAACCAAATGATATGAAGGGAACGACAAACAGCAATCCTTGAAAGGGGAAGAAGAAAGTCAAAACAGACTGGTCTGTGATCTCTGGTGACTACAAAAGTAATGAGGGGCTGATGACTCTCTGCTCAACAGCATGCCTTGTCCCGCAGATTATGTCCCAAATTGCGGACACATTTTGTGTTGAAGGCAGCCCCTTCAGAAGCTTCTTTAAATGACCTCACGTATGCCAATGAGTTAACGTACCTGCGAGTATTAGCCTGGTAAAGAGAATTAATGTTGTTTAAAAATTAACGTTGTTTAAAGTAACCCCTTTCCTCTGTTATGCAGATAAAGGATTCTCTCAGGTAAAAACAATGACTGCAGATGCTGGAAACCAGATTCTGGATTAGTGGTGCTGGAAGAGCACAGCAGTTCAGGCAGCATCCAAAGTGCAGCGAAATCGACGTTTCGGGCAAAAGCCCTTCATCAGGAATAAAAGCAGTGAGCCTAACGCGTGGAAAGATAATCTCTCCACGCTCACTGCCTTTATTCCTGATGAAGGGCTTTTGCCCGAAACATCGATTTCGCTGCACTTTGGATGCTGCGTGAACTGCTGTGCTCTTCCAGCACCATTAATCCAGAAAAAGGGATTTTCTCAGTCTGAGGGGTAGAAGCTAACAAGGTAAAAGGAATAGGACGACAGAAGAACTCTCTCATCTTAAACCCTGGAGTTCAGTCACAATTAAAAGGAATCAGAACAACAAAACCTCATCCAACTTGTGAATTAAGCATGCTGAAATTGACTGTTCAACTCTCAATGTCAATGTTGCTAGTAAACCCCACTACAATGACCACAATGTACAATTTGTGAACAATCCAGTGACTGATTTGCAAATCTGTTTTTTGAACTTTTAGCTTCTTGGACTAACCTCTTATTTCTAATCCATATGGTCTGTGCTTTGATACTAATTCTCCTCATAATTGATGAACTCATTCTTGATAGCTCAAGAAAGCTTGGTTAAAAAATTGGCACTTTTTAAAACATAAGTTTATTTAAGTATGGAAGAAATGTATTCACAAAGCATCAGTTTTAAATTAATTTCGTTGCAAACATTTGATGGGTGGGAGGTGGGGGGGTGGCGTGGGGGTAAGGCAAATAAAGAAAAAGAGGCACCCTCCTCACTAATGATCCTAATGATCTGGGGTAGCCAGTCTGCGGATCCTTTTCAGGGGGTGAGCATAACATTGAATACAATATCAAAAGCTCACATGAATTCAAGCGCAGATTGCAGCTATCATGGCTGCAGGTACTGGTGCTAAAAGGGGTTTATAGTGACTCATGGCAGTCCAACAATTTGGGTTTCAACAAATTATCAAGATTTAGAAGCGTCACAGTGGCAGTGAACCCATGTTATATTAGGTCAGGCAAAACATGGAAGTCAGACACGAGGAGACTACACAGGCATGATAAGTTGACTTCTGCAGGAAATATTGGTTGGGTTGATTGATAAAGTTAGTTGGAAGGGCTGCTTGTTGAGGTTTGTATTTCATCATCCAGGATGTAGTACCGTGGTACTTTCTACAATCACAGTGATCTTCACATATTATATTTTCATATTACACAGTTTCTTCAAAAATAATTGAGAAGCCATTTTACTGTTAAAACAAAAAGCTGCTCAAATCACAATGTCACTTAATTTCAAAGTGGATCACGGTGGTTTAAAATCCAGATATGCCCATCTCAAGAAGATACTCAAAAAGTACTTTCAGTGAGTTGATAATTAGAAGTCGGTAGTGAAAATTCAATGCCACCTGGGTGCCCAGCGTGGGCAATAGATAACTTGAAGCAATCTCCCCATGGAGTAGGCTGCAACTCCTTTGCCTTTAAGCAGATACTCGGATCACAGCCAAGTTCAGCTTGACACACCGATTAATGCAATTACCATTCCACAGAGTACATGGAGGGCCTGTGAGGGTGGGGAGTCACTGTAGGAGGTCACAGTTTGAGCTATAGCAGCAGTGAAAGTGAGTCATGTCATAATTCCTTGAGCATACAGACTGCAATTGAGCAGAGTGCTGGACCACTCTGAATAGAGCATTGTTTTTGTTTCTGCCACATCTTGAACAGGCATCTTGGCACAACTCTGCACTGTTTTGTCCTCTGCAAACATGGTCACCATCACTTATACAACTAGTTCCAAAGCATCCTGTGTGCAGTTACAAGGTCTGCACTGAGCCAGGCTTCAAAAAGCCAGTTCCCCGAGCAACCTTTTACAGGCGACAAAGCATGCTAACCCTTTGGCTGCAAAGCAGACTCAGGCAAATGTCAGCAGTGAGAATGGTTCCAAACTGGATGAAACCTACAGAGAACAAAAAGATACAGTGGTGTGGGGACATTACAGATAAGGGACCAATGGACACCCAGTGGCAACCTCAAAAGCAGTACAGGGTCAGTGCAGTCAGGCTCCCAGTAGTGATAAACCAGAATAGAGCGATTCATTTTCAGAGCCATGCTGTCCCATCTCAACAAGTGTCTGACAGCAGGAAGAATGGGGGAGCAACTGGATGCTGAGCCTTTGCAAAAGGTAAAGGAGGCCACATTAACTTATATTCCCTTTTCCTTCAATAAGGCTGAGACCTTCAAATGCAAGAGTGCACTTCATGTCATCATCTGCTAAGTAGTCATCTCTTATTATGCTTTGATTCTCTCCTTCAACAGGAAGCAGCCAAAGTGAGTGTATAGGATCCTGGGGTGGCTGCAGTTGCCCCTGGGTGTGAAGATGATTATGCAGGTATGACATTCCATAATTCATCACATTGCAGCAACTGGAAGCATTCACATATGCCCAGGCATCAATAGTGCATGCCAGCATACAATTTGACCTCTCACAGATCTGCACAGTGGTTACACATGGTGATCGGCGTTGACGAGAACCGATGGAAAATGCTAGCAGAAATCCTCTGTGATTGCTGCCTACGTTCCGCATTACTATCCTCTGTTAGCCAGGGCATAACCCTGGTGTCTCACTGATCTCTATTGCAGATGTTGCACAAGAAAGCAATTTGGACACTGAAGGGAGTGCTGCATCTAGAGAAGGAACAGCAGGAAATGTTTTTACTGGAGTCTTCAATAAATTATATTTCCCAGGTCTCCCCAAAGACTACTGCAGAAATCATGCTGTTGGTTTTGACCTTTGCCATGAGACACTATCTATTTTCTGCTGTATTGATGCATTTCTTGGACAATATTAATATATTACGTGACAAATTGATTTCTAAGTCCACAAAGGCTCTCCTGAAAGGTACATTTTGCAGCAATTCAGTTAGCCTACAATTCCATTTCTATTGCCTGCATTGCTATAAGTTGTCACTCATTTAGCATCTGTTGAAGAAGAGGAAGTGCCATGTCCCTATAGTGAATAATCTTGAGCTGTCAAGAATTGAAACGGTAGCAACTTTTTTGTCACCTCAGATGTGAACGTGCAGCTGCAGAATATGTTCAAGAGAGAGGAGATAATGGATAGTCTAGACTACAGGGAAAGGCATGCAAAATTAGCTGAGGTAAACATTGAGGACATTTACGATGGTTGATATTACTGGGATATGGCCAAGGAAGGCCAGACACTTAATGAACGACAGATCTTTTGTTATCTTATCAATTCTCTCCTATGTTAAGATCCAGGTGGGCCCGACTTAGAAAGGCCAGCATATTGTGCGGTATCTCAGCTTAACTCACCTGCATGCCATAGCAGATAAAGAACATAGGTTGCTGGCTACTGAAGTAATTGATACTGAGCTCAGGGTATTACGCTGAGGAACTCTCTTAAAAATGTCCTGAGGCAAAAATGATCAACCTCTGAACAACCACAAGCATCTTCCTTTGTACTAGGTATTGCACCAACTAGTGCGGGGTTTTCCCTCAGTATCCTAAGGGATGTAAACGCCACACCTCACTAGACATTACATACAATCTTGAAGGTAAAGCCAGTCTCTTTAACCTCTCATGTGGAGTTCAGCAGTTTTGTCCAGGATTGGATTAAGGCTGTAATAAGATCTGGTACAATTTGGTGGAACTAGTGACTATAAGAGTGATAAAGATGTACAGCATGGAAACAGTCCTACCCGTCCATGCCAACCAGATATCCCAACCCAATCAGGTCCCACCTGCCAGCACCCGTCCCATATCCCTTCAAACCCTTCCTATTCATATACCCATGCAAATGCCTCTTAAATGTTGCAATTGTACCAGCCTCCACCACTTCTTCTGGCAGCTCAATCCATACACTTAACACCCTCTGTGTGGAACAGTTGCCCTATAGGTCTCTTATATCTTTCCCCTCTCACCCTAAACCTATGCCCTCTAGTTCTGTCTCCCCCACCCAAGGGAAAAGACTTTGCCTATTTACTCTATCCATGCCCCTCATAATTTTGTAAACCTCTATAAGGTCACCCCTCAGCCTCCGATGCTCCAGGGAAAACAGCCTCAGCCTGTTCAGCCTCTCCCTATAGCTCAAATCCTCCAACCTTGGCAAATTCCTTATAAATCTTTTCTGAACCCTTTCAAGTTTCACAACATCATTCCGATAGGAAGGAGACCAGAATTGCACACAATATTCTAACAGTGGCCTAACCAATGTCCTATACAGCCGCAACATGACCTCCCAACTCCTGTACTCAATACTCTGACCAATAAAGGAAAGCATACCAAACGCCTTCTTCACTATCCTATCTACCTGCGACTCCACTTTCAAGGAGCTATGAACCTGCATTCCAAGGTCTCTTTGTTCAGCAACACTCCCTAGGGCCTTACCATTAAGTGTATAAGTCCTGCTAAGATTTGCTTTCCCAAAATGCAGCACCTCACATTTATCTGAATTAAACTCCATCTGTCACTTCTCAGCTCATTGGCCCATCTGATCAAGGTCCTGTTATAATCTGAGGAAACCTCTTTACTGTCCACTACAGCTCCAATGTTGGTGTCATCTGCAAACTTACTAACTGTACCTCATATGCTCACAAACAAATCATTTATGTAAATGACAGAAAGTAGAGGACCCAGCAGCAATCCTTGTGGCACTCCATTGGTCATAGGCCTCCAGTCTGAAAAACACCCTCCACGACCACCCTCTGTCTTCTACCTTTGAGCCAGTTCTGCATCCAAATGGCTAGTTACCCTGTATTCCATGAGATCTAACCTTGCTAATCAGTCTCCCATGGGGAACTTTGTCGAACGCCTTACGGAAATCCATATAGATCACATCTACTGCTCTGCCCTCATCAATCATCTTTGTTACTTCCTCAAAAAACTCAATCAAGTTTGTGAGACATGATTCCCCACGCACAAAGCAATGTTGACTGTCCCTAGTCAGTCTTTGCCTTTCCAAATACATGTACATCCTGTCCCTCAGGATTCCCTCCAACAACTTGCCCAGCACCGAGTTCAGGCTCACCGGTCTATAGTTTCCTGGCTTGTCTTTAATGCCCTTCTTAAACAGTGGCACCATGTTTGCCAACCTCCAGTCTTTCGGCACCTCACCTGTAACTATTGATGATACAAATATCTCAGCAAAAGGCCCAGCAATCACTTCTCTAGTTTCCCACAGAGTTCTCAGGTACACCTGATCAGGCCCTGGGGATTTATTCACCTTTACCCATTTCAAGACATCCAGCACTTCCTCCTCTGTAATGTGAACATTTTGCAAGATGTCACCATCTATTTCCCTACAATCTATATCTTCCATATCCTTTCCCACAGTAAATACTGACTGTTGCTTCCTCAGGGAATTCTATTAAGTTGGTGAGATATGACCTTCCCTGCATGGAACCATGCTGCCTATCATTAATAAGCCCATTTTCTTCCAGGTGTAAATAGATCTTGTCCCTCAGTATTTTCTCGCACTGACGTCAGATTCACCAGTTTGTGGTTGCCTGGATTGTCCTTGCTACCCTTCTTGAACCAGTGTGGGGTGACAGCATTGGCAATTCTCCAGTCCTCTGCGACCTCACTCATGTTCAAGGATGCTGTTAGGGCCCCAGCTGTTTCCTCTCTCGCTTCCCTCAGTAAGCTGGGATGGATTCTATTCGGACCTAGGGACTTGTCTACCTTGATACCTTTTAGACACCCAACACTTCTTGCCTCCTTATGCCAACTTTACCTAAGTAATCAAAGATCTATCCCTAACCTCAACATCCATCGTGTTCCTCTCCTCGATGAATACCAAAGCAAAGTACTCATTAAGAATCTCACCCATTTTTTCTGACTCCACACATAACTTCCCTCCTATGTTCTTGAGGGGCCAACCCTTTTTCTAGTGGAGAAGGGCATGGAAGATATAGAATGTGGGGAAATAGATGGTGAAATCTTGAAAAATGTCCATATTACAGAGGAGGAAGAATTGAAATGCATGGGGGTGGATAAATCCCCAGGACCTGATCAGATGTATCCTACAACTCTGTGGGAGGCTAGGGTGATGATTGATGGACCCCTTGCTGAGATATTTGTGTCATTGATGGTCACAGGTGAGATATTTGTGTCATTGATGGTCATAGGTGGGGAGCCACAGGACTGGAGATTGGCTGACATGGTACCGTTGTTTTGGAGGGGTGGTGAGGATGGGCCAGGAGACTGTAGACCAGTGTTCCTGATGTTGGTGGTGGGCAAGTTGTTGTAGGGTATCCGGAGGGATGGGATTTACATGTATTTGGAAAGGCAAGGACTGATTGAGGATATTCAACATGGCTTGTGTGTGGGAAGTCATGTCTCACAAACTTGATTGAGTTTTTTGAGAAAATGACGGGGTGATAGATGGGGGTGAAGCGGTGAACGTGGTCTGTGTTGTTTTCAGTGGGATGTTTGTTGGGGTTCCCCATGGAAGACTGGTTAGCAAGGTTCGAAATACAGGGAGAGTTAGCCATTTGGATACAAAGCTGGCTCAAAGATAGAAGACAGACAGTGGTGGTGGAGGGTTGTTTTTCAGACTGGAGGCCTGTGATTGATGGAGTGACACAGGGGTCGGTTCTGGGTCTGCTACTTTTAGTCATTTATATAAATGATTTGGATATGAACATGGGGGTATGGTTGGTAAGTTTGCAGATGACACTGGAATTGGAGATGCATTGGACAGCAAAGAAGGTTACCTCAGACTACAATGGGATCTTGGTCAGATGGGCCAATGGGCTGGGGGAATGGCAGATGGAGTTTAATTTGGATAGGTACAGGGTGCTGCATTTTGGGAAAGCAAACCTTAGCAGGACTTATATACTTAATGGTAGGGTCCTGGGGAGTGTTGCTGAGCAAAGAGATCTTGGAGTGCAGGTTCATAGCTCCTTGAAGATGGAGTGACGGGGAGATGGGATGATGGGGAGGGTGTTTGGTATGCTTTACTTTACTGATCAGAGTGTTGAGTGTAGGAGTTGGGGGTCATGTTGCAGCTGTGCTGGACATTGGTTGGACCACTTTTGAAATATTGCATGCAATTCTGATCTCCTTCTTATTGGAAGGATGTTGTGAGGATTGAAAGGGTTGAGAAGAGATTTACAGGGACGTTGCTGGGTTGGAGGTTTTGAGCTATGGGAAGAGTCTGAATAGGCTGGGGCTGTTTTCCCTGGAGCATTGAAGGCTGAGGGGTGACTTCATAGAGGTTTAGAGAGTCATGAGAGGCGTGGATAGGATAAATGAACAAAGTCTTTTTGCTGGGGTAGATGAGTCCAGACCTAGAGGGCATAGGCTTACGGTGAGAGGAGAAAGATATGAAAGGGACCGAAGGGGCAACTTTTTCATGCAGAGGGTAGTGGATGTATGGAATGAGCTGCTGGAGGGAGTGGTGGAGGCTGGTACAATTGCAACATTTAAAAGGCATCCAGATGGGTATGTGAATGGGAAGGGTTTAGAGGGATGTGGGCCAAGCGCTGGCAAATGGGACTAGATTAGGTTGGGATATTTGGTCAGCATGGATGAGCTGGACCAAAGGGTCTGTTTCCGTGCTGTACCTCTCTTTGACTCTCTGACTTTATGACCCTTGACCTCCCAGTATTTAATTCTTCATTGCCGACAAATGATCAATGAGATTGCCACAAGAATGATTACCACAAACACCATCGTAAGTGGGCTATAGTTTGGGAAGCACAGGCCCAAAATGCAAATGTTCTTGGATAAAATTCTGATAGAAGCCAAGAAACTGTGTGATAAGGGTGTGCAACAATTCAAAAAGGAGAGATGTTTACCAACAGACTGTTTCCACTTTGCTGCTATATGGATGCTCCAGCAAGCTCTGCAAAGCAGGATACAGACAAATCCTATAGATACTATGGATGTCCCATCCTTAAAAGAGAGTAGACCAGGTTGTGAAGGATCCAAAATAAGTGCCATAAGGAATACGGACAGGAAGGACATCAAATTACTTCACAACATGACAAGGGCACTGCATGAGGGCAGGCCAGTTAGTGCTGTTAAGGACCCAGCACATTTATTAAGTTTCCATACTTTCCTCTAGCTTGGGGATTCCCAGCAGACTTTGTGAACTGAGTTTTCCTTCGTGTTGGTCAGGCACTTAAATGCTCTGTGACTCACCTTGACAGCCACTGAGGAATTTTACACTGAGGAATTTTCTCCCTGAGAAATAGCTGTGCTGAATTTCATTCCATTAAGCCACCAGATTTAATGGTGACAGAGCAAAACCATAATCTGAAAGGTGGCACTGGAAGGCCTCAAAGTGGTACATGTGGCTGTTGTTTTACAGTCTGCCATACGTAACTACGATTCTCCCACAGAAATACCTGGAACACTGGGCACTTTTTGTCCAGGCAAAAACATTCTAATCAGATTCACACCCAGCAAGGAAACTTCCTCTGCATTTGTTTAAAAAATCTCACTGATTTGAACTGATCTGTTGCTTTTTTGCAAACTTTTTGTCAAGTACATCCTTTGAACATCCTGTACTTTCCAATACAGTGAAGTCGGGCTAAATTCTACGATTTCTCCTTAAAGTGTGATGGCCAGTGAGTTTCACAGTGGCCCACAATCAATTTTCTCACACCGTCTTCTACGTTTCTCCTCACTAATTATAATCCTGAGATGTTGGCTGCATTTCTCATGAAATCGTGTTTCCTGTGCTCCAGGTAAGATCTTCTCCTGGTTTCCTTGTACCACCCACCCCTGCCCCAAAAGCCCAGCTGCCACTACTTCAGACTCTCCCAATCAGCATTGATCTCTCAGACTGCAGGGGCTCGATCTGGAAACGGTCTCAAGGGGAAAGACAAGCTCCTTCCAGGACAGAGATCTGAAGGTGCTGCTGGGCTGTCTGGTGGAGAGGATGGGAATCCTTATCCTTGCTCACCTCCCCTATCCTCCAAAGGGGAACACCATAACAAAGCCAACCAACCTTGGCATAAAGAGCAGTGTGGGTCAGTGCTGTGTACAGAGTGAAAAGATTTTCTGCACTCTGCAAGATCAAGTGCCACCATCTTCTCTCTGTTACTTCTTACTCAGGATACGGCACATGCCTTTGCCAAGGCTCATGAACTACTTGCATGCATCGTGTTCCACCCAAGGGCTCACAGCATCACATCCTCCCAAACTGCTAACCCTTTCTGCATTTCCAGCTAACTCACTGGGGACACCTGATGACTTCTTGTGACAATGCTGTGGCTTTAGGAAGTGTGTTTTGTCCTGGTTATGATTAAGCAAAGTTTTAAGGCAGAGGTGCCGAATTGGCTAGTGAGAGCCTAGAAAGTAAACAACTTGGGAGGCCTTGTTTTTTTTTAAAGTTGGTATAATAGGTGCAGCCTGGATGGGTGTGGCCAGCTCTCACAAATCAGGATTTCTAGTTTTTAGTTTTTTAGTTTTGTGATTCAGCATCGGTTGCTATTGTGATGTTGAAAAAGTGGAACCTATTTTCCCCATCTCTTGATTATAGCCAAAAGCTAGCGGTTCTCTTCGTAGGTTGCTGGATCACATGTGAGTCAAAATCTGTTTCCTGAATTTGCCTTTTTGCCAAAAGGTGTGTTTATGGAATATTACTATATTGAAACAGTTAATTAATAATAGTTGTTGTATCTATTGTTCTGTTAAGTTTTCCAGTCAAGTTAATTTATTCTAAGTTCTTCTTTCTTTTGTTGTATTTTAACTATAGCATTTGAATACATTATGTTTTGTTTAATATCAAGTAGTTTGACCAGTAAATAGGGACATGGCACTTTACATCTGTCTTTAAAGTAAGAAACAATTAGGGCCTAGGCTACCTTCTTAAAATATTTTGAGAGGGTCTGGTCTGATCTGGTCCATAACACTCTCCTGCTCATCATCACCTCCTTCCGCTCATGTGTCCCTCTCTGTCATACTGAGTCTCTCCCTTTGTCTCATTGCAAAGAAAAGCTGGCCCACACCCTCACAGATTGATCCCTCAACTGACCTACCTGTAATCACTAGACTACATCACTTGAACTGACTGTGACCATCCCCATATAGTGTGATTGAATGACTGTGGTGGATCCTCTAACGTTCACACATCACCACTTACTCAAAGCACACGAATTGTATTTGGTGTGTAAGCAGCTGGCAGTCTGAGTGATGATAAGTCTCTGACAGTCTGTAACCTGGTGCTAAAGTTAATGAGCGTCAATCCGCCATGTCAGCATCGATGTGTGAAGTGCATTGGGTGATGGCAGGATGGGTCTTCACCAAGCTATAGTTGTCAGGAACTGGCTCTGACCTTTCTGTTGGGAATTTTCACTGTCTACGTTTCATGGTAGAGGAGAGGTGTTTTGGAAAAGCGACGTAAGTCTGCCGAATTGGGTTTTTAATGAACTGCAAATGCACTGAAATAAGGTCGTCACCTCTTTGAACTCACCTTTCCAAGCTCAGGGCAAGTCAAGACCTTCTTTTGCAATGATGGAAATCTATACTTTTTTCTTTCTCACCTTATTTTGTCACCACACTTGTCATTACTCTCATGACATCAGGGTGGGAGAATTCACTCAAAATTTTAAAATTAAACCTAAGCCTTTCAAATTCACAACTGTCCCAGAAGATGGCATTCCAAGGTACTGTCTGGGACTGGAATTTTCAAAGTTTCCCAGCACTGGATCAAAATCCCATGGCCATTTGATGTCTAACCCAATAATTCAGATCTCTGAATCATTTATAGAGTCAGGGCAATACGAAAAGAGTATTAAATCCAATTCATCCATGAGGACCAGATAACTTAATTTAGTCCCATTTGCCAGCACTTAGCCCATATCCCTCTAAACCCTTCCTGTTCATATATCCATCCAGATGCTTTTTCACTGTTGTAATTATGCCAATGTCCACCACTTCCTCTGATAGCTCATTCCATGCACACACCACCCTTTGTGTGAAAAAGTTGCCACTTAGGACCCTTTTAAATCTTTCCCTTTTCATCTTAAACCTCTGCCCTCTAGTTTTGGACTCCCCCACCCCATGGAAAAATCCTTATCTATTTACCCTCACGATTTTATAAATCTCTGTAAGGTCACCCCTCAGCCTCCAGGGAAAACAGCCAATCTTGTGGCAGTGACTCTGTTGTCATTGTGTATCCCTCCTCCACATTCGTGTTTTGCTCCTTGATTTGTTCCATTCTGACTTAATTTGCCTAACACCATTACCCCCTTTGTTATTGTCCAGTCTTTAATCTCATCACAGACCATCCCATGTTTTTTCTTTCCACTCTCTACCCTTGCATTTGCTTAAAACCTGGTACATCCCTAAGGCTAGGATTTAATGTGGTGAGTACTAAGTGTAGGCATAGGTGACTTCAAGGGGCATTAACCTACTTAGGCTCTCTTTATCACCCCAGCATGAAAGTTCATTGGATTGAGCATCAATTTGGTACTTAAGGGCTTCTCCTTTGTCCAATCAGGAGCCTGCTCACTGAATCCTTGCCCTGTCCACCACCCACCCAGAGGTAACTGCTCAATCAGAAATTTGTAGGCTCAGGGTTGGAAGCACAAGTGGCACACCATGACCAGCTTCACCAGTGGGTAAGAAAGTGGGTATTTTGGGGACACTATTGGGGATGGGGTGAGTAACCCTCCCTGTCCCAATTAGCCCCAGATTCAGGCAAGTGGAGCTTCCCTGTGAAGAAAACACGCCCTGTTCCCACCAGCTGGGAGAGAGGGTATTCAGCCCAATGAGTGGCTTAGGCCCTTGGAATCAAGGGTTATGGAGATAAGGCAGGAAGTGGATACTGATTAGGAATGATCAGCCATGATCATATTGAATGGCAGTGCAGGCTCGAAGGGCTGAATGGCCTACTCCTGCACCTATTGTCTATTAGCTGGTGATTCAAAAGCTTCACTTGTTGGCGGGCTGAGGATGCCCACCATGGATTTTCCTGCCCGGAGTGGAGGTGGTGAGAAAGGGACTGAGTACACCTCTGGGTGAACTCAACCAAATATTTGCCCTTTCCTCACCATCTCCAGGGAGGGGAAATTGCACCCTGACTTTACCCACTTCTGATGAAAGCATATTGGAGCCTGAGCAGACCATTCAGCCCCTTGAGCCTGTTCCGCCATTCTAGACCATGGACTGATCAATCACCTCAATGGGCGTGTCAGTGACTCACTAACCTGAAAGTTTCTCCACAGATGCTGCCGAACTTGCTGAAAATTTCCTGGTTTTATTCACTAACTACATTTTGATCTCATCCTAGCCAATTTGCTGCAGTTTGGACAGAGCAGAGGTTCTGTGACTCATAGCCTCTGTCTTTGATTCTATTAACTCACCAAGAATCTTCTGATCCTTTGACATTCTCGAAACAGCTTGCTGGAATTTTTCACCCTGGTTTTGGCAGGTTCCTAGAGAATGGGTGTGTCAGTTTTGAGGTGGATACAGAGAAGCAGAGGAAATCCCTTTTACAATGACCTCTCTCTCAGAAAGACAATACGATGGGGAGAGACTACGAGTGAGAATTTTGCAGGAACCTGACCGAGTCCAGGCTGGGGATGGGGGATTGAAGGGGTGTGGTGAGGATGGGTGAGAGGTTGATTAAATAATATGGAAAATAATAAGATTCTGAAAATGATTGACAAATGTGACCCTTGCTTTGTTTGTGATTGAAGTAATCAAGGTCCAGCCGATGGAACAGCTGCTAACACAAACCAGCCGAGCAGCCCTTTGAAGGTCACAGTGAAGATTATCAAAGATGCACTCCTGGACTACGGTTTTATGGTCTCAGAAGATTCACCAGTATGTGTGAAGTCTGTCACTGCAGGTAAATACCTGGGAATGGGAGGTTCCAATAAGATGACTGTATCATCTTGTTACTTTTTAAATTTATACTTCAATCCAGTGTGGTTTATTAAACGAAGACAGCCTTGCAAAGAGTTGTCATGCTATTCCAATTAATTTAAATAAATTCCCACGTCTACAAAGTTTCCGCCAAGAATTTAGTTAAAGCTGTGAAATAAACTCGAAAGCAATCGACCAATGCCAACAAGAACTGAAAGGAGCACAGTAATTATGAAGACGACATTGGGACAAGTTAACAAGAGAATCCAAGCATAACCCTGAAGAAAAGAAGAATAGTTTAACAGCATCCAAGTGGTTTGAAAAGAAATTTAAATAAAACATATGGCAAAGAAATGCCAGGTTACAAGGAAGTAACTGACATACAGCATATCTGGATTATCACAGCTGACTTACTGGAACCACAATTATATTAGAAGTTGTCAGATCTCAGGAGTTGAAAATGTGTTGCTGGAAAAGTGCAGCATGTCAGGCAGCATCCAAAGAGCAGGAGAATCGCGTTTCGGGCATGAGCCCTTCTTTAGGAGTGCAGCATCTGCAGTCCTCACTTTCTCCTCGAAGATCTCAGGAGTTGCCTGACGTTGGAGACAATTTGGGGCTTCCGTAGAATCAAGCTTGCTTCTATGTTGTTCCCCACTGTGCTCTTCCAGGTACGGACCCCAATCAGGAGCTGATGTGCAAGCAGCAAAAAATGGAAAGGTTTAATCATTTCTGCCTGATTTCTATCCATCATTGAACTTCCAACGACAGAAAATCCAGATCCAAATCTGGTCATCCTGCAGTTGGAACTGATATAAAAAAGATAAGTTGTGGAGGGAGGATTGGGCAGTCCCAAAATTTCATAAGAAGGAATGATCTCACTCAGGAAATTTCTGACTGTTAGTTTGATGAAAAATTGAGAGGAACATACTGGTAGCAATAAGAGGGATGAGAGCTTGAAACTAAATATAGAATCTGTAATTATTTTGTGAGAAAACTGATATAATTATTTTTGAAGAATGCCAGAGACATTCATAACAGGTCGTGTGGATAGAATCGATTTGAAGGACTGCTGAGAAATTTCCTGAAAAAAAAAGCTAATTCCAATTCAAGAGAGTAATTTTCATGTTGGTTGACAATCATATTATGATTAATTGCAGGAATTACGTATATATGTCTCATTTACTACTGTAATTTTGTATATCTCAATGTACATGTACATTTGCATGTACATACATACATGTTAAATGCACATGTGTCTGTGTGTTGGCACGTGACATGTATGTGTGAGAGAGAAGGGGTGAAGTCTTTCCAAAAATGTACTTAATGCCACTGATGTTACTTCAACCTATCTCCATCCACACGATGCTATTTATGCCCAACTCCAGTGACTCATCTTCAGAACTGGACTTGAAATGGTAACTGCACTTTCTATCTACAAAAGCTGTCAGACCTGCTGAGTCTCTTCAGCCATTTCTGCTTTTGTTTCAAATTTCCAGTATCAGCAGTTTTTTGTTTTACTTCTGGTATTTCCTTACCTGGCACAAGGTGCAGCCTTCAGCTTGGACAACTCTCACTACAGCCACAATGGGGACCCACATAATACAGAAGATGGTCATACACCAACCCAGTGCTACTGTCCAGACAGGGTATTCAACAGGTCCATATGTTGGTGGGACAAATCATCTGTTTAAAATGAAGGTCTAAAATCATATCAAAAACAGAATGATTATCTGCACTTCATTTTCTGTTTGAAACACTAAAAGATGTAACATCTCCTTATTACAGCAAACTCGATGAGATAAGAAACCAGCATGCTCTCCACCACAGCCAGAAGAGCCAATTCTTTTCCCCAATCATCATCTCAATATCCTTGATGAATCTGTTCAGCCCTGTGAACAAGGAAGCAGAGAGACACCATCAGCCACTTTGTCCTGTCTTCAGGGCAGTTTGTTAATTGCCAAAGTCCATCTTGTACAGGGTGGCACTAATGAACAGGTTAAACCAGAGAAGGGATCACTCTGGATTTCAAATAAGATGAGCAGAGATTTCCCTGTCACCAATCTGGAGAAAGTGAGGACTGCAGATCAGAGTCGAGAGTGTGGTTTTGGAAATGCACAGCAGATCAGGCAGCATCCATGAAGGGCTTCCTGATGAAGGGCTTCTGCCTGAAATGTCGATTCTCCTGCTCCTTGGATGCTGCCTCACCTGCTGTGCTTTTCTATCACCACACTCTCGACCCTGTCACCAATCTGATTACGTATAAAATTTGTCCACAAGTCCCACAAAATTGGTACTTACTCAAGGAGCGGCTCTGGTTTCTGATCTTTGTTGAGATGGACAGGCCTCTGTTATCAGAACGGGGCCATGATGGACGACAAACTGAGTCCACTGTCCTAATATGAAGAAAAGCAAATGGGCCCTCGACCATCTTAAGAAATCCTGCCCATCAAGTCTGCACCAACCCTCTGAAGAGCGATTCGCCCAGACCCACGCCCCCACCCTATGCCTGTAATCCTGCATTCTTCATGGCTAACCCACCTTGCCTGCACATCCCTGGATCCTATGTGTAATTTAGCATGGCCAATCCACCTAACCTACACATCTTTGGACTGTGGGAGGAAACTGCAGCATCCAGAGGAATCCAGCGCAGACACAGGGAGAGAATGTGCAAACTCCACACAGTCACACCAGGCTGGAATCAAACCCAACTCCCTGGCACGGTGAGGCAGCAGTGCTAACCACTCAGCCACCTCCTTCCAAAGATTCACAAACCTGACTGCCCCTGTCGACCATTGTCTCAGCCTGCACCTGTCCCACTGAACTCATTTCTTCCTGCCTTGACACTGTCCTGACCCCTTAGTTCAGGAACTCCCCACCTACATTCGTGACACACCTCCTTCAAGATTTTTGTTCCCCTGGCCCCCAACGCCTCATCTTCACCATAGACATCCAGTCCGTGTACACATCGATCCACCACGACAAAGGTCTCCAAAACCCCTGTTTCTTACTCTCATGCTGTCCCAACCCGTACCCTTCCACTGACACCCTCATCTGCCTGGCTGAACTGGTCCTCACCCTCAACAATTTCTCCAAACCAAATGGGTATCCATGGGCACCCTCATGGGACCCAGCTATGCCTCCCTGTTTGTCAGATATGTAGAACAGTCCATTCTCCGCAGTTACACTGCATCAATCCCACCTGTTCCTCCGGTACATCAATGACTATCTGCACTGCTTCATACTCCCTTGAGGAGGTTGAACAGTTCATCAACTTTACCAACACCTTTCACCCGACCTAAAATTCACCTGGACCATCTTGGCAATCTCCCTCCCCTTCCTGGACTTCTCCATCGCCGTTTCTGGTGACCAACTAACCACATATACTACAAGCCCACCGACTTACACGGCTACCTAAATTACACCTCCTTTCACCCTACCTCCTGTAAAAACATCATTCCTTATTCCCAATTCCTCCACCTCCGCTGCATCTGTTCCCAGGATGACTAATTCCACCTCAAATTCCCAGATAGCCTCCTTCTTCCACGATTGCAACTTCCCTTCCCACGTGGTTGATGATGCCCTCCAGCGCATCTCCTCCACTTCATGCACCACCACCCATGAACCCCACCCTTCACAACACAACAAGGACAGAACCCCCCGGTCCTCACCTACCTCCACATACAATGCATCATCCTCTACCACATCCCCCACCTCCAAACGGACCCCACCAGAGATATATTTCCCTCCCCACCCCTATCAGCATTCTGAAAATATAATTCCCTCTGTGACTGCCTCTTCAGGTTCATATCCCCACCAGCTCACACTGCACTCCTGGCAACTTTCCATGCCACCGCAGGAAGTGCAAAACTTGCGCCCACACCACTCTCCTCACCTCCGAGGCCTCAAGGGATCCTTCCACATCCATCAGAAATTCACCTGCACCTCTCCCAATGTCATCTGTTGTACCTAATGTGGTCTAGTCTACATCAGGGAGACAGGGTGCCTTCTTGCGGATTGTTTCAGAGAACATTTCTGGGATACCCACCAACCCCACTGCACTGTGGCTGAACACTTCAATTCCCCTTCCCACTCCGTCAAGGACATGCAGGCCCTGGGCCTCCTCCACCGCCAAAAGCTTATCACTGACAACTGGAGGAGGAACATCTCATATTCTGCCTTGGGATCCTGTAACCACACGGGATAAATGTGGATTTCAACAGCTTCCTCAATTCCCCTCCCTCCACATTATCCCAGTCCCAAGCCAACCAACTCGGGCACCACCCTCTGGACCCATCCATCACTGCCCCCTCTGACCTATCACCTTCTCCCTCACCTTCATCCACCTAATCGCTCTCCCAGCTACCTCCCACTAACCCCACCACTCTCCCATTTTTCTCTCAGCCCCTACCCACAAGCCTCACTCCTGCTGAAGAGCTTATGCCTGAAACGTCGATTATCTTGCTCTTCGGATGCTGCCTGACTGTCATGAAGTCTGTTGTTACACACAACCCATTGGTAGCCATTAACAGTCTCCATTAACAGCTATTCTCCCTTCCAGCCAGATCATTATCCATTTCCTTGTCTGTTCAACTATTCTTCTATCTTTAGGGTCTATTCCCAACTATCATTTTCTCCTTACTCGCTCCCTCCACCATACCTTCTGCAAATAAACTGACATTTTCTGAGCTACCATCAGTTCAGAGGAAGGGTCACTCGATCCAAAATGTTAACTTTGATTTCTCTTCACATATGCTACCAGACTTGCTGAGCTTTTCCAGCAATTTCAATTTTTGTTTCTAATTTACATTATCTGCAGTTCTTTTGGCTTTTCTATGATTATTGATTCTGCACCTTCCAAGCTCATGCAGTATTATTTTGACATGCATTTTGATCTAATACACTCTTAACTGAAACACTTCTGCTCAGAAGGACCTTTGGTGAGAATGAGTCCCTTTGGTAATATAAACATTGGGGAGAAGGTGGCCTAGCTGTAGTAATGTCAGAGGGCTAGTCATTGAGACCTCCAGGGTGATATTTTGAGGGTGTGACTTCAATTAAAATCTGGAATAAAACTCTAGCCTAACTGTAACTAACCATCATTGACTGTCATTTACAAAATAACCCTGGTTCACAAACGCCCTTTAGGGATGGAAATCTGCCATCTTTACCTGGTGGCCTACCTGTAATTCCAGAACTACAGCAATGTGGTTGACTTTTAACAGGCCTTCCGGCAATTGGGGAATGGGCAATAAACACTGGTTTAGCTGGCAATGTCCACATCCCATTGAAAAATATTTTAAAAATCTGTCTGATAAAATTCACTGAGGTTTTCTGTTTAACTCTGGAATCAATGTTGGTTGAATAATCTCTTTCGTGGGCCAGATTTTCAATTAGGTTCGGGAACCCAATACCTGGATAAATTCTGCTCCTCTCCCTCTGCTTGTGTTATGTCAACATTGCAATGTAAGTTTTAAAATTAAATGGTCTGATTAATCATAAGGTAGACTTGGCACCTATTTAGAGACAGTGAGTGCCTTGAGATGGTAGGAGCTGCCTGCCTGCCACCGGGGAAGATTACAGCCAGATTGGGGTTTATCGATGAGTAACTTTTGAAAACACAAAACTGTATTGGAAGCTTCAGAAGTTTCTCATGGAAAACCACAAGAAACCTGGTTGATTGATCTAATCGGTATTAAGAAGATATTTAATTGCCATCTTAGTTACTGAGTAAGTATTTTCATTTTGCATTATGACCCAAATAGTGGGGATCTATAGCAAAAGTTCACTCTTCCAGCCGCAGTCAGAACAGTGCATTAAAAGTGTAATTGCATCATATTAAACAATGGCTGACATTTAGCAAGCTACAATACAGTTTAGACCAAATATGTATACTTTTGACCTATATCCAGTAAGGAAAATGGTTAACCATGATTAATTGTATTTAATCAAAGGAAGAACTCTATAAAGTATCCAAAAGAGTTGGAAGCCTAAGAATTGGAGACATTTTGGAATTCAGCAAATGATGAACGAGGAAAATATTAAGAATGGGAGAATAGAACATGACAGTGCATTAGTGAGATACATAAAGTTGGACTCTAAAGCTTCTCTAGGTATGTAATTTTTTTTAAAAGCAATATCAAAAGGGTGCCCATTACAAGAAAAGCCAGGAGAAATTTAAAAAGAGGGCAAGGATACAGCAGCAAAGCTAAACCAATACTTTCTATCTATCACCATAGAAGAAATTAAAAATATCCCAGAAAAAGTTAAGAATCTATGGACTAATACAAATTAGAAACTCTGTTTCAAAAATGTCAATACTGGCAGACATGTCAATACTGGTCCACAGTTAATGCTTTTATTTGAATGTAAGTGTGAGTTATGAGGAAAGTGCAAAGATGCTTTTTGGTTTTGGAGAGGCTTTTTGAGTGGGCAAAGAATTGTCAGATAGAATAAGGTGTGGAGAAGTGTGATGTTATGTACTTTCATTGGAAAAATAGAAATAGAGTATTCCTTTAATGGTAAAAAATTGGGAAGTGTTGAACTTCAAAGAATTGGTTTCCTTTGTTCATCAGACACTGAAATGTAACATGTAGAGACTGCAAGCAATTAAGAGACTTTTATTACAAGAGGATTTTAGTAAAGGAGGAAAGGGGTCTTACTGTAATGGTATAGAATCTTGGTGAAACTATACCTTGAGGATTGCGCATAGTTTTCACCTCCTTACCTACCTAAAGATATACTTGCTGTAGAGGGAGTGCAAAACAGGTTCACCAAACTAATTTCCATGAGTGTCCTACAATCAAAGATTAAAGGGTCTTTATTCTCTGGAATTCCTCTCTGTTTTTCTTCTTTGAGGAGAATGAGTAGTGACCTCAATCAAACACAGACCTTTTAAGAATCCGATTCATTAAATGTAGGAAGGATGTTTCCCATGTGGATAGAGGAGTCTCAAACCAAGGGATACAGTTTCAGAAAAATTGGCAAACCAGTTATGTCGAAATGAGAAAGAATCTTCCAGGCCCAAACATACCTTCCAGGTAAAACAGCACTTGCACATCTCACAATCTAGGCTATTGCATTCGCTGAAAATGTGTTGCTGGTCAAAGCACAGCAGGCCAGGCAGCATCTCAGGAATAGGGAATTCGACGTTTCGAGCATGCTCCAAACGTCGAATTCCCTATTCCTGAGATGCTGCCTGGCCTGCTGTGCTTTGACCAGCAACACATTTTCAGCTGTGATCTCCAGCATCTGCAGACCTCATTTTTTACTATTGCATTCGCTGCTCACAAAACTGTTCCCTCAATATGGAGGAGACCAAGTGTAGACTGGGCGAAAGCTTTGCAGAACATCTACATTCTCCCTGCAAAAGTGACCTTGAGCTTCCAGTTACATGCCACTTTAACCCACCACCTTATTCCCTGGCCAACTCCGATTTCTCTTCAGAGACCCACTGAGCTTTTCCAGCAATTTCTGTATTTGTACCCTCAGTTATCTATTGTCTAAGATGTTCCATGCAGATTAACTCTCCACCCATCAGTAAGGCCTGAGACATCATGTCAATTATTTCAAGGATGAACTTTTTCACTCTCTCTCTCTGGTGGTGTACAGTGCAGCCAGAAAAGTTGTCAGAACTTGAAATGAGTCTCTGCATCTACACTGACTGAGCAGAGCCTGGAAAGGCCTGGACCCTCTCATGGGGCCCTTTCACTACTGTCCCTCTGACCAATAATCCCCTTGATCATTTGTGATGTGTGATTCATTAGGCCATAAGCTAACACCTTCCCTTATTAGTCTCACTGAGCTGTGTGTATCTGAGGTGGTGGATGGTGTGTATGAGCCCTGTGCTGGTTGATGGAGCCCAGTGTTCGCCAGCTCTGGTTATTGGCTTGAACAGAGAGGACAAGAATCAATTCTCTCATAACTCACAAGTCACTTTATTAATGTTGTTCGTCAATACATGTGTGTAGCTAAAACATTTGTTGGCATAGAACATACTTGTACACTCACTAGAGTCTTCTGACACTCTCTGAGTAGTCACAAAATATAAAAGCTAATACCCAAGCAGTATAGCTCCTGATGACGACAAGGTCTGACGCCTCACACTCTCAATGTTGGCACCGGTGGTCTTGACGTAGGGTTTACTTCTGTGATGGTCAGTCTCTGGAGTTTTGACTGGCTCCATATCCAACAGTCATCTTCTTATTCCTTTCCTTTCTAAATGTCTGTCTGTGCACCATTGGCTCAGGCTCATTTGCTTATCATATGCCTTTACCTTATTGGCTCTGACCCACCGACTTGGGCAGCTTGTCCAAATAAGGGTTTTGCATTACCTCATCTTCCTTTGGCATTACTTCATCTTTCCAGAGAACTTAGCATAAACCAGTTTCAACTTCACACCAGTGCCTGGACTCAGGCCATTTTAGTTCACAAGCCGCTTCTTCCTGCATGCCAATAATTTTGCATTCAGTATTTTTCTGCAATGTGTTGGCAGCTTGTATCCCTCTCTCTCTTTTCCTGCAGCCACTGGCTAACATCTCTCCCCTTTTTATCCAAAGATACTTATTTTAGGATCATTGTCTGTCTCTTTCTGCGAACCTCTCCTGGGATGGTCAGTATCCTCCCATTGAATAAGTTGCATGTTATATCGTTATAGTAAAATAGAGAAAAGAACATGTAAAGAACACTAAAGAAAAGTATAATAATATAAAGCAAACATGCAATAACGAATATGAAGAAATAATGCATATATGACTTAACTCAGTGTTTTCATAATATTCCTTCTGTTTCATGACAGGCTCACCCTCAAATCTCTGCACAATTTCATTTGTCTACCTTCTAAGCTGACATACATTGGGTATGATAATTAGTAATGCACATAGAATCACAACCACAGCAGCATGTGACAGAATTCTGATCCACAGATGTATTTGAACATGAGATCTCCTGTTCCAGAACCGGTCTTATAATCTGGGTTCCCGCAACAACTCCTTTGCTGTATCAGGAAGAGTTCTAATTATTTTAGTGTGTGGGGTCCAGTGATGGATTATCTCTTATGCATGTCTGCTTTCAGGCCCCGTCTTACCCCCTCCAATTGTTTTGATACAAATGGGCCCTTGGGATCATTTACTGCTGTCAATTGACACTTGTGTTTTCCTCCCTGCTATATGAAGTTGTCTCCTAACATGGTGATAGTTTTTACCCCTTTCACAGGCAATATTCTTCCCTGTAGCAAAAGTGTCCATCTGGCGATTCAATTTCAGCTAACCGAACCATCTTTAATCCTTCTGTCTAATAGTAGCTGTACCGAGGTATGCTCCATCAATAATTGTAAGTGGGTTCAGCTGTACTATGCAGGTAAAATGTTGCACTGCCCAGAAACAGCTAATACGTGTTTTTTACATGCTGTGTACCCTGCTCTACTGGTGACACCGTGTGTGATCTGTATGCTACTGATCTTAATTTCCTGTGCGTCTTCTGTAACAGAACTGTCGCGAGGGTGGTGGCTGTGGTGGCTACTTTGGTTAAAACTCACAACACCAGGTTATAGTCCAATAGGTTTAATTGGAAGCGCTAGCTTTCGGAGCACTGCTCCTTCAGCAGCTGGTTATGGAGTATAAGATTGTAAGACACAGAATTTATAGCAAACGTTTACAGTGTGATGTAATTGAAGTTATATATTAAAAAAGACCTGGATGGTATATTAAGTCTCTTATCTGTGAGAATGACCACATTGGTTTCAGTTCTTTTATACGTAAATTGCAAAACATTTTTAAAAAATTTACATTCTCAAGTGAACTTTAACAATTGGTGTCTGTCAGCCCAGATAATGTATTGAAGGTGCGTGTTCCCCTGTGTGATACTGTCAGTGCCACAATGTTTAGACTGATACTCATCTAAAAAAATGAATTTATGGAATCAAGCAGTTTTTAAGTGAAGGAAAATGTATATCTGCAAGTACAAATTCACCCCACAAACTTATAGGTGTGTGTGTAGTGCAATGGGGTTACCTGCAGTGTGCCATGAACCCAAGGTCCCAGTTGTGGCCATCCCAATGGGTACTGAACTTGAATATCAGCCTCATTGCACTTTCACACACACACACACACACACACACACACACACACACACACACACCACTTTCACAGTTACACCCATGTATACACTCTCACACAGACACTCACAACCACCATCACTGTCACTACCCTCCGCCCCCAACCCCACCCTCCCTCCACACATATAAAAGTTTGTGGGGTGAATTTGTACCTGCAGACATACATTTTCCTTCACTCAAAAACTGCATGAATCCATATTAGATCCGATAAATTCATTTGTTTAGATTAAAATCAGTCTAAACATTGTGGCACAGATAGTATCACACAGGGGGACTCACACCTTCGATATATTATCTTGGCTGACAGGCACCAATTGTTAAAGTTCACTTGAGAATGTAGATTTTTAAAAAATGTTTTGCGATTTACATATGAAAGAACTGAAACCAAAGGGGTCACTCTAACAGATGAGAGACTTAACCAACAATCCAGGTCTTTTTCGATATATAATTTCAGTTACATAACATTGTAAACTTTTTGCCATAAATTCTGTATCATACAATCTTATACACCATGACCACCTGATGAAGGAGCAGCGCTCCTAAAGCTAGTGCTACCAATTAAACCTGTTGAACTATAACCTGGCATTGTGTGATTTTTAACAGTTGGATTTGGGGTTTTCAGAACGGGCGCGGCAGCTAGTGCTTGCTTTAGAGCTGCAATGTCTTGTTCCATTTGCACACCACATTCTTTTTTAATAACTCCATCAGTGGGGCTACCTTATTGGTCAATGTGGTCCCTTTAATGCCCCGCTAAGCTTGGGAAGGATCTCAACCTTTGACATCCCACAGAACAGGGAATCTGCCAATTGCCTCTACCTTTCATTTGTCCATTTCTTGTTTTCTCAGTGACAGAATCATTCCCAGATAAGTAATGTCCTGCTTCATATCTGCGCTCTCTTAGGGTTCACTTTCAGACCCAACTCATGCCACAATTGCAGTAATTCACTTAACAGCTGATAACGTTCCTTTTTAGTTTCAGTTTGAAAAAGCAAGTCGTCTACATACTGCACCAGACATTAAGGTTTCGAGAATTCTTTTAACCCTTCACTTAGACATTATGGACGGGGAGTTAGGAAATCACTGAAGCAGGGCAGTCCAAGTATATTGCTGGCCTTGGAAAGTAAATGTGGGTTTATATCGGCATTCATTCTCCAGTGAGTTGACCAAAACACATTACTTATGTCCAAAACTGTGACCCATTGCGCATCCTCACTTTGCTTGACTACGATCTCTGGGTTAGTTGCTATGGTGGGGGCTGTAGACAGGGTGGCCTTGTTCAATGTCCAGTTATCTACCGCTATTTGCCAGCTACTGTCTGGTTTCGTAACTGGTCGAATAGGTGAGTTGATAGTGGAAGCTACTGGTCTCCGTATCCCTTGTTGCAGAAAACTATTAACTTCCTGACCTCTTCTTCTGCCTGTTTTGGAAAACCATACTGCTTCGGTGATTGTTGTCTGGATCCTGTATAAACACACTCTTGGCCAATCATGTTTATGTTGTGGTTCTATTTGCCGAGCTGGGAATTTGTGTTGCAGACGTTTCGTTCCCTGTCTAGCTGACATCCTCAGTGCTTAGGAGCCTCCTGTGAAGTGCTTCTGTGATCTTTCCTCCAGCATTTGTAGTGGTTTCAATCTGCCGTTTCCGGTTATCAGTTCCAGCTGCAGTGGTCGGTATATTGGGTCCAGGTTGATGTGCTTGTTGATTGAATCTGTGGATGAGTGCCATGCCTTTAGGAATTCCCTGGCTGTTCTCTGTTTGGCTTGAACTATAATAGCAGTGTTGTCCCAGTCAAATTCACGTTGCTTGTCATCTGCACGCGTGGCTACTAAGAATAGCTGGTCATGTTGTTTCGTGGCTAGTTGGTGTTCATGGATGCGGATCGTTAGCTGTCTTCCTGTTTGTCCTATGTAGTGTTTTGTGCAGTCCTTGCATAGGAGTTTGTACACTATCGTAGAGTGGCTGTTGGTTTGTGTGCTGTTATGAGTCTTAGTGGTCGCAGTAGTCTGGCTGTCAGTTCGGAAATGTTTTGATGGTAGTGTGGCTAGTCCTTTAGGTTGCTGCATGTCCTCATTCTGTTGTCTTTCCCTCAGGCATCTGTTGATGAAGTTGCGCGGGTATCTGTTTTTGCCGAATACATTGTATAGGTGTTCTTCTTCCTCTTTTTGCAGTTCTGGTGTACTGCAGTGTGTTGTGGCCCTTTTGAATAGTGTCTTGATGCAACATCTTTGTGTGTGTTGGGGTGGTTGCTTTCGTAGTTCAGGACTTGGTCGGTGTGTGTGGCTTTCCTGTATACTTTGTGGTGAATTCTCCGTTTGGTGTTCTCTGTACCATCACATCTAGGAATGGGAGTTAGTTGTCCTTTTCTTCCTCTCTCGTGAATCAGATTCCTGTGAGTGTGGCGTTGATGATCCGGTGTGTGTTCTCTATTTCTGTGTTTTTAATGATTACAAAGGTGTCATCCACATATCTGACCCAGAGTTTGGGTTAATTTGCGGTTTGTTCTAATCTTTGCATTACAGCTTCTGCTATGAGTCTAGAGATGGGTGAGCCCATGGGTGTGCCATTGATTTGTTCATATATTTGGTTGTTGAATGTAAAGTGTGTTGTGAGGCACAGGTCCAGTAGTTTGAGTATGCCATCTTTGTCGATAGGTTCAATGTCCTGTTGTCTGTTCTGTATGTTCAGCAGGTTGGCTATTGTTTCTCTGGCTAGGGTTTTGTCGATAGAGGTGAACAGTGCCGTTACATCGGATGAGACCATGGTTTCTTCCTTGTCTATGTGTACTACTATTATAGGACAAGCCAAACAGAGAACAGCCAGGGAATTCCTACAGGCTTGGCACTCATCCACAGATTCAATCAATAAGCACATCGACCTGGACCCAATATACCAACCACTGCAACGGACAGCTGGAACTAACAACCGGAAGCGCCAGACTCAAACCACTACAAATGCCGGAGGAAAGAAGCACTTTACAGGAGGCTCCCAAGCACTGACGATGTCACCCAGACAGGGGACAAAATGTCTGCAACAAAGAACGGTAGGTCAGGCAGCATCCAAGGAGCAGGAGAATCGACGTTTCGGGCATGAGCCATTCCTGAAGAAGGGCTCATGCCCGAAACATCGATTCTCCTGCTCCTTGGCTGCTGCGCTTTTCCAGCGACACATTGTCAGCTCTGATCTACAGTCCTCACTTTCTCCTTCAGGGGAAGAACAGCCACATAAAAGTGATTATATAGGCCAGAATTGATTAACAATTAGCAAACTGTTAATTGCAGGATAATTAGCAAGCTGGGCACCTTGCTTCAGTCACGTAATGTCTGGACAGTGTCAGTTAGTAAATGATAAGCAGGCGTTAGTAGACAAATAGGTCATTGCAAAGAGAAGAATAGCTCCATCCAAAGAGAAGAATTTATCAGGTATCAGTACAGTTGCAAGGCCAACTGCCTTAGCCGGGCATGAGAAAACACAGACTTTGAGCAAGCAAGCACTAAGATGAAATTTAAAATGGTTTCCAGGCTTTTAATATGTGACAAAATAGCTGCAATGAATCTAACAATTCTCCCACATTCAGACAGTGCACAAATTGAATTCATGCTGTGGCCATCTATTTGCATTGCAAACCATCCAGCCAGCCAGCTGAGCTAACAAGATCCTTCAGTGTGGGGCTGGAACAGCACAGCAGGTCGGGCAGCATCAGAGGAGCTGGAGAATCGACGTTTTGGGCAAAAGCCCTTCATCAGGAATCTGCCCAAAGCTTCAATTCAGGTTTGGGCTTTTGTCCAAAATGTTGATTCTCCTGGTCCTCAGATGCTCCCTGACTTGCTGTGCTTTCCCAGCACCACACTCTTGACTCTAATCTCCAGCATCTGCAGTCCTCACTTTCTACTAACAACGTCCTTTACCTACTGTAGGTCCGATTATGACCTCGCTGCTTCAATCAAATTTCATTTACTCATTGTCCCTATCAGTTTTTCCCCCTTTCCTGCCATACTATCAACCATTCCTTTGTCTAACTTTCTTTCTCTCCCTTTGGGCTTGGTTAGCTCATTTCCGTCATCAGCTTTCGTACAGTTTCTTCCTAGGTACTATCAGTTCTGAAGAGAGGTCACTGGACTCAAAACATTAACTCTGCTTTCTCTCCATGTATGCTGCCAAGACCTGCTGAGTTTCTCCAACAATTTCTGTTTTTAAATCAGCCATTTCCTCTCTTTTCCCCAGGCTGCCACCAGTGAACGTGTGCGTGAAGGTGACGAGAATGTGGAGCGAGGTAACTGGTCCTCGAAGATTGACTACTTGCTCTCAGTGATCGGTTCTGCTGTGGGTTTGGGCAATGTATGGAGATTCCCGTACCTGGCCTACAGAAATGGAGGAGGTATTGTCATGAAATCCAAAATACAGGGGAGAAAAAAGCACAAAGACAACAAGTAAATGGTGTAAAAAAAATCACATTCAAAGAACCAGAGAGCATTTTTAACCTGCGGTCACCAACGGTTATGCCATCCGCCCTTACTCCACACTAGCACTGTGATCAAGTTTCAAATATAAAAACAGTATGTGTGCAATTTAACAAAAACATACAATCACAAACAGGCACTACAAAAATAACTGACCTTTTTGACAAGATGGAAGTTGCTGCTGACTTCAAGACATGCAAATAGTGACTGGTAGATTACTGTCTCAGGTGGTGTCACTTGTGATTTCCTTTGGAGAGCACACAGGAGAACTGAGGACAGCATCTCAGAAAGGGCTTCAATTTCAAACATTTTTGCTCCACTGAACCTTTTGTAGTAACTCTAACTTATTTGTGCTCAACAGCATTTCAGTAAATTTGAGAGGGTAGCTGAGATCCTGCATTGAAAGTATTGTTGCCAATCGAAATGATTAGATTAGATTCACTACAGTGTGGAAACAGACCTGCTAAAGAGCAACTCACCCAGACCCATTTCCCTACGTTCACCCCTGACTAATGCACCTAACATTATGGGCAATTTAGCAAGGCCAATTCACCTAACCTGCACGTCTTTAGACTATGGGAGGAAACCGGAGCGCCCGGAGGGCACCCATGCAGACACTGGGAGAATGTGCAAACTCCACACAGACAGTTGCCCGAAGTGGGAATTGAAACCAGGTCCCTGGCGCAGTGCTAACCACTGTGCCACCCATATAGTGTATGCACTTAACATCGCTATTCAACTAATGATCGTCCATACTACTACTGCTCATGTCAAATTATGCATCTCACAAAGAATCAGAGAATCCCTCCAATGCAAATAGAGGCCATTCGGCCCATCATCTCTGCATTGTTTATCCCTGTATCCCTGCGTTTCCCGTGGCCTATCCACTTGGTCTGGACATCCCTGAAGACTAGGGACAATTCAGCATGGCCAGTCGACCTAAACTGCAGACCTGGAGAAAGTGAGGACTGCAGATGCTGGAGACCAGAGCTGAAAATGTGTTGCTGGAAAAGCGCAGCAGGTCAGACAGCATCTAAACTGCAGACCTTCAGACTGTGGGAGGAAACCAGAGCACCCAGCGGGAACTCCTGCAGACGTGGGGAGAAGCTGTAACCTCCCCACAGTGTGAACAGCCCGGATGTTGCCGCTCTCTAAACTGGGAATCCCGGTGTGAATAGTTGATAGGCAGAAGGATTCCAGCCGCTATCTCTGTAACTTTCCAATGGGGGTAGGGCAGTAAAGGCCAGATTTAACTGTGGGAGAGCCGTCACTGGAAGTAATTGATGGACAGGATCGGGGTAGTTTATATAATGAGGAGGATGTTGATTGAGGGAGTGTATTCCCACCGGTATTTACAGATGCACTCCAACAACACAAGCCGCACCACGTGACCGTCGTTCGTTGGGTCTCGCGCGCTCCAATTCGAACTCCTGGCCGTTGGCCACCAGCTGCTGCGGAGCGCGAACGCACGTCAGAACTACAACTCCCATGAGGCATCGCGGGCAGTCCATCTAATACCAAACGTTGGACTGCACTGCGCAAGTGCAGGGATGGCTAACGGCACCGTGGGTAATGTAGTCCAAACAGGATGTGTTGGCGGAAGTCTTGCGAGGAGAGTCAAAAAGCTAACTGCAGCACTGAAAGGCGCAGGAAAATGGTGTTTTTGATGTTATGAACAAAAGGGAATAAGAATGAAGGGAAAAGATAGTGAAAGTGCCTAGAGGCGGAGGTTGCTAACCGTTGTGAAGTAGCGATTGTACACATTGCTCAGAGCAAAGTCAAGATACAGGCTTGTGGGCAAATGGAAGGAAACTGGAGAGGGCAAACAGGGCAGCGCTTATATAGTTAATGGTAGGGCCCTGCAGAGTGCTGCTGAGCAGAGACCGAGGGATGCAGCTTCACAGTTCCTTCAGAGTCGCAGGTAGACAGGATTGTGAAGGAGGCGTTTGGTACACTTACCCTCATTGGTCAGTACATTGAGTATAGGAGTTAGGATGTACTTTGTGACTCTCCAAAACATTGGCCAGGCCACTTAGGGTCGTCTAGTTATCATTGTTGATCGTCAGGATAAACTCGTCTGGACAGTGGTGAGACCACTTATGTAATACTGTACTGAAACCAATTCTGGTCACTCTTCTATAGAAAAGGCATTGTTAAACTTGAGAGGACACAGAAATGTTGCTGGGATTGGAGGGCTTGATCCATTGGGAGAAGCTGAATAGACTGGACAAAGTTAAAAATCACAAAACTAGGTTATAGTCCAACAGGTTTATTTGGAAGTACTAGCTTTCAAAGCGCTGCTTCTTCATCAGGTGAGTGTGAAGGAGGACAATTTTTAAAAACATTCTTCTTTGGAAATAGAACCAGTTTTACTCAAGATTGGGATACAGACAGACTCAAACCCTCACACCTATAAGGTGGTAAAAACAATGACTGCAGATATTGGAAACTAGATTTTGGATCAGTGGTGCTGGAAGAGCACAGCAGTTCAGGCAGCATCCAAAGTGCAGCGAAATCAAGGCATTCTCTGAGCTGAGATGTCACCTGTTGTGATAAAACCTTAAGTTATCTGGAGAATGTGACTGAAAAGAAGTTCTGGGATTTACATATTAAAGAACCGAAACCAGCAAACCCATTCAAAAAGATGAAAAACTTAACAATCTAGGTGTGTTCAACATATCATTGTGTCACTATAATTTTTTGCTATACATTCTGTGTCATAGGTCCTGATTCATAACCACCTGATGAAGAAGCAGCGCTTTGAAAGCTAGTGCTTCCAAATACCTGTTGGACTATAACCTGGTGTTGTATGACTTTTAACTTTGTCTGCCCCAGTCCAATACTGGCTCCTCCAAATCATGAATAGGCTGGGCATTTTTCCCTAGATTATTGGAGTTGCGGGGTGACCTTAGGGTGGTTTATAAAATCATGAGGGGCATGGATAGGGTGAATAGCCAAGGTGCAGATGTCCAAAACTAGAGGGCAAAGGTTTAAAGGGAGTGGGGAAAGAATTAACAGGGAATCCAGGGGCAATGTTTTCATGCAGAGGAAGGTGCTTTTATGGAACAAGCTGCCAGAGGAAGTTGTGAAGGCTGATACAATTAGAAAACTGGAAAGGCAACTTTTATATCAGATACATGAGGAGGAAGGTTTGGAGGGATATGGGCCAGACGTTAATGGGACTAGGTCAGATTGGGATGTCTGGTTGGCATAGACGAGTTGGACTGCAGTGTCTATATCTGTGCTGTATGACTCAATGATTCTATTCTAACCACCAGGTCGTTGTACCGCTCCAGTCTGAAATCAGGTCCTCAAATCATGTAGGCGTTTGAAGATACCATGCATGGCCATCTGTAGTTTCCTGCTGTGAGAGTCAGCACATTGCACCAGTCAAGCTTCAGTCATGAGGGCAGGAATGTAACATTGGGCTGGGTGGCAATATCTGAAAGACAGTAAAGGCTTGCACACAAGGGTGAAGAGTTCAGTGGTGTAAAGCTGGCTTGTGAAGATTTTTGGTGGTTTTTATTTATTGATTAATTTTGGTGCAGGGATTTCCTGGTGGAAGAGTTTGAAATGAGTGTGATGCTGGTGAATGATTGGTGTGTGTTAGGGTGGGGAAGTCTGTGTTCATTGAAGGATAGCCTCACAATCTCATCGTACCCATGTCGATGGGGTCAATGTCACCTTGTCCCTATCTCCTCTTTCCAGTTTCTGACCCTTCCTCTTTCCAAGACAGGAAATGGTGCACAGAGGTAACTTTGCAGCTCTCCAATGGCCAGGACGAAATGGAGAATGTGGTGCATCACCCAAACTTGGAGAATCTCTCTGACACTCCTGGAAAGATTGCCCTCCTTACAGGAAGCCTTATGGTGTCACACTGTTTTGCTACATTCATGATTCTTTTCCCTGGTCCACAAGCATGACAGAAACAGCTCTCCTGAGGAAAATGGAATCAATGTCAGTAGCATCATTCGACTGCACTGATTGTATTTTCATTCCAAGCTTCAATCCTATAAAGAGGCCCTTTCCAACCTCCTGGCCATTGGAATCATGCATTTTCCTCCTGACAGTCATCCTGAGGCTGCCAAGTACAATTATCAAAGCTAAATAAAAGCAAAATAACGCGCATGCTCGGTGCGTAAAACAAATAGAGAATGCTGGAGAAATCAGCAGGTGTGGCTGACCTAAGGTTTTAGGAGCAACACTGTTGTATAGGTCCCTGAATGTTGATTGTACACAGGATCTAAATACAAAAAAGACGCAATCTACAATCTGCAGCCACACTCTTCTGTCAACAACATTTCATTCCAGTATTAATACGAAATGAACTATTAGTTATGAAACCTGGTGACATTAATATTCAAGCAATTTATTTGACTTTCCCTTTTCTATATTTTGCAGGTGCTTTCCTTATTCCCTACATTCTGATGCTGGCAGTCACTGGGATGCCAATGTTTTTCCTGGAAACTTCCTTTGGGCAGTTTGCCAGCCTTGGACCGGATGCAGTGTGGAAAGCTGTGCCCATGTTACAGATTAGTGTTCTGAGCAGTCTTGATTTGGCAACAGTTTAAATGAGCAATTGTGTTTTATACCCATGAATATAGTCACTATATTTACTTCACCAGATGTTGGTGTTAGATCGCCTTGCAGAGATGTTGTTCACAATTAAAACAGTGGAATATCCCCTTTCACTGTTTCAAATTCACTTTCTGAAACGGTGGTAGAGGCAGGAACCACTACAGCATTTAAAAACAGTCTAGATGATCACTTGAAACACCAAAGGATACAAGGCTAAGTGCTGGGAAATGGGATTAGAGTAGATCAGTTCTTGATAACTGGTACAGAAACAATAGGTTGAAGAGCATCTTCCTATGCTGTAACACTGTATGACTTGATGTCATTAATTGAGGTAGACAGAGTGGAGATGCTGGAGAGATCCGTTTGTTGACTTCTGAATTTGACAGAACCTATTTGTAAACATGATGTTGTAGGTGATTCTGCTGGGATCTGCAAGAACCTCTGAAACTTGAGTGAGTGAATTAGTGAAGACCTTTTCCAGTATAATTATCTTAAGGAGATGTTAATGGAACAGGGGAGTCTCCTTGTTATCCAAACTGGTGAAAGACCTTTGTTACTCCACGTTCATAATGTAAGCATGTTTGTGTACTATTTTCAAACAGATAGCTTTGCAATGAGATTTAAGTAAAACAACAGTTTCCTGTAATAATCTTGTGTCCCTTGATTTATAGGCATAAATCAGTTTCAGCCTTGGGCAAGCTCAACTATTGAGTTTTCATTGTCGTTTGGGGCAAAGATTTCTGAATATTCACTGCCCCTATTTTTGATTGATTGATGAAATTCCAAAAAATTACAGTCCAAAATGACTCACCCTTTATTGTAATATAGGAAACCTTCCTCCTGCGTTGACCATGTCAATCCCTGCAAGACTTTTGTATGATGGCATTAGATCACCTATCATTCTTCTAAACTCCATCTGCAAATTTGGAAATATGATGTTGAACCCTGACTGAAGAGTCATAATGAACTCAAAATGTTAACTCTTTCTTTCTGCACGGATGCTACCAGGCCTGCTGAGTTTCTCGAGTGTTCTGTTTGTTTCTTTAAGATTCCCAGCCTCTGCAGTATTTTGTTTTTCTTCAAATCATTCCTACAGATTATAAATAGCTGGAGCCTAAACACTGACCCCTTTGGAACCACACTAATTGAAGCTTACTAAACTAAAATTGAATCAGTTGTTCTTATACTCTTTCATGTCCATTAATCAGTTCTCAATCCATGCTAATATATTCCTCCCCCAACTCCCATGTGCTCTAATTTTTTTCACTCCAGTGTGGAACCTTTTTGAAAACATTCTGAAAACCTAAACCGACAACATCTATCGGTTCTTATTTAATATATTATTTAGATCCTTAAACTCTCCCAGGTTTGTCAAAGATGATTTTCCTTTCCTAAATCCATGTAGACTCTTCCAAATCCAATCATATTTTCTAAGTGGGCTGGAATTGTGTCTGCTTCTAATGGATTTACGTTTGCTTTTGCTGTTCTATTCCTTTTTACATGTATATAAAAACATTTACACTCTGCTTTTGTTTCTCACTCGTTTAGTTTCATAGTCCATTTTATCAATGTTTTCCTTGGTTCTCCTTTACTAAAATGCTCTGAATCTTTTATTTACTTTCTTTTTGACACTTTACAGGTGTCTTCCTTTGATCCATTATGATCTTAGATTTGTTTTGTTACCTGCAGTTGGAACACTATACTTGGGAGGTTTCTGTGCTTTAAAAGAATGTATTTTCATTGCTAATTACAGAGAGTGAAATTAGCTGGTATGCCTCCCACCTCATCCAGGCAGAATCAGCAGTGAGCTCAGAATCCAAAGCGAGCCTTAAAGCACTACAGGTGGGCACTTATGAAACACCATGAAGAACATCCCACCCAGTGATGATACCAGACAACTTGATTGTTATAAGAAAGGAATCACGCTCCTGCCTACACCAACTGTTTGATGGTGTGCGCAGTGTAATACTGTGGTCAACTGAGTCTTTAACAAATCATTTGACCATTAATTATTTGTGTATGATGAGAGAGTTACTGACTTTAACACCCACCAATGCTCCATGCTTTGGGAATGAGGTCAGGGAGTGTACAGGAATGTTGTGGATTAGCCTACAGTTCCATATAATATCTATCCCCACCAAAAACATATGCTGTTGTGACCTGTGGTATTCCATCATCTTTGTTTGTCTTTCAGTGTTAACCATTAAATGTCTACTGTCGTACCTTTCATTTTGGGTCGTAATCCACCCATAGCTAATCTTTATCTTCACCGTTTATTAAATCCCTTTGTTTATATTTAATATAATCATTTTTGATTGAACTACATCACTTTCAAACTCAATGTAAGATGCTATCATTTACTCTATCTTATAAATAAGCCAGTTTATTGCACACAAAAAAGGACAAGAAACAGCAATTATAGTCCGTTATACAAGAACTAATTGAAATGGTCTTTTCCAACTGTAAAAAATAAAGAGTCAACCTTTTTATGAGTTATCATTAAATTCTTCATTCCAGATTTGTATTGAATTCAAATTTTGCCATCTGTTATGACAGGAATCGAACCCTGGTTCCCAGAACATTATCTTGGTCTCTGGATTAACAGTTCAGCAATAATACCACCAGGCCGTTTCCTCCCCTTATAAATTATCTGTAAGGTGCTTAGAGATGTCTTACGTTTATGCAAAAGACTATAAGTGGATACCTTTCTTATTTTCATTCACAGTGAAAGGTAATGTCCTCGATGTTCTCGCCTTGCTGTTAAGACATGCTGCCTCATTGAGTAGTTTGCTGTTTACATAGGATTCGGAGCAGCTCCTTTGCCTTTGGTATGACACTGGGACAGGCCAGTAAAATCTCAGACTATTGGCTTTATTAGTAAATTATTTCTTAGATCAACATCCATTTCAATCCCTTCTAAAATACATAACTGATGACAGCATATCTGGAATCCTGAAAATCTCAGCCTATATTGTTCAGGATTTTTGTTGCAAATGCAATGAAAATGCGACATTTGAAGTTGAATGACTCAAGAATTTTACATTTCAATAATTTAGAAACATATCTATCCAAATTAAGGTTCTTGGAATTAAAGTACAGCTTATACTCATCCATCACGTGCGCACATAATCCTCTGGAAATACAAACAACAACAGAAATTGCAATGCCAACTGGCAACTAGATAAGATTGATTTTGTCTACCAGCTAATTCTGTGAGGAGGAATGGTGTGCCCTTATTCAAGAAGGGCTGTAAAGAAAAGCTTGGGTACGATAGATCAGTAAGCCTAACATGTATGGTAGGTAAGTTGCTTGAGAAGATTCTACGGGGTAAGGTGTACATGCGTTTGGAAAAACGGTTTGTTTAGGAGTAGTCAGCATGGTTTTGTGAATGAGAGACTATGCCTCACAAATTTGTTAGCAACCTTTGGTGAAGTGACCAGGAAGGTGGTTGAGGGTGGGGCGGTAGACATAGTCAAAATGGATTTCAGTATGGCCTTTGATAAGATTCCACATGGTAGGCTGCTCTGAAAGGCTAGATCGCATGTAATCCAGTTGGAGCTGGCACATTGGATCCACAATTGGCTTGATGGTAGAAAGCAGTGGGTAATAACGGAAAGCTGCTTGTTGGACTGCAACAAGTGGAATGCTTCAGAGGTTGGTGCTTGGCCCATTACTGTTTGTTATCTATATGAATGATTTGGATGAGAATGTTCAAAGCGTGATTAGTAACTTTGCTGACGACGCTAAAATAGGTGGTATAATGGAGAGTGAGGAAGGTTATCATAAATTGCAACAGGACCTTGATCAGCTGGGAGTGGTCCGAGAAATGGCAAGTGGAACTTAATATAGATAAGCGTGAGGTCTTGCATTTTGGAAAATCAAATCAAGGTAGGAGTTTCATGGTGAATGGTAAGGCTGTAAGGAGTGAGTGGAACAGAAGGATCTTAGAGTTCAGGGATTCCCAGTTTACTGAAAGTGGAGTCACAGGTAGATAGGGCAGTGAAGAAGGCTTTTGGCACACTGGCCTTCATCAGTCTGGCCAATGAGTATAGAAATTGGGGAGTTATGTTGCAGTTAAACAGGACATTCGTGATGCTGCGCTTGAAGTATTGTGTTCAGTTTTGGTCACTTTGTTATTGGAAATATGTTATTAAACTGGAAAGAGTGCAGTAGAAATTTACAAGGATGTTGCTTGGACTCAATGGTCTGAGTTATAGGGAGAGCTTGGACAAGCTAGGACCTTTTTTCTTTAGAGTGTAGGAGACTGAGGGAGGATCTTATAGAGGTGTATAAGATGATAAGAGGCATAGGTAGGGTGAATGCTCTGTCTTTTCACAGAATTGGGGAATTGAGGACCAAAGGGCATCAGTTTAAGGTTAGAGGAAAAGAATAAAAGGGAATAAAACTGAAGGGCAACCTTTTTCATAAGGAGAGTGGTATGCATATGGAATGAGCTGCCAGTGGAAGTGGGTATATTAACAACATTTAAAAGCCATTTGGACAAATAGATGGATAGGAAAGAATTAGAAGGATATGGGCCAAGTGCAGGGAAATGGGATTAGGACAGATGGACATTTGCAATTTTTGAGAAGGTTAGTAGCTCAGGTTGTGGTTCAGGTTGTAAGTTTGCTCGCTGCGTTGGTACATTTGTTCTCAGACATTTTGCTAGGTAACATAATCAGTGAGCCTCTGTTGAAGCGCTGGTGTTCTGTCCTACTTTCTCTTTACGAGTCTCAGTCTGTCATGATGGGTGATATCTTCTGGTTCTTTTTCTAAGTCCAAATGGGGTCCAGATCGATGTATTTGCTGATGGAGTTTCGGTTTGAATGCCAGGCTTCTAGGAATTCCCATGGGTGTCTTTGTTTAGCCTGTCCCAGGATGGATGTATTGTCCCAGTCGAACTAGTGTCCCATTTCATCTGTGTGTAAGGATACCAGTGATAGTTGGTTATGTCTTTTGGTGGCTACTTGGTGCTCGTGTATCCTGTTGGCAATTTTCCTGCCCATCTATCCAATGTAATGTTTGTTGCAGTTCTTCCAGGGTATTTTGTAGAGTGACGTTTTGGTCAGCATGGGGCAGTTTGGGCCAAAGGGCCTGCTGCCGTGCTGTAGGACTCTATGGTTCAATGTCTCTTAATTTATTTCAAAACAGTTTCAAAACTAATCTCATGCTTCTTATTTAATTTTAAGGTTTGGGCATAAATACCATTGTATTTACAGCATTTGACAACATTTCATATACCTGTGTCCTCGCCTACAGTCTGTACTACCTGTTTGCATCCTTCCAATCACCATTGCTGTGAGTAGAGTGCTTCAGTTGGTGGGGAGTGGATGAAACATGCAGCAGGACTCTCAAAGGGACAGTGCTCAATTCTGTTGGGACTGATTGCTCATTCTGTCAATCTGAATGAGTGAGAGAAATGGACAATCGTTTTGCATAGAACATCTTGCATAGATGTCAGTAGCAAGAATATTATTGAGTCATTGGATTTCCAAGGATAATCAACGATACCTTTTTTTTGAATATAGGGTAAGCATTCATGAAAATAATAATTTCTATTGCCGGGAATTTAGTACACTTTGGGCCATAAATATACATTATATCAGAACAGACAATTGTAAATTGTCTGAATTCTGACTTAAATTTCAACTTTTTCATTAACTTCAGTGTGTTAAAATTGCTGACTAATAATGTTCTGACAGCAGGGAATTGTACTGCACAATTTGTCTGTGCCCAGTTAAGGTGAGATGCAAACATCTTGCTGCCTGCTCATCAATATGGTTGCCAGGATCACATCGGGTTTATGACGCAGGAACAGACCATGTGCCAATTGAAATTCTGCAATTCAGCAGGGGAGAGTGAGAGTTGCAGAAGCAATGTGTAAATGTCAGGTGGTCTCATATTTGTTCCCCTCATATAAAGCTGGTATTTTTTGCTCTTGAATACAAGGCATTCTGCTGGCCTTCTGACAGACACTGCTCTGTGATGGCACTGTACAACTATGATGGTCATGGGCAATACATGATTGGCTGGCCACACCCAGTTGAAATCAAAAAGTATGGGGTTGGAAAAGCACAGCGGGTCAGGCAGCATCAGTGGGACAGGAGAGCCGATGTTTTGGGCAGAAGCCCTTCTTTCAGAATGGGGTTTATGCCCGAAATGTCAACTCTCGTATTCATCAGATGCTGCCTGACCTGTTGTACTTTTCCAGCAGTATGCTTTTGGTCTCTGACTCTCTGGCATCTGCATTCCTCACTTTCTTCTACGTCTTGTTGGGCTAGTTGAAGAAGGGTCAGTGGAAGAACAAAGGTTCTGCATACACCATTTAACAATTAATTCCTAAAACGTTTTCTAATCTAGGCAGCAAAACCCCAAGATACCAGCAGAGTCAACTCTTACCAGAATTGGCTGCTAACACAAAAAGTTATTTCTTGCCTTCAGAGCAGCTGCATTCTATCCTCTCTGTCCCTCTCTGTCTCTCACTCTCATTCTTGCTCTCTCGCTCTCTCACTTTCTCTCCATAGTCATAGAGACGTACAGCAAAGAAACAGGCCCTTCGGTCCAACTTGTCCATGCCGACCAGATATCCCAACCCAATCTACTCCCACCTGCCAACACCCAGCCAATATCTCTCCAAACCCTTCCTAATCATATGCCCATCCAGATGCCTTTTAAATATTGCAATTCTACTAGCTTCCACCACTTCCTCTGGCAGCTCATTCCATACATTTACCACCATCTGCATAGAAAAGTTGCCCCTTAAGTCTCTTTTATATTTTTCCCCTCTCACCCTAAACCTGTGCCCTCTAGTTCTGGACTCTCCAACCCCAGGAAAAAGACTTTGTCTGTTTATCCTACCCCTCAGCCTCTGACGCTCCTGGGAAAACAGCCCCAGCCTATTCAACCTCTCCCTATTGCTCAAATCTCCAACCTTGGCATCATCCTTGTAAATCTTTTGTGCACATTTTCAAGTTTCACAACATCCTTCCAATAGGATGGAGACCAGAATTGCACGCAATATTCTAAAATTTGCCTAAAAATGTCCTGTAAGCTGCAACGTGACTTCTCAACTCCTGTACTCAATAGTCTGACCAATTTGATTTTCAGTCAGTTTTGGGTTTGGTTTGTTGTTCATGATGTCCTAATTTCTGAGCAGAGCCATAGTCTTCCCACCATTCTCCTCTCAGGAACATTTTAGTTTCATTTTAAATGAGGGAAGGTTTGTAAAACATAACTATGACTCCTGTAAATTGGATCTACTCCATCATCTGTAAGTGTGTTACTGTTATGATAGAATCCAGCATTTTGCCCACTAGGCTAACCGGTCTATGCTTCCTTCTTTTTTTCTGAAATGGCTGGACTATGTTCATTAATTTCAAAATCTTTGTCAAATCCCAATTTCACCTCTCTCTGCATCAAATGGGCATATTTTTCTTTCGTCTAATTGTTTCAGATTCATATACCCACAGAAACATTTAAAATCTGCTTTCATGTCTCTCTTGTTAGCCAATTCTGATTTTCATTTTTCTTTTCTTGTCCTTTACTGAAGTCTTCAATACCCCAAACCTCAGCTCACTACCGTTTAGGGCGATATTCTTAGATTTTAACTTGCATTGAATGTTGTCTTTACGTCTCTTTGTCACCACAGTTGGACTACATTTTCTGTGCAGTGTTTTTGCCTTAAAGGAATGTACATAAAGTGTGGATTTTACATTAAACTATATTTATCGTAGATTGTCTTCAAATTCTACTTCTGCTTACCTACTACCTCAACTTTTAATTGAGTTTCCCAGTCTATCATAGTTGACCTGTCTGCTATTTAGATACAAGGCCCGAGATTTGACTGATTGTGAAAGCATTTCAATGTTAAACTATTTCATATTACTGTCAGTCAGTCTTCCCTAGAGACTCCTTCTCTACAGGGGTGTTAATTAGTCCTTTCTCATACAGAATGCTTGATCCAAAATTGCCTCCTCGTTGATTCGTGAACACACTGATCTAGGAGATCAATTGCGAACTTTCTCTGTACTTGTCCTGCAAGCTGTCACTGCTATTAATGTTTGCCCAGTCTATATGAAGAGTAAATTTGTCAATGATCAATGATTACCCAAATTACATGGAGCACAAGTCTCCTGACATTCACTCTGCCCTACTCTGCAGCTACTGTTGGGGGCTGTGTAATAACGTACGCAAGTGCTTTCTCCCCCTTGATTTTACTGAGATCCACCCAAACTGATTCTAATTCTTGATTTCCTGAGGTTAGGTTCTTTCACTCTACTGTCATTATCCCAAAGTTTTGTTGTTCCTTTGGTATTGATACCATTTCAAGTTAGAGTTGCAAAGTCATAACAGTTTGGAAATGGACCCTTTGGTCCAACTAGTCCATGCCGACCATATTCCCTAACTAAACTAGTCCCACTTGCCTGTGTCTGGCCCACATCCCTCCAATTCTTTCCTATTCAAGTATTTATCCAAATGTCTTGCAAATGTTGTAACTGTATCTGCATCCATCACTTCCTCTGGCAGTTCATTCCACATACGAACCACTCTCTGTATGAAAAAGTTGCCCCTCATGTCATTTTTGAATCTTTCTCCTCTCATCTTTTAAAAATATACCCTTAAGTTTTGAACACGCCCACACTAGGGAAGAGACTATTGCTATTCACCTTATCCATGTCCTCATGACTTTATAAACCTCAATAAGGTAATCTCTCATCCTCCTACTTTGCACAAAAAAGTCCCAGTCCACCCAGTGTTTCTTTATAACTGAATCCCTCCATTCCTGGCAACATCCTGTTCTATCTTTTCTGAACTAATGATATCAGCAATACTATTTATTGTTAGATCATATATAATTTTAATTGGAACTCATAAATCATCTGGTTTGTCTCAAGTGCATTTGAATTGGTGCTTTTATCAAACACTTCTTCCTACTTCTTTCTGACACCACTTTCATCACTAATGCCCTTTCTTTTCCAATCTTTTCCAAATGCAAACATTTCAGTTTCATCCAAAACACTGCTGCATCTCATTGTCTTGGCATTTCCTTTCTTGCCTTTGTATGTTCTGAAACTCCTAATCTGTCCTGCTGCTGCCACCGTCCAACACAATTTGTGTTTGGTTCATGTTCTATCCCACAAATTAGAACGTAGAAAAGAAAAGAAGTTTACCAAATAGGGAGAATAAACAGATGAAAATTGGGAAAACTGTAGTTGCAGTTTATGGGATCATGTGATACTGATGAGGTTTATGCACACATTGTGTGTGCTCAGAGGACTGATTATTTTTCTCTAGTATCATTATCCCAGAGTTTTGTTCTTACTATGGTATTGATGCAATTATGAGTAATAGAGTCATACAGCATGAAAGCAGATCCTTTGGTCCAACAGTCCATGCCAACTGTGTTCCCAAACTAACATGCTTCTGCTTGCCTACTTTTGGTCTAAATCCCTCCAAACCTTTCCTATTCATGTACTTATCCAAATGTCTTTTAAATGTTGTAAATGTACCTGCATCCACCACTTCCTGTGGCATTTCATTCCACATCTCTGTGGTTGTCCCTTATTTCATTTTTAAATCTTACTCCTCACATTCAAACGATGCCCCCTAGTTTTGAACTCACCCACCCTAGGAAAAAGACCCATCCTGATAAATGATATTGGTAACAATATTTGTTATTAGGTCATATATAAATTTGATTTATACTCATTGATCTAATTTATGCTAAGCACTTTTTGCAATTGAATTTGTGCTTCTAGCAAGCACCTCTTCCTTGCGCCACATTATTCACTAATGCCCTTTCATTTCCTGTTTTTCCTAAATGCACACATTTCATTTTCATCCAAAACACTGCTCTCTGTCAATGCCGTGCATTTCTGTTGCTGCTTTTGATTTTTCTGAAAACTTCTACTTTCAAGTCTGTCCGTCCGCTCTCATTGCCCAATCATTGTGTGTCTGTTTGAAATTCTGTCTCCAAACCAGAAAGTAGTAGAAACAAGGTTTACTAAATAGGAGGAAGAAACAGAAGGAAATTGGCAAAACTGCAGTTGCTATTTATGGGATGATATGTTGCCGAGAGGTTTGTGCACCCTGATCGTGTGCACTCAGAGGTTCATTCAATAATCACTCTTTCTGTTTAAGTTCTTCACTGAGCCTTCATTGGAAATATGTTGAAGTCCTGTAGTATACTCTTGTCCATGTTCTTGCCAGTTCTGAAATCTTGTGTGATAAATCAACAGTTATTGAAGTCACGCTTAATAATTGAATGCAATATTATCAGTGACAAGCAGTTCAAAATCCGTGAAATTGACCATTGCAAACAGAGTGATTTGCCCGAGCTGGGCTCTGTGTGAGTGCAGCGTACAGACTATAACTCTGTGTTCTGATCCATCTGTAATGTTGCCATGCAAAGGGATTAAACTGATTCAGACAGAGTGGAACAATGACCTTAATTATATCACTAGAATTTGAAATATAAGAATTTGAGCAAAGAACTGGAAATAAAATGTTGACTTCATTGAACGTGACCAGGAGACTCTTGAATTGTTGACTGTACCTCATTGGCAGACTGGTCTATAATAAACTGTTTTATCTTAGCAAATGCGGTTGTCCGTTAACTGCCATCTAAAGAGGCCTAATGACCTGCACAACTAAGATTAGCAGTTAATGGCTGCCCTCCTAATAATCTGTACGTCCTAAGTAAGTAAATTATCCTTTAAAAACTTGTTCCATAATTTCCAGATCCAATCTGCAATTTCTCTCTGGACAATGGATATTTTGAAATTGTTAATATAACATGGCTGCAGACAAACAATGAAACTTGTCGAAATGGATCAGAAATCTCCATTCCTCACCATGGTCCGAGTGAGCAATACTAGGAGTAAGTACGTTTCAGAGAGCTACACCTCTAATCTGCATAGCTGGGCCAACAACTCCTCCTGGGATAGTTCGTTGGTAAATGAGAGAGAAGCTGTTTGATTGCAGTCAAGATTTACATTATTCTCCTCTTGTATACTAACAGGGGCTCCTGCTTTAGTTTGTATTTCCCTGGTTTGTAACACCGCAGCTTTCCTTTTAACAGGAATTTAAGCAGTGTAGATTTTATCAAACAAATATTTATTTTCTTATATATTTGGGTTTGAAGACCGATCTCCCTTTCTTTGAATTATCAATTGAATATAGTATTGTGTTTAACCCATAATCCAGGGAAATTTATTAGGGAAATTGGGAGTGAACAGATGTTTAATGATATGAAGGAGCTGAATTCACTGGGAGAGACTAACCCAGGTAGTTTTAACAGAGCAATGTCAGGCTGTCAATGAAGCACCGTCAGGAACTCCTTCAAACCAAATCAGCCCACAAGGGAATCACATCAGCATTGACTATTTAACAAAGCTTTATTCCTATAAAAAATGAGTAGAATGAGAGACAATATTGAAAACAATACCAAATTTAGTCTCCCTTAATACCATTCGGACCCTGGAATATAGTTTTAAAAGGATGTTAACAACAACTACTTAGATTTATATAGAGTTTTGCCCTTAACATCAGTGACAAAACTGAAATATGTTACAAGGGCAGAAAGAATACGTAGAGGCTCCTCCAGCCTGGCGTTCAACACAATCTGATGAATTTCTGCTTAGCCTAGTGCTCAGAAAGTGACCTTTTATCCTGAGGCTAGACTTCCATGTTCTAGATTCTCCAGTCAAACAAAATAAAGGGTGGGATATTCTGTTCTCAGAGCTGGTGAAAAGATTGGTAGATGGGTGAACTTGATCGGGTGAGAGGCAAAAAAGTCACATTCTCACTGTTTAATTAACCTTCAACAAATAATTTCTCCACTTTCAGGTGCTGGGTTAGTTATCTCACCAGCAAGTTATGAGTACGATGGATCATGAGTAAGTCTCAGCACTTGCCTTAGATTACACAGTGTATTTTATTACATGACAGTAACTACGTACAGGTTACACTAATCCTTAATGCATTTTGATTTATTATCAGCCATATGCAGCAAAGACATGTGTATCTCCATCAGGAGACCAGTTCAGACTCCAATTGATTCCTAACCCAGAATTGTGGGACATCAGCAGATTGGGTGGAGATCATTGTAGCTCAAACATTAACTCTTTCAGAGTGTTAGTTTATACAGTAGACACCCATGAGGATCCACAGACTGATGTGGGGTTGTTGTACTGCACTGTGCGTGCTTCCACAGGGGTCATTCTAAAGCAGACCACAGTATTATGGACGAGACCAGACCCTTCTAAGATATAGTAAAGAGATAGCCTCGACCCTACCTTTAATATTTATTTCCAGGCTAGTGTAAGGTGCTGTCTTCCAGATTTGATTTGATTAGTCGACTACTCGGCATTAATCAAAACAAACATTATCCTTATGACGCAATTAAAATACAAAAATAAATGGCATAACTTTAACTGTTTTGAAATACTTAACAGGATGATTCGTACTTAAGTAAAACATTATCAACTGTTCCAATATAAGGAGCATCCCATAAACACACACTTGACAAGGCAATTTAGTAAAACAGTTAAAGTTGTCATGTGCTGCCTCTCTCCTGTCCAACAGAACAAAATACTGAAGGAAATAGTCTACCTGATATTATTTCAAAGAGGAAGCCTTTCACCTAAGACTCTAACAGCAGAGAAGTCAAGCTGTTAGCTCAGCAGCAGAAGAAACCATCTCATGAACTAAAAGAAAAGCTAAACCTTTCCTGGGTCTGTATGAACCCTTCACCCATTTATGCCTCTTTTGTCTCATGAAAAAAAAACACTGAGGGATATTGCCAAACTATTTACCAACTGTCTGCCTGCAGCAGACAGTCTGGTCTCTGTGGCAACACCTCTCTGCAAGAGAAACAGCAGATAATACATCTCTCTTAAAGGCACAAAACCATCACAATAGGGCTACTGAGGAAGATACTTCGACCGATGAAGTACCGTGCTGTAGACTATAAACAATGTGTCCGGCATCATAGTTGTTTGCATGTCTTCCACAACCTGACTTTACCAAAGGGTAATGTCTCAGAGGTGAAGAGATGAAAGAATGAGTTATTATTTGAGGAGGTAGCTGGAATTGAGGATGCTGTGATGGCCCAGGATGGCTCAGGTGGATATAAGGAATACATTACCATGATCTGATGAACTAGGGAGTGGCATGAATACCTCAATGCTGCACACCCCTCAGGGAATTGAACTACACTGACACATTTCTTTGACTGTTCTGTTTTTTATTGGCCAGCCTGCCAATTTAAAAACATTGCTGTCTGCTTCCTGTCTGTATTAATCAATTCTTCACATTTACATTCCAATATCTTGCTGCCTTCAATGATCAATGCGAAACAACTGCCAACAACTTTTAATCACGTAAGCTCTTTCGAACAATGCCATTAAATCTGTATTACCTCTACTCATCACTTCTGCCAAAAAAGCATCACTTCATGTGTCTTTGGATGAAATCCCATTTGCCATCTACCTGTCCATTTGGCCTGAATAAACATTTCACAGAGGTCAAATATCTTTCTTTCAAAAGCTTCTTTTAGATTTTGAATGCTCCATTTTGATGTTTTTTTTTGATTTTCAGGGGTTCCTTTTCCATTCTCACTCACACTTTCATTAGGTGATGCAGTCAGGCAGTAACATTATCTTCTGTACACGTGTTGACAAGTATGGAACTGAGACCTAACTCAAAAGCAGAATTTGAAGAATCCTCAATTATCATCCTCCATTAAACATATAATCAGCGCACCCACGATAAGCATTAATATTGTCAGCACAGCAGTATTTTAATCAGTATAAGGCAATAGGCAGAAGTTAGAAACTAAAGCTTCTTTCAAAAATAACTGACGAACACTGCAGCACAGAAAATCATTACCCTACCCTGTCCACACTGGTGAAGTCACAACCAACACATTTTCATTGGATATGCTTGAAGTTGGAGGATTTTAACCGGGCAGTTATTATCCTTTTTACTATATCTTAGACTCGATAGATTTTAATTTAACAATTTATCCAACATTGCTTTTAATCAAGCATCAATTCTTACTTGCATATTTGAGTTCTAAACTTCTTCCAGCTGCCTTATGTAAATGTTTCCTAATTTCACTCCTGAAGGTTCTGTCTCTAATTTTCAGGTTATGCACCTTTGCCATAGACTCCCCTAAATTAATTGTTTGCTTATTTGATTATTTTTCTTCCCACTATAATATCTAATTAGACTTCCCTAGTGTTTCCTTCACTGACTAACACTTTGAAAAATCTTAAAGTCATGAAAAACACTATTAAAATGCAGCTGTTTATCATTGTTTGGGATCTCAGTTCATACAAAAAAATTGCAAGTTTAACTTTAACACAGTCCTTGCATCTCAGGTGTTCATGGTATGCAAAATAATTTGAGAGATGTTAACACAAAAAACAAACCTGTTTTTATTGAAATAAATCTATTCAGTATTCAATTATCCAAATAATAGTGTGCATTAGAATAATATCCACTGCTTTTTTTCCTGTACAGTCTTGAATTTACACAGCCTTAAGCTAAAGACGTCACATTTATTTGCAAGGAATTCATTGTCTCAGAGGCTTGACATTTTTCTGACCAACAGTAAATTTTTAATTGACAAGTTTAAAGCTGTTCTGTTCCCTTCACAGCCTTTTCCCTTTACACCTTCTTTTCTTCCTGGCCTCTACATTGTAGCCTTTCTCTCCTAGGAACGCCATTTCCCCCTTGTAGTCTCTACCAACAGAAACCACTGTCTTCTTGGCAGCGCTTGCCCCACAGCAACATCTCCTCATGGCAGCCTTGTTCCCATCAGTGTCTCCTCATTGCCTCTCTCATTGGCAGTCTCTTCCCCCAGAGGAACATCTCCCCAACAGCCTCTCACATCATTACTGTTGTGGTGCTCAGGATTATGTGCCCCCCACTCACCTCTGCTTACTGCTCCTGCAATCACAGGCTGTTTCTCCCCCACATTTCTGCACTAGTCACCCTATCAGTAGCAAATGTGGGAGAAACAACACATGATTGGAGAGCAGCCCCTTCCAGATGCTGAACAGGGTTTCTTTTCTTGGTCACTTCCACAACTGAAATGTCCAGGTCTTTTTGGGCCATTCAGTATGAAATCACACATGAAATCTGTGCATTTGGAACTCATCCATGTAAAGCAGCAAGTTAGCATGTGTGCAGGGTTTGAGTTCAAGGCAGACGAGGAATGAAGCAAAAACGAAGGATAACTTAGGATTTATTACTAGAAATCATGAGGATAAGAAAATTATCATTAAGGTGCTTCATCTGAATGCTCGTAGTATTCGTAACAAAGTAGATGAATTAATGGCACAAATCATTGTGAATAATTATGATGTAGGCATCACAGAGACGTGATTACAGGGGTTTCAGGACTGGCAGTTAAACATCCAAGGATTTACAGCTTATCAAAAAGACAGGGAGGTGGGCGGAGGGGGCAGGTTGCCTTGTTAGTTAAGAATGAAATTAAATCTATGGCACTGAATGACATTCGGGTCAGATGATTTGGAGTCTGTGTGGGTGGAGTTGAGGAACCACAAAGGTCAAAAAAACATGATGGGAGTTATGTGCAGACCTCTTAACAGTGGTCAAGACCAGTAGCGTAAGATGGACTGGGAAATAGACAGGACATGTCAGAAAGGCAAGGGGGACTTCAATATGTAGGTGGACTGGGTGAATAATGTTGCCGGTGGATCCATAGAAAGGGAATTCATGGAATGCTTAGAGAATGGCTTTTTGGAACAGCTTATGATGGAGCCCACAAGGGAGCAGGCTATTCTGGACTTAGTGCTATGTAATGAGGCATAGTAAGGGAACACGTAGGAGGCAGCGAACAGAATATGGTAGATTTCAGTCTGCAGTTTGAAAGAGAGAAGGCAAAATCGGATGTAATGTTGTTACAGTTAAATAAAGATAATCACAGGCGCATGAGAGAAGAACTGAAGAAAATTGACTGGAAGCAGAGCCTAGTGGGGAAGACAGAGCAACAATGGCAGGAGTTTCTGGATGTAATTTAGGACACAGTACAGAGGTTCATCCCAAGGAAAATAAAGATTATCGGGTGAGGGGGTGAGGGTGATTAGACAGCCATAGCTGACAAAGGAAGTCAGGAAATGTGTCAAAGAAAAAGAGAGAGTCTATAAAGTGGCCAGGAGCGCTCGGAAATCAGAAGATTGGGAAGAGTACAAAAACAAACAAAGAATAACAAAAAGAGAAATAAGAAAGGAGAAGATCAAATGAAGGTAGACTAGCCAGTAATATTAGAAATGGTAGTAAAAGTTTCTTTCAATACATAAGAAACAAACGAGAGGCAAAAGTAGACATTAGGCTGCTCCAAATTGATGTAGGAAGGCTAGTGCTGGGAGATAAGGAAATAGCTGAAGAACTTAATAAGTACTTTGCGTCAATCTTCACAGTGGAAGACACGAGTAATATCCCAACAATTAAGGAGAGTCAGGGGACAGAGTTGAGTATGGTAGCCATTACAAAAGAGAAAATGCTAGAGAAGCTAAAAGATGTAAAAATTCTTAAATCTCTTGGCCTCGATAGGCTACATCCTAGAGTTCAGAGGAAATAGCGGAGGTGTTGGTTGTGATCTTTCAAAGATTAGTGTCAGTGAAAGTCCCAGATGATTGGAAAATCGCTGTTGTTATCCCCTTCTTCAAGAAAGAATCAAGACATAAGATGGAAAATTATAAGCCGATTAGCCTAACCTAAGTTGTTGGTAAAATTCTAGAATCCATTGTTAAAGATGAGACATCTAAATTCTTGGAAGTGCAGGGTCAGATTAGAACAAGTCAGCATGGATTTTGTAAGGGGAGGTTGTGCCTGACAAACCTTTCAATACTTTGAAGAGGTAACAAGTAAGTCAGACCAGGGAAACCCAGTAAAAATAATCTATCTAGACTTCCAAAAGGCCTTTGATAAGGTGCCTCATGAGAGGCTGCTGAGTAAGATGAGCGCCCATGGTGTTTGAGGTGAGCTACTGGCATGGATTGAGGATTGGCTGTCTGACAGAAGGCAGAGAATTGGGATAAAAGGTTCTTTTTCGGAATGGCAGCCAGTGACCAGTAGTGTCCCGCAGGGTTTGGTGTAGGGGCCACAGCTGTTCACTTTATGTTAATGATCTGAATGAAGGGACTGGTGGCAATCTGGTGAAGCTTGACGATCTTAGGAAGTTATGTGGACAGGCAGGTAGTACTGAGGAGGTGGGGAGGCTGCAGAAAGATTTAGACAGTTTAGGAGAGTGGTCCAGGAACTGGCTGATGAAATTCAAAGTGAGCAAATGTGAGGTCTTGCACTTTGGAAAAAAGAATACAGGCATGGACTATTTTCTAAATGGTAAGAAAATTCCTAAAGCCAAAGTATAAAGGGATCTGGAAGTGCTAGTCCAGGATTCTCTAAAGGTTAATTTGCAGGTTGAATCTGTGATTAAGAAAGCAAATGTAATGTTGTCATTTATCTCAAGAGGGCTGGAATGTAAAAGCAGCGATGTGCTTCTGAGACTTTATAAAACTTTAGCTAGGCCCCATTTAGAGTAGTGTGTCCAATTTTGGGCCCCACACCTCAGGAAGGACTCACTGCACTGGAGCGTGTCCAGCGGAGATTCACCTGGATGATCCCTGGAATGGTGGCCTAACATACGATGAACACTGAGGATCCTGGGATTGTTTAGAGTTTAGAAGGTTGAGGGGAGATCTAATAGAAACTTGCAAGATAATGCATGGCTTAAAAGGGTGGACTCTGGGAAGTTGTTTCCATTAGGTGGGGAGACTAGGACCCGTGGGCACAACTTTAGAATTAGAGGGGTTCAATTCAGAACGGAAATGAGGAGACATGTCTTCAGCCAGAGAGTGGTGGGCCTGTGGAATTCATTGCCACAGAGCACAGTGGAGGCTGGGACGTTAAATGTCTTCAAGGCAGAGATTGATAAATTTTTGATTTCGCAAGGAATTAAGGCCTCCGAGGAGTGTGCGGGTAAGTGGTGTTGAAATGCTCATCAGGTATGATTAAATGGCGGAGTGGACTCGATGGGCCAAATGGCCTTGCTTCCACTTCTATGTCTTATGGTCTGATGGTCTAAAGTTGGAGGCAATTTCTATCATTGTCACTGCTCACCAATTCTTGAAGTCTGGTTTCTTCCGCAAGATCTTGAAGTACTATTCTGCATTCTGGAGTCAGGCTATTTAGAGTAAATGCAAATCAAATCATGGATCCAGTATTGATCCTTGGGATACACCATTGTATATTATCCTTCACTATGACAATAACCAATTCCTATAATTCATTGTATTCTACATTTAAGCCATTTTAAAACACAGTTGGACACAGGTCCTCCTATACCAGAAGCATCAGTTTTATTAACCAGTTTTTTTAATGTGTCAAATGTATTTTTAAAATCGATATATACAACATACATTGGATTTCCATCATCAGCATTATCCATTATTTCATTAAAAATTATCAATTAAGTTAGTCAAGTATGATCTGCCTTTTGAAATCATGCTGTCTATTCTCCATCCATGCTGATGTGCCCCCTTAACTCCATGACCATTTTATTTGTACACTAATCTTTTCTCCGACATAACTGAATACCTTTGAAAATCCAAATTCTTCATTATTTGTAACCAAGAAAGCATCTAACAAGTTAATTGAATATGATTTTCATTTAGTAAATATGTATCGTATAATATGTTTGTAATGGGTTGTTAGGTTTCTCTTGATAATAACATTAAAACATTTTTCCATCAATTGATGTCAGCTGCCTGGTCAGTCAGTTCCTATTTTCACTTTCCTGTTTTTTCTTGGAAAGTAATGGTACATTTGCTAATTTCACTGAGACCATTCTAAACCATAGGGATTCTGAAACATATTCACTCATTGGTCCATTATCTCTGTAGATACCTCTTTCAGATGAGGATGTACCCCTTAAGGTCCTGGGGATCTATTGGCTTTTCATCACTTAGTTTTTTCCAATACTTTTTCACTGCTGATATTAATTAGCTTAAGTTCCCTTTTATTATTAGTTCCTTGGGTATTCTCTCTTTCTGGCCTTGACTTGATATGGCATGAAATGCTGGTGATTTGCAACTATCACACTGTGACACTTTTATTCAAGCCTATAACATAAAGATGAAATGTGGGTTATGCAGTACTAAAGAATTCAATAGACTTGTTATAGCTCCTCATATTTACTAGTGTACACTACAGTCACTGACAATTGTGCGTTTGGACTCAAGCTCAATAATCAAATGTACTGTAGTATGTTTCTCAGCATGTCATGCTGCAAGAGGCTAGAGGTCAGTAAGATGGAGACTGAGAACTTTGTACCACTATGTCACATGCCATGATATATTGCTGGCATCATGACCATTTTTCGAAATGGTATATCACACATTGATGTTGAGATATAACCTGACATAACCTTTTTTCCAAAGATAAGAGGTCGCAAACAGACAAATGAAACTGTTTTATACAGGTACCTGTTGTCCTTTTAATAATTATAAAAATATATTGAAACAGTATTAACAACATTAATAGAGTCATAGAGATGTACAGCACTGAAACAGACTTTTCAGTTCAACTTGTCCATGCTGACCAGATATCCCAACCCAATCTCGTCCCACTTGCCAGCACTGGACCCATATCCTTCCATAACTTTCCTATTCATATACCCATCCAGATGCCTTTTAAATGTTGCAATTGTACTAGCCTCCACCACTTCCTTTGGCAGCTCATTCCATACATGTATGACTCTTGCATGAAAAAGTTGCCTCTTTGGACTCTTTTATACCTTTCCCCCTCACTCTAAACCTATGCCTTCCAGTTCTGGACACCTCCCTCCCCAGGGAAAATACCTTGTCTATTTATCCTATCCATGCCCCTCATGATTTTATAAATCTCAGCCTCTGATGCTCAAGGGAAAACAACCGCAGCCTATTCAACCTCTCTCTACAGCTCAAATTCTCCAACCATGGCAACATCCTTGTAAATCTTTTCTGAACCTCGGATAGTAAGCTGATAGGGGGATATGAGTCACTCCTCCTTTGACACACATGCCTTAGGTTGGTTTGACAAAGATCTGCGATCCATTGTCAGATACTATCTACTTTGATATGCCAAATAAACTGACAATAGTAGGAATTATTTAAGTAATGCTTACATTCATCATATTACCAATTCATCAAACAGTTATTAGTTTAGTGAAGTTATCAGTCATGAGGATGTATCCTGCCCGTGCACTGTAAGCATGTTAGTTGCTATTTTTCTCCAGTGATTAAAAGGAACATTGTCCAGATGTAGAGGTTGCTGGGGTCGGTCAGTTTTGCCTTTAGCATGTGTCTCTGAGTTGCTAGATTTCCTTATTCATCTCAGACTTTGATCTATTTCATTAAGGAGTGAGGGCGAAGCTGAGGTGGTGGAGGTCAGGTCCCAGATCAGTCACAAACTCATTTAATGGTAGGACAGGCTCAAGGGGTTAAATAGCCTTCCTCTGTTCCTGTATTCATATCTATAGTCAGGAAGTCAATGAAGGGGTTCCTGTGCATGGTAAAGCAGTCAATGAATCATTTCTTATGAATGTTTGTTTTTGAATTAAATTAGAATCTGAGGAATTTCATCAGCGTTCACAGTGTGAACAAAATCTTGAAGATCCCTTGTGATGTGGTGGTAATGTCCCTTCAACTGAGCCAGCAGGTCTGAGTTCATTTCCTATCTGCTCCAAAGATATGTAATAACACTTTTCAACAGGATAATTGAAAAATACCTAGACAAAACCTGTTAACCTTATAAGGTGTCTCTGTGCAAAGACATTTGACCTTAGACAAACTGTTTTCTATTGTTATTTTGTTCAGTAAAGTGGTTTTACGCCGTACAAGTTCAATGGATGAGACTGGGGAGATCGTCTGGTATTTAGCCCTCTGTCTGTTTCTGGCCTGGCTAATAATTGGGGCGGTGTTATCAAAAGGAATCAAATCTTCAGGAAAGGTAAATGATTAGTGCTGAGTAGAATTAAAACAATTATAAAAATACAGATTTCTATAACAATAAAACTAGAGCTTATAAATTATTTGTGAAGTGGCTGGTTTATCTCCCAGGTAATGTTAACAGTGTCTCATTGAAGAGTGGGAGATTCATAAAACTTAATTGGCACTTCAGGCCTGAGGGAGATCTGTGGATCTTTCTCCTGAGGAAAAGAACAGCAGTATTCCTGCAATGTCTCCCTCATTTTAAGGATTTCAGTTACTGCTACAGGGACTCTGGGGAATTTTGTTTCCCTCATGCATGTGTTGAACCCTGATCTTTAACCCAAAAGTACAAATTTTTTGTATTACTACCCACTTCGAATATGAAACCAAACATGCTGTGATGTAAACTTACTGGATAGCAATATAGAACAGCACACCTGTGAAGGTATGTGTTCAGCTTCTCGTGTTTGCTTACAAGCTATTATCCCCTTGCATTACTGTTGGTGGTTGGGTTGATGGGAACAGTCTGCAACATAGTAAGTACAATAGCTTGTTTATAGGTCAGAATGGATTACAATCTCTCCAAAATCTCTCTCTTGTGACAGCAAACTCCCTATCTTTGAATTAAAATCTTACCCTTTGACATATAACTTTTCATGAGTATATATCATATCTTAGAAAAATAATATATGATTTAATTTCAGTTACAGTACCTATCTCAGTTTCAAATATGTACTCCAGCTGATTATTATTCTCTAATTCTATTCTGTTTCATTCTCTGCATCGATTAAAATCCTATTGCTTTAATATTCAGTTAAGTTGAATACTTTAAATGGGGAATATGGGAATATCTAATAATTTATTCTGTGCTCAGGTGGTTTATTTCACTGCGACATTACCTTATGTGATTCTGACCATACTCCTGATCCGAGGGCTTACCCTGGAGGGAACCTCTAAAGGAATTGAATTCTACATTGGAATCCAATCAGACTTCTCCAAACTGGCAGAAGGTCATGTACGTACACGACAATAATCCATAGAATTTCAGTTGCCTCATCAGAATCAAAGTAACATCTTTGACAGTTATAGTATAGCACACATTGAGAGATGTACTTTTGGTCAGCTGACTGGAGTCTGGACGTGAAGCTGTTCAGGGCTGTACTAACCTTAGACAACACTGATAATACATACCCACCTTGACTCCATTAGAAAGAGGTTTTCTTCCAGGAGACTGCAGATATCAGCAAAGACATGGCACAGAGGTCTGACTGTTGCAAGGCACTATTTATCTGTCAATTGAGGAAGCCAATCCTCTACTTACATACCTTTTGCCAGGCATATATCCCCCTTGGAACTAGGTCTCTGTCTCCACCATGTCTGTGTGATGGAGAGGGATGTGCCTGTCGAGAGGGTTGCTGCTGTTTGTCCTTGTGCTGTTGCTATTGGTATCCCTCCTGTTCCTCATCAGAGATCCCAATTGGACATGTACAAGCTCCCATTCTGCAGTGCTGCTTTATAGCAGGGCAGTTCAGATTGAAATGAGGTTTTTGTTTGCATATTTATTCAAGGGATACATCACTGGCCAGACCAGTATTCATTGTCCATCCCTAATTACCTCGAGGGTAGTAGAGGGCAGTAGGGTGTCATACTTGCTATGGATCTTGTACATAATCTAAGGTCTTTTTTTTTGAGATGACTGAAATTATATCCAACAATATATTTAACTTGGCTCTCAGGTACAGTCCTGGGAGTGCAGCGCACTGTCACAGACAGAGAAACAGCTCAGCAGTTTCTGTCTTCAAAAGCTTTCAAACTTGACAGCCTCTTTTAGTGAGAAATCTCCACGGTGGTCTCATTTTATTGACTGGCAAATCTGTGCATCAGCTACTAATGCCACTTAAATTTTGATTGGTTATTGATATGGTCAAACTAAAGATCCAACACATTAATGGGTTATTTCACATGAGTGGTTCACAAGAATGATCCTGGGGACAAAGGGCTTGACATATGAGGAGTGGTAGAGGACTCTGGGTCAGTATCGATGAAGCTTAGAAAGATGAGGGGTACTTCATTGAAACTTACGGTATACTGAAAACCTGGATAGAGTGGATGTAGAGAAGATGCTTCCTCGTAGTGAAGGGATGACCTTTGAAAATTAAGATGAGGAGGAATTTCTTCAGCTAGATGTTGGTTCATCTGTTGAAGTTATTGCTACATGTTGGTTCATCTGTTGAAGTTATAGCCCAATAAAGGCAGCTACAGAGGTTTGAGGGAGGAGCTGGGTAGAATCGACTGGGAGAGGAGCCTAGCAGGAAAGACAGTGGAACAGCGATGGCAGGAGTTTCTGGAAACACAACAGAAATTCATCCCTAGGAAAAAGAAGCATGGTACACCAAAGTGAATCACTTCACACTTTTCCAGGTTGAACTCCATCAGCCCAGTTCTGCATTCTATCAATGTTCCAATGCAACCCACAACAACCCTCCACACTATCCACAACTCTACCAACTTTCATATCATCCAAGTCATTTATAAAAACCACAAAGAGCAGGAGTCCTAGAACAGATCCCTGCAGAACACCATTGGTCACCAAGCTCCAGGCTAAATACTTACCATCTATCACCACCCTCTGTCTTCTATGGGCCAGCCAATTTATATCCAGACAGCCAGATTTCCCTGTATCTCATGCCACCTTACTTTCTGAATGAGCCTACTGTGTGGAACATTATCAAACACCTTGCTAAAATTCATGTATACCACATCCACTGCTCTACCTTCATCAATGTGTTTTATCACATCCTCAAAGAATTCAATAAGTTTGTGAGGCATGACCTGCCCCTCACAAAGCCATGCTGACTGTCTCTAATCAAACTACAATCAATCAATCAAATAATCATAAATCCTCTCTCTCAGAGCACTCTCCAGCATTTGCCCACCACTGACATAATTCCAAGGATTATCCTTTTTCCCTTTCTCAAACAAGTATTTTCCACCCTCTAATCACCTGCTACAATTCCAGTGGCAAATCATCAGCAAAGGTGCAGCAATCTCTTCCCTCACTTACTGTAGTAACCTAAGAATTATCCTGTCCGGACCAGGGGATTTATCTATCCTTATGTTTTTCAAAATTTTCTGCACATCTTCCTTCCTAACATCAACCTATTCTAGCATATCAATCTGTTTCATGCTGTCCTCTGAAACATCAAGTTCCCTCCCAGTAGTGACTACTGAAGCAAAGTATTCATTAAGGACCCTTCAAGTTCCCTTCACTATCCCTGATCGGCCTGACCCTCAATTTGGCCATCCTCTTGTTCCTCACATAAGTGTAGAACGCTTTAGGATTATCCTTAACCTTACCCACTAAAGCTTTTTCATGACCCTTCCTAGTTCTCCCAATAAACCTGTGGAATCTCTTTGGATTATCCTTAACCTTATTTGCCAAAGCTATCTCATTTCTGCTCTTTGCTTTCCTGATCTCCATCTTAAGAATGCCCCTACCCTCTTTATATTGCTCAAGAAGTTTATTTAAACCAAGTTGTCTCTATCAGACATATGATTCTTTTTTTCTTGACTAGAACCTCAATATCTTTATTCATCTATTGTTCTCTAATCCTACCAGCCTTACTTTTTACTCTAACACGAACTCTGAACTCTCGTTATCTCACTTCTTTTTATTCATTTGTGGGATATGTGGGTGTCGCTAGCTGGGCCAACATTTATAGCCCATCCCAAGTTGTTCTTGAGAAGGTGGTGGTGAGCTGCCTTCTTGAACTGCTGCAGTCCACCTGCTGTGGGTTGACCCACAATGCCTTTAGGGAGGGAATTCCAGGATTTTGATCCAGTGACAGTGAAGGAATGGCAATATATTTCCAAAACTGGAGAGTAAATGGCTTGGAGGAGATCTTGAAGGTGGTGGTGTTGCCCTTGTTCTTTGAGATGAAACTGATAGTGGGTTTGAAAGGTGCTGTCTAAGGATCTTCAATGAATTTCTGCAATAGTTCTTGTAGATCGTAAAAACTGCTGCTCCTGAGCATCGTTGGTGCAGAGAGTGGATGGTTGTGAATGTAATACCAATCAGTGGGCTGCTTTATCCTGGAAGGTGTCAAGCTTCTTGAGTGTTGTTGGAGCTGCACTCATCCAGGCAAGTGGGGAGTATTCCATCACATTCCTGACTTGTGCCTTGTAGATATTGGACAGTCTTTGGGAAGTCAGGGTTACTCGCTGCAGTATCCCTTGTCTCTGACCTGCTCTTGTAGCCAATGTTTTTTATATGGTAAGTTCAGTTAAGTTTCTGGTCAATGATAACCCCCAGGATGATGACAGTGGGGGATTTGGTAATGGTAACACCATTGACTGTCAAGGGGTGGTATTTAGAATGACTTTTAGTGGAGGTGGTCAATGTTACTTGTCACTTGTCAGCCCAAACGTAGATATTGTCAAGATCTTCTTAAATTTAAACATGGACTGCTTCAGTATCTGAGGAGTTGCAAATGGTGCTCAACATTGTGCAATTATCATCGAACATCCCCACCTCTGACCTTATGATGGAGGGAAGGTCATTGATGAAGCAGCTGAAGATGGTTGGGCCTAGGGCACTACCCTGAGGAACTCCTGCATAAGTGTCCTGGAGCTGAGATGACTGACCTCCAACAACCATGACCACCTTCCTATGTGTCAGGTTTGACTCTAACCAACTAAGAATTTGCCCCTGGATTCCCATTGATTCCAGTTTTGTTTCTGATCCTTGATGCCACACTCAGTTAGCTACAATTTTGATGTCAAGGCCTATCACTCTCCCCTCACCTCTGGAATTCAGTTTTTTTTTCAATGTTTAAACCAAGGCTGTAATGAGGTCAGGAGCTGAGTGGCCCTGGTGGAATCCAAACTGGGCGTCACTGAGCAGGCTATTGCTGAGCAGGTGCTGTTTAATAATACTGTTGATGACACCTTCCATCACTATACTGATGAACAAGAGGAGACTGATGGGGCAATAACTGGACTGTCTGGGTTTGTCCTGCATTTTATTTCCAGACAATTTTCCACATTGTTGGGTAGATGCCAGTGTAACTGTACTGGAACAGCTTGGCTAGGGGAGCGGCAAATTCTGGAGCACAAATCTTCAGTATTAGGTGGCTATTTTGCCTGCCATTGTACCAGGGTTTCAGATATCTACTCAGAGTTGAAAAGCTATTTTCAAAGATAGGGGGAGGGTCCAGTGGTAATGGTCTGTGTAGGTAACAACAAATTACAGAATTTGAAGATTATAACCTTTGGATGATTACCTAGCTCGCCTGTAAATTAGCATAGGCCAAATCCAATGAGGAAGACAAGTATACTGCTGAAAGCCTGGTGTGGGAGAAATGCACTCTGATCTGTGCGCCATTTGCACTAGGGAAAGGTGCAGCTGTACCATTGGGATAGTCTGAACTGCACTGGGGCCAATATTTATGCAAAGGGTGTCAAACTATCTAGTGGTGTCAAGGGATCAATTGCGATAATTAATGGCATATCAAAAAGCACAGACATGGTAAGAGAGGAATATACAGGCAGCTCCCAGGTCAATTTGTTTACATGTCATTAGCACAATTCAGGACAATGGGAAGCAGCCATTCATAAGTGTAAGAAATGTCAGGTCTTCAAACTTGAAAATCAGTACAGGATCATGTTCATAATTACTCGCATTTGTAAGTCCAACATTCTGAAATTGGGGAGCCCCTGTGTGGGATACAACAGAGTTCATGTGGGTAAGTCTGAGAAGGGTAAAGGAAAGACATTATTGTGTTGAGACAATCGGAATTCAAACATTAGCCGCAGGCATGAAACTGGTTGCAAGTGAATTATCCTTAAAGGAAACATCTGGCAATTACGGTAGGAGCAAGTGATGTTGATGAGCAAGTTTTGGTCATGCCTAGCTTAACAGATAACTACAGAATAACGAGAAACGTCTTGTGGTTGGACATGTAAAATGTGATTGGTTAGAAGTAAATGGGATGATAAGTGGACACTAAGGATTGGGTAAACAAGAGAGCATAGAATGGAGAAATAAAGTATAAGAATGTGAGGCAAATACAGATAGATCTGCTTTGCATCACCTTGCTATGTACCATTAACACCATGCTTCTGCAATAAAGATTTCAAGAAAACATCATGTAGATCCCTGCCTGGTTATTCCTACTATCGGGGACATGAGTACCCAACAACTAGGCGTAGTCAGCAGGATCGCAAAAGGATAAAGGGGAAGAGGTTTTGAAAATCATTTCAATCTAATCGTCACCGAGAGGTAAGGACTCTTCATGTAATAAACATCCAAAGCGGGGAAGTGGTGGTCTGAGATTTTCCCTGTCTGACGCGATCTGAAACTACTGGACAGTTTCGATCTGAGACATAGGACAGAAAAAGGAGAGCCATTGTCTATGACTCTTAGAGAGTCTATTTTGGTTCAAATCTAACCTGAAATCCAGGGATAATGTCTAAATTTGAACTACCTACCAAAGTTAAAGGTGGTCAGGCACCACCTGACATTGTTGTGGATGAAGTCTTGTAGAAATTAAGGGAACATATTGAACAACAACTTAACCATCCTACGACTCTGACTAAAATTTGTCTAAAGTATGGACCCTCCATGGGCAGTGGTCCCTGGATGATATTAAATGGGTCTGGGGAAAGACTACCCATATAAAAATAAGAAAAAAAAATTGCTGGTCACTCTGTGTAACACAACAACTCAGATAGAGACAAGAAATAATTGAAAAATTGAATTATGATAGAGAAATTCATAGTCTAAGAGAGGAAATAAAACCTGTTTGAGAGGAATTAAAAACCACAGAGAAAGAATTGTCACAAACTCAAAAGGAATTAGAACAATTAAAACTACGTCACACACGTCACCTCCTCCCTACGTGATTGCCCCATTGTATCCAAAACCCTTGCCTCAACCAGCCCCTCCAGGTGATGGCCCAGATAAGATTCGTACTATCAGTGGTGCCCACTGCCCTGAGGGAAGTTCTGACACATCCATCAGTTCAGAAGATAAGAGGCACCCCCTGTTGTTATGAGGCCTGTATGGAGGAAACGACAGAAGGGAAGAAAAGTAAAGATTGAGGGAGAGGTTTGGGATAAGATATAAATTTATCCAATTTTAATCCATGAGACAAACTAGTTGAAAGTAGGCCCAAAGAATTGCCACACCTGAAGAGGGGAGGTATGAAAACATGGAAAGGGTTAGAAAAACTCAAGAAAATATCTACCTGACAGTCTATGGATGGAGTTCTAATCTTGTTTGCCCCAATGGGGAACAATGCAGGACAAACATTGTACTGCAGGGTTAACAACCACATGGGACAGGAAGAACAGACTTTAAATCACAGTTGGCAGGCAATCCACAATTGGCTGCAAACATTTGGACCATCTAAAACTGATTGGAGTAAAAAACCTGCATGCCAACAGAATGGAAGTGAAGATGTTAAAAACTTTGCAGAAAGATTTGTTGATGTCTGGATCAAGCTTCCTGGTCTAGCTCCTAATAACAATCCAGAGAAAGAGGACGAAATTTGGTCCGAGTAAAGGCTGCTTTCGGAGCAGCCTTACAGTTTGAACTAGCTAAGATGTTAAAAGTACAATGTCATGATTTGGATAAAAGCTCACCCACTTGTGGTGAAGTAATAGAGGAAGCTAATCGTCTGGGGGCAAATATAGAATTGAAACTCAGAGCCATGCAGACCATAGAAGCTCCTAACACTGAGAAAAACCCAGGGAAGTGCGACAGTTGTGGAAAAGAGGGTGATTTGGCTAAAAGGTGCAACTTAGAAAAGGGAAATACTGACAAAACAGGGCCCCAAACTGGATAAGAAAGAGTCTGGATGGGAGAGGTTGTCCTTGAACGAGCATCTTATGTTATTGGAACAGCTCCAGCGCTGTACTGAACTTCAGGTAAAAGAACTCATTAATAAAAAACTAGAGCAACCCATCGCCATCTTTGAGCCCATTATTTTCACGGCCATCGAGAACCATTTGGATAGCTGCTATATTTTGATGGGGTGGGTGATAGGAAAGTTGACTGCCTTTTTTGACATTAGTGCAGAACTAACATGTTTACCCTTAATTGATGGACATAATTTACCTTTGGAGGGATAGCGGAGAACTGCTGTAGGAGTAGGGGGGCAAGAACTAAGACTTGAGAAAACTAAGCCTCTGCCAATAAGATTGAAGCCAACGAGATTTTTACATCTGTATGGGTTAGACCCATACCACAGGCCCTATTAGCGATAGATGTATTAACTCAATACATTTGCTGTTACACTTTGAGAATGGGCATGTTAGTGGGCGGCATGGTGGCACAGTGGTTAGCACTGCTGCCTCACAGCGCCAGAGACCCGGGTTCAATTCCCGCCTCAGGCGACTGTGTGGAGTTTGCACGTTCTCCCCGTGTCTGCGTGGGTTTTCTCCGGATGCTCCGGTTTCCTCCCACAGTCCAAAGATGTGCAGGTCAGGTGAATTGGTTATGCTAAATTGCCCGTAGTGTTATGTAAGACGTAATTGTATGGGTGGGTTGCGCTTCGGCGGGTCGGTGTGGATTTGTTGGGCCGAAGGGCCTATTTCCACTCTGTAAGTAATCTAATCTAATGTTATTTGGTCAATACGACATCTCAAACAGGAAGAATGGCAGAATCATCCCATTTGGGCAAAGGACAAAAATGACTGCGACCTGTTAAAGATGACCCACTTTTACTGGAGTTCTCCCATCATGTACTAAACAATACTCCATTAGTTTTGTCTCCATTGCTGATGTTTTACCTGTAATCAAATGATTAGAGCAACAAGGTATACCAGTAGAAGTCCATAGTTCATCTGGTTAAAAAGACAGACTGAACTTCACATCTGACAGTAGATTACCGGAAAGTGACCCAATGCATTGACCAAAAAGCACCCTTGGTTGCAGATCCCTGTGCCATTTTTAATTCTCTTTCACCCAAATACAAATATTTTTCAGTGATAGACATGGCCAACGGATTTGGGTCCGTTCCTTTGGCCTGTGAGGGACAACCATGGTTTGCTTTTCCCAGCCAACAACGACAGTATATCTGGATGCATCTACTGCAGAGCTTTCACAGTCGCCCTACTATATTCCACATGGCCTTGCAAGATCATTTGTGGGAATTGCCTCTGATAACATCCACAATGATTCAGTATATGGGTGATATTCAAATAGCATTCCAGACTAAGGAACAGCATAGGGCAGTTTTACGCATTCTCCTTGATCGTTTGTACTCTTTAAGGCAAACCTGAAGAAGGTGCAACTCGCCCAAGAAGAGGTAGAATACCTGGGACAAAACATTTCAGCAGGAAAACATGAAATAAGGCAGGACTGGACAGCCGTTACTTGAACAGCCAAATAACCCACTACTATTCGGGAATTCAGATCTTTTCTAGGTCATTGTAATTTCAAGTGAAACTGGATTGGTAGTTGCGCACATCTAGCTCCGCCACTGAATGATCTCCTGAAAGAAAAGAGTGAATCCAAGCAGACTGACCCCAAAGTAGCATTCTGCCTTCCAAAAATTAAAATCTGCTGTGTGCTCAGCCTCAGCTTTGGGTATCCCAAATAACAGGAGACCTTTTCACTCTTCATGTCCATGAAAAGGACAGTTATATGAAAGCTGTACTGCCCCAGGAAAACAGTGACAGACATTGGCCCATTAGCTACTATTGTGTTATGCTCGGTTGGACCCAGTGGCGCTGGGATGGGGTAGCCGTTTGAGAGCTACGAAAGGTACCTCCAAGGTGCTAATAGCCACAGCATCCTGTATTGAATCAGAAACTGATTGTGAAGTGCCCTCACACAGTCCTTGCCATGTTGTCTATGAATCAGGCCTCCCACCCTCTTGGAAGCTCTCAACCTCCACCTTGTTGCCGCCAGTTCAGTCCAATTTTGCTCCCAACCCCGCAGAACCAATTGGTGGAGGGGTGGGGGGTTGGGGGGAGAGTTGGGAGGGTGGGAGGAGGAGGAGGGGAAGAGACTGATTAGGTCAAAGGCGAACATGATTGTGCGGAAATTCTGCAGCAGCTCGGGTGGTTAAGGAACCCTTGCAGAATCCAGATTGAGTTATCTTCATAGACATATCTTTGTTTGTTGAGAATGGTACTCAGAACGCCAGCTGGGCTGTTACTAGCCTGCATGAAGTCATAGCCCAAGGAGGTCTGTCAGCGAGCACTTCAGCACAGCAAAGTGCTCTTAGCTGCAGGAACCCCAATTAGAATTGGGGGTGAAGCTCATAATCTCCGAAATGCCGTACAATTACCACAAGAAGTCTGCATTTTAAACTGTAAAGTCCATAATAAAGAAAATCCCATGGAATTCTCACTGTTTTTGAAGCTGCTAGAAAGGCAGCCTCTGAAGGTAATGGCTGACAAGAGACAGTAATAACTAAATTGCAGACTTTAGTCGCAAGTGACAAGATTTAAAGACAATGAAGGGACAGTGTTCATGGGAAGAAAAGTGGGCATGCATTGAAGTGTGTGGTTAATGGTGTTTGAAGGCAGAGAGACCAATAAACCGGTAACACCACGAATACTAGGAGCTGGAGGCCAAAGTCTCGGCTCGCCTAGGCCGCTGGACAGGACTGCTCTGAGTGCTATCTTACAGGAGCCGAGTGCTAGTCATAAACCAGCTGGTGGCCGCCATGCTGTGGTACCGGCTGGTCACTTTGGTCCCTCCTCCTGGCTTTGTCGCTGACATCCAGAGAACGTTGGTCAACTTCTTCTGGGACAAAAAGATGCACTGGGTCGCTGCGCAGGTTCTGAGTCTCCCTATTGAGGAGGGCAGTCAGTCGCTGGTGTGCGTCCGCACCCAGGTCGCGACCTTCCTCCTTCAGACCTTGCAGCGATACCTTTACGTCGAGCCTCCTCCTAGGTGGTGCGCCCTGGCGACTTATTTTTTCCGCCAGGTGCGTAACCTCAACTACGACACGCAGCTCCTGTTCGTCGACCGTGACGGTTTGGAGGTCGCCCTCAAGGTGCTGCCTGTCTTTTACTAGGACCTGATCACTGTCTGGAACATGGTCGAATCGCGCCGCGCCTACCCACCAGCAGAAGTAGCGGCTGTCGTCAGGGAGCAGTTGCTCAGGAATCCGCACCTCCGTGCTTGCGGATTCGAGTGGCTGTCGGAGGGGAGGCGTGGCGACGAGGGTGACCAGGGTCGGGGACGTGCTGGGTGCCGGGGGCCTGGGCTGGACATTGCCGCAAACATAGCGAGCAGGGCAGCGGTAGATGTCCGGTACGTGGCCACCGTCATCCGACGCCTTAAAACGGCGTTGCTCGGGCCCGACGTAGTGCACCAGTTGGAGGATGCTCAGGTGTGCAGTGGGATCCCGTCCGCGCTCACCCCAGCCCGGACGGAATTTCACCGTGGCCCCAAGGTCCCGTACTTCCCGCGGGAGCCTGTGCCCCACAACCTGAGCCACCTCCGGAATTTTAATTTTGTTTCTTTTCAGGGGGTGAAAAGGCGGGCCTTGTATCGACTGCTGCTGCACACCGTCCACCTCTTCTCCATCATCCACCGTCCGGACACGCCCTGGCGTGCCCATTTGCCACCGGACGGTGGGGATCCCCAGTGGAGGGCCCTCTACGCGGGAGTCCTCCCCCTTTCTCTCGGGGATCTGGGGTGGAGGGTGCTGCATGCAGCAGTCCCCTGCAACCGCAGTTTGCGGTGGTTCATGGATTCCCAGCCCAACTGTTTGTTCTGTGGCGCTGTGGAGTCCGTGGACCATGTGTATATTGGGTGTGGGCGTTTGAACTCCCTTTTTGATTTTCTGAAAAACCTCCTCCTCTGCTTTTGGTTGCACTTCAGTCCCACGCTCCTGATCTTCGGACACCCGGTGCGGAGGAGGGAGGGCAGGTCTGAAGACCTCCTCGTGGGTCTGCTCCTGGGCCTGGCCAAACTGGCCATAAACAGGTCCAGGCAACGGGCCGTGGAGGGGGTCGTTAGGGCCGACTGCCTGCCCCTATTCCGCGGTTACGTTAGGGCCCGGGTGTCCTTGAAGAAGGAGCACGCGGTGTCCACCAACACCCTGGAGTTGTTCAGGGAGAGGTGGGCGCCGCAGGGAGTGGGGTGCATCATTTCCCCCTCCAACTCTATTTTGATTTAGTCCCTGCCCTCCCCTTCACTGTTTGATCACACAGCATTGCCCTTTGATGTGAAGGGCACTGCTTGTCACAGGCCATTTGGGTGTTTCCTTTCTTCCTGGTGGTGGAAATTAAATAAAGATTTGTGCAACTTGTGTCTCTTACTGTGTCTCACAATTGCATACACACACCATGGTTGCAGGGGAAAAAATAAGCACTACCGCAGTTAGGCGGTAGTGTGGGGGTTAAAAAAAACAAAAGAAAGGGAAAAAATAAAAAGAACACCACGAATACTAATGACATTTCTGGCACAGAAAATTTATTGGTGGGGACATTTGTTTCCATTACAGATGATGGCAAGGCTCCAAAAGAGTTAGTGAGGAACAGGATTCAAGTAACATACGCTATTTGTGGCAAATCGTTGCGCAACATGCAAAAATAATCCTGGACCAACCACAGTGATTGCACAATTGAGACTTCTGCCACCTGCTGGGCTCTTCCAACATCATCTTAGATATCCCGACCAAAATGTCAAGGATATTTCGAGGTTTGAGTCACTCTTAACAAATTGTCAAGCTGGGTGGAAGCATCTCCCACTTGGCAAGCCACGTCCAATCATACCACTACAGCCCTCTGTAAGGAATACATTCCCCGATGGGGACTCCCAAGTTGTATAGATTTGGACCAAGAGACTCAATTTGTAGATGCATTGTGCCAGGAAGTGTAGAGACTGCTGAGTATTAAGTGGGAATTGCATTGGCCTAATCACCCTCAGTCACTGCGACAGGTGGAACACACAAATCGGATTCTGAACCAACACTCGGCTAACTATCATCAGGAAGGATTGCCTTGGCCTCAAGCTCTGCCTCTGGTATGATGTAGCATTTGAGCTATCCCTAATTAAACCACAGGTATGAGCCCTTCTGAGGTGATAACTGGTAGACTCATGTCTTTACCTGATACAATTGATCTTAGAACAGCAGATTGTCAACTATTGAGTGATTCATTGTTAAAGTATTTCAGGATCTAACCGATTCTGTTCATTTTGCTTCCCAACAGGTGTCAGCAGCTTGAGGAGATTCCCCTAAAGGTGTTCACGACATCATTCCCGGCAAGTGGGTCTACGTTAAGAAAATACACAAAGAACCGTTGGGTGCCAAGTGGGAAGGTCGGTATCAAGTTCTTCTCCTATCACCTTCAGCCATGAATATGCAGGGCAGGAAGGCTTGGATTCATGCATCATATGTCAAAAGGGCTAACACCCCTGCCCCATTGTGACAAAGTTTTTATTTTTGGAACTCGTAATTGTTTTGATCTCTTGGGTCACATGAACATGCACTGTCAGGCACAAGTTGTGTGCGAATACTTTTTTGTGCATGTCTTATGTTTATCCTGGACATACGAATGTCTCCAGCTGCTGGGTTTGCTCTCATATTCCCATACATTCAAAGGACGGTATCCCCTTAGACCCATGCCTTTTAATGTATCTGCAGTGGCTGAATGGGTCACTCTCCAGAACGAATCCCACATGGCTGCCTCATCTTCCACAGAGAAAGGGATATATTGGGTGGAAATTAATGGCACCAGAGGTATGTGGGAATTGACAGGGTACAGTTCTTCGGCATTTGAATGCTGGAATCAACCTCAATTTAATACCGTCCGTATCACCATCACTAATACATCAATGGTGGGAAAACCGTTATGTTCTATTTGTCGCACTTGATTTAAGCCGAAGGGTTGGTTTGCAGGTCAGAGTAATTGTACCTAATATTTTAATGGCACATCTGATGCTTGTCTTCCATTTAAACTTAATTTTATTATCTCACATCAGCAGAAACTTTTGACCACACCTGGCTCCCGAACTATATAGCTCAGTTTATCCTGTGCAATGGTACTTTTTTTTGTTTGCGGACATAATGCTTACCACGTGGTTACCTCTGTCATGATCTGGTTTCTGTTTATTTAGCTTTTTTAGTCCCTTTTATGTGTCATACTCTACCTTTCATCCCTTATCCTCCATAAACGTTGCAACTCTAAGATAGACAAGTTCTTTGACCTTTGGTATTGGCCATATGCTGCATATAAATCCTTTTCTGAGATTCAATTACTCTATTCCATATTGGAACAAGTAGTTCATGACACCTCCCAAGCCCTTGATAAGAGTAATGTAGAAATGGTTGCTATTCGAACAAGAACATTACAAAATTACAAAATGGCCCTGGATTGGCTACTATCTGAGAAAGGACGGACCTGTGCCCACGTCGGAAAAGAGTGTTGTACCTACATTCTGGCCAATTCTGAAGAGATCATAAATTCAACTGCTCATATTCACAAGGAGGTCGACAAACTTAGACAACTCCTTTCAAGTACCATATAGAATTGGGCTATAACTGGTCAGGATCACTTGAAACATCTATCCTCCAGGAGATTAACATCTTTCTTGTTGTTATTCTTGCTTTATATGTATGTATCAAATGTTGTTTTACTCGTGCCCTTAACCCTCCCAAGTTACGACATCAGAAGAAGTGAATACTGACTGCTGCATATGGGTAATGATTCATAATGTACAATGTGATTGGAATCAAAAGGGCCAAACGCAGGCAAGTGGAACTAGTTTAGTTTGGGAAACATAGTTAGCATGGATGAGTTGGATCAAAGGGTCTGTTTCCGTGCTCTATAACTTTATGAGAATTTTAAATTCCCTCAGTTGCTAACTATAACAGTACAGTTGACAAACAAAATATCGAGTACCCTGTAAAGGAAACATCTGGCAATCACAATCAGAACAAGTTGTGTTGATGAGTAAATTTTGGTCATGCTTAACTTAGCAGATAATCACAGGACATAGAGAAACATTTTGTGATTGGACATGTAAGATGTGATTGGTTAGAAGTACTCAGAGTAAGTGGAGGCTGAGGATTGGGTAAAGGGAGAGCATAGAATGAACAAATAATGTATAAGAATGTGAGCAAAACACAGACAGATGTGCTTTGCATCACCTTGCTATGTACCATTAACGCCATACTTCTGCAATAAAGGCATTCACGAAGGCATTGTGCAGTTCCCTGTCTGGTTATTCCTATTATCAGGGAAACAAGTACCCAACACTGCCAAAAGCTGTGAGCCATAGAATCGTAGCATCCATACAGTATGGAAACAGGCCCTTTGGCCCAACAAGTCCACATCGAATGTCCAAAGAGTAACCCAACCAGACCCATTCCCCTACCCATTTATCCTATATTTACCCCTGACTCATGCACCTAGCCTTACATCCCTGAACACTACGGGGAATTTATAGCATGGCCAATTCATCTAGCTTGCTTGGATTGTTGCAGGAAACCAGAGCACCCAGAGAAAACTCGCACAGACACGGGGAAAATGTGCAAACTCCTCAGAGACAGTCAGCCAAGGCTGGAATCAAACCTGAGTTCCTGGTGAGTGAGGCAACAGTGCTAACCACTGAACCACCATGGTGCCCACATCTCCATATTTCATCACAATGGTTTGTGAGGTTTCCATGTGATTAATAGAATCTGGAATTGAATGATGCCATAAAACAACCATCACTTATTGCAGACACCTACCTGCTTCACCAGAGTCATTGTCAAAAAATATTTCTCATGATTGCTAGGTCTGGCCTACGTGTGACTGCACAGCATTGCGATTAACAGTTAACTATCTTTTGTTAGTTAACAGGTCCTCCTGGGTCAACAGGTCACTCATTATCAGGGTAATCCAGAATGGGCAACAAATGTGAAGATGCTAACATCTTGTGAAATAATTTTAAAAACGAGAGTAACCTCGCTGAGCTTGGAGCAGATGCATCTAGATACAGGTTGTTTTGCTGTAATGCAGCCGTTGCGTTCTTCTGGAACTCCGCACTACAGAAAATCGTGCTATTGAAATTGTTACAGAGAATTGTGTTGTAGATTGCTACAGAAAATCTGCTCAAGAGAAACTTCGCATTATCCAAACATCACCCATAATTAATTAATCACATTGTAGCCAAACCGCAATGACAAAACGCACATTATAGCAGGAACACCGAGAGTCATTGAGTCATAGAGATGTCCAGCATAGAAACAGAACCTGCGGTCCAACTCGTCCATGCCAACCAGATATCCTAATCCAATCTAGTCCCACTTGCAAGCGCCCGAACCTCCAAACACTTCCTATTCATACACCCATCCAAATGCCTTTTAAATATTGTACCAGCCTCCATCACTTCCTCTGGTAGCTCATTCCATACATGTACCACCCTCTGTGTGAAAAAGTTGCCCCTTAGGTCTCTTTTATATCTTTCCCCTCTCACCCTAAACCTATGCCCTCTAATTCTGGACTCCCACACCCCAGGGAAAAGACTTTGTCTATTTATCTTATCCATGCCCCTCATAATTTTGTAAATCTCTAAAAGGTCACCCCTCAGCCTCTGATGCTCCAGGGAAAACAGCCCCAGCCTGTTCAGCCTCTCCCTATAGACCAAATCCTCCAAACCTGGCAACATCCTTGTAAATCTTTTGTGAACCCTTTCAAGTTTCACAACATCTTTCCGATATGAAGGAGACCAGAATTGCATGCAATATTCCAACAGTGGCCTAATCAATGTCCTGTGCAGCAGCAACATGAGCTCCCAACTCCTGTACTCAATACTCGGATCAATAAAGGAAGGCATACCAAATGTCTTCTTCACTATCCTATCGACCTGCGACTCCACTTTCAAGGAGCTATGAACCTGCACTCCAAGATCTCTTTGTTCAGCAACACTCCCTAGGACCTTACCATTAAGTGTATAAGTCCTGCTAAGATTTGGCCTCCCAAAATGCAGCACTTCGCATTTATCTGAATTAAATTCCATCTGCCACTTCTCAGCCCATTGGCCCATCTGGTCAAGATCCTGTTGTAATCTGAGGTAACCTTCTTCTTTGTCCACTACACCTCCAATTTTGGTGTCATCTGCAAACTTACTAACTAGACCTCTTATGCTTGCATCCAAATCATTTATGTAAATGACAATAAGTAGAGGACCCAGCACCGATCATTGTGGCACTCCACTGGTCATAGGCCTCCAGACTGAAAAACAACCCTCCACCACCACCCTCTGTCTTCTACCTTTGAAACAGTTCCATATCCAAATGGCTAGTTCTCCCTGTATTCCATGAGATCTGACCTTGCTAACCAGTCTTCCATGGGGAACTTTGTCGAACACCGTACTGAAGTTCATATAGATCACATCTACCATTCTACCCTCATCAATCCTCTTTGTTACTTCTTCAAACAACTCAATCAAGTTTGTGAGACATGATTTCCCACGCATAAAATCATGCTGACTATCCCTAATTAGTCCTTGCCTTTCCAAATACATGTATATCCTGTGCCTCAGGATTCTCTCCAACAACTTGCCCACCACCAACTTCAGGCTCACTGGCCGCCTTGCTGATCTTTGAGGGGCCCTCCTCTCTCCCTTGTTACCCTTTTGTCCTTAATGTATTTGTAAAAACCCTTTGGATTCTCCTGAATTCTATTTGCCAAAGCTATTTCATGTCCCCTTTTTACCCTCCTGCTTTCCCTTTTAAGTATACTCCTACTGCCTTTATACTCTTCTTAGGATTCACTCGATCTATCCTGTCTATACCTTACATATGCTTCCTTCTTTTTCTTAACCAAGTCCGCAATTTCGTTAGTAATCCAGCATTCCCTATACCACCAGCCTTTCCTTTCACCCTAACAGGAATATACTTTCTCTGGATTCTCATTATCTCATTTCTGAAGGCTTCCCATTTTCCAGCCGTCCCTTTACCTGCGAACATCTACCCCCAATCAGCTTTTGAAAGTTCTTGCCTAATACTGTCAAAATTGGCCTTTTTCCAATTTAAAAATTCAACTTTTAGATCTGATCTATCCTTTTCCATCACAGTTTTAAATCTAATAGAATTATGGTCACTGGCCCCAAAGTGCTCCCCCACTGACACCTCAGTCACCTGCCCTGCCTTATTTCCCAAGAGTAGATCAAGTTTTGCACCTTCCCTAGTAGGTACATCCACATACTGAATCAGAAAATGTTCTTGTAATGCGCTTAACAAATTCCTCTCCATCTAAACCCTTAACACTATGGCAGTCCCAGTCCACGTTTGGAAAGTTAAGATCCCTGGCCATAGCCACCCTATTATTTTTGCAGAAAACTGAGATCTCCTTGCAAGTTTGTTTCTCAATTTCTCTCTGACTATTAGGAGGTCTATAATACAATCCCAATAAGGTAATCATCCTTTTCTTATTTCTCAGTTCCACCTAAATAACTTCCCTGGATATATTTCCAGGAATATCCTCCCTTATCACAAATGCCACTCCCCCTCCTCTCTCGCCTCCCTTTCTATCCTTCCTGTAGCATTTGTATCCTGGAACATTAAGCTGCCAGTCCTGCTCATCCCTGAGCCATGTTTCTGTAATTGCTGGGATGTTCCAGACGCACATTCCTAATCATGCCCTGAGTTCAGCTGTCTTCCCTGTCAGGCCCCTTGCATTGAAATAAATGCTGTTTAATTTATTAGTCCTATCTTGTCCCTGCCTGCCCTGTTTGACTTGCTCCTATTCTCAACTGTACCATCTCAGATCGATCTCTTTCCTTACTATCTCCCTGGGTCCCACCCCCCTAACCCCCACCTTACTAGTTTTAATCCTCCCGAGCAGCTCAAGCAAATTTCCCTGCCAGTATATTAGTCCCCTTCCAAATTAGGTGCAATCCGTCCTTCTTGTACAGGTCACTTCTACCCCAAAGGAGATTCTAATGATCCAAAAAAATGTGAATCCTTCTCCCATACACTGGCTCCTCAGCCATGCATTCATCTACTCTATCCTCCTATTCCTGCTCTCACTAGCTCATAGCACTGGGAGTAATGCAGATATTACTACTCTTGAGGACCTCCTTTTTAAATTCCTGCCTAATTCTCTGTAATCTCCCTTCAGAATCTCAACCTTTCCCCTTCCTATGTCATTGGTTCCAATATGGACAATGACCTCTTGCTGGTACCCCTCCTCCTTGAGAACATTTTGCACCCTCTCTGAGACATCCTTGATCCTGGCACCAGGGAAATATCTCCAAAAACATATAACATATATATTCCGTTGATAGAGATTTGTCAGACCATGTGAAATTTCTGATGCTGGATTAGTGGTGTTGTAAAAGCACAGCAGTTCAGGCAGCATCTGAGGAGCAGTAAAATCGATGTTTCAGGCAAAAGCCCTTCATCAGTAATACAGGCAGAGTGCCTGAAGGGTAGAGAGATAAATGAGAGAAGGGTGGAGGTGGGGAGAAAGTAGCATAGAGTACAATAGGTGAGTGGGGGAGGTGTTGAAGGTGATAGGTCAGGGAGGAGGGTCGAGTGGATAGATTGAAAAGAAGATAGGCTGGTAGGACAAGTCATGGGGACAGTGCTGAGCTGGAAATTTGGAACTGGGGTGAGGTGGGGGAAGGAGAAATGAGGAAACTGTTGAAGTCCACATTAATGCCCTGGGGTTGAAGTGTTCCGAGGCGGAAGATGAGGCATTCTTCCTCCAAGCATTGGGTGGTGAGGGAGCAGCGGTGAAGGAGGCCCAGGACGTCCATGTCCTTGGCAGAGTGGGAGGGGGAGATGAAATGTTGGGTCACAGGGCAGTGGGGTTGATTGGTGCAGATGTCCAGTCTTCCCAATATAGAGAGGACCAATGGATACAATAAATGATATTGGTGGATGTGCAGGTAAAACTTTGATGGATGTGGAAGGCTCCTTTAGGGCCTTGGATGGAGGTGAGGGAGGAGGTGTGGGCGCAGGTTTTGCAATTCCTGCAGTGGCAGGGGAAGGTGCCAGCATGGGAGGGTGGGTTGTAGGGGGGCGTGGACCTGACCAGGTAGTCACGGATAAATGGTCTTTGTGGAAGGCGGAAAGGGGTGGGGAGAGAAATATATCCCTGGTGGTGGGGTCCGTTTGGAGGTGGCGGAAATGTCATTGGATGATTTGGTTTATGCAAAGGTTGGTAGGGTGGAAGGTGAACACCAGAGGGGTTCTGTCCTTGTTACAGTTGGAGGGGTGGGGTCTGAGGGCAGAGGTGAGGGGTGTAGACGAGATGCGTTGGAGGGCATCATTAACCACGTGGGAAGGGAAATTGGAAGGAGGCCATCTGTTGTGTTCTGTGGTGGAACTGGTCCTCATGGGAGCAGATATGGCGGAGATGGAGGAATTGGAAATACAGGCTGGCATTTTTGCAGGAGGTAGGGTGGGAAGAGGTGTAATCCAGGTAGCTGTGGAAGTCGGTAGGTTTGTAAAAAATGTCAGTGTCAAGTCGGTCGTCATTAATGGAGATGGAGAGGTCCAGGAAGGGGAGGGAGGTGTCAGAGATGGTCCAGGTAAATTTAAAATCAGGGTGGAATGTTTTGGTGAAGTTGTTGAATTGCTCAACCTCCTTGCGGGAGCACGAGGTGGTGCCAATGCAGCCATCAATGTAGCGGAGGAGGAGGTGGGGAGTGGTGTTGGTGTAATTACGGAAGATGGACTGTTCTACGTAGCCAACAAAGAGACAGGCATAGCTGGGGCCCATTCGGGTGCCCATGGCTACCCCTTTGGTCTGGAGGAAGTGGGAGGATTCGAAGGAGAAATTGTTAAGTGTCAGGACCAGTTTGGCCAAACGAATGAGAGTGTCGATGGAAGGGTACTGTTGGGAACATCGGTAGAGGAAGCAACGGAGGGCTTGGAGGCCCTGGTCATGATGCCCCAGCTGACTGTGAGGGAACTGAATGGGATTTTTAATTTTCCCAACAGCAAATCCCCTGTGTCTGGTTCACTCTGACAAAGTCCTTTGAAATCTCAAGACTTCAAAATATTGGCGCTGCATTCAGCCTCAATCTGAATGGTCACTCAATAGTCAATCTTTGAATCTTTCTGATAATTGTATGGCAAGCAGGGATAGTAGGAGAGATTCCTGGTCAATTGGAAACATTGAGGTAGTGCAGAGTAACAGCCACCCCACGGTGAAAGCTGCAGACGCTGATTCATGCCATGGCCTCTCTCTATATTGTGTGACCTCCTCATTTCAAAGCATTGGTGAGAAATATGTGATGCAAAATAGATATATTCTGACATTGAGTATTCTGAAACAAACCTGAAATTCTATTATTTTTAGTGTGGAGATTGCATCAGAAATAGTCAGGAAATGTGGACATCACCCAGACCTGAGCAACTAGATCTTGCCCTTTTGGACACATCTTGTCATTCTCACCAGTCATTTACTTGGTGAAAGGCTGAACAGTTCTTAATCACAGTCCTGGAATTTTGGAAAGATAGAACATCTTCGGGCAAGATTTGCTCCTTAAGGTTTACATCCAGCTCCTGAGCAAGCGAAGAAAGTATTCATGGCTGTCTGAAGATGGACCAGAGGGAGTTGGCTTTATCTGAATTCTCACAGAATGAACAGGAAACACACTCTCCAATAGATACAGTGAGTATTTTAGCAAAACATGAAATTACACTCATGTAAAATCCTGAGAAGTGCTGATTCTTTGGGGATTTTAGCTTTTGTGAACTGCAGTCACCCGTCTTGTTTCCAAACTACTAAGTGATTGCTGTTAACTGGGGAATGAAGAAATGTTTTTACAGTAGGGAAAAGTTGAACTAAGTGCTTAAGTTTAGATTGAGAAAATCTACTTTCTAATTTAGTCAATTCCTTTCTTTGCCCCAAGAGTGCTGCCAATCCAGCAGTGAACAGAAATGATGAAAATGTGAAGAGAGGTAACTGGTCCTCGAAGACTGACTACTTGCTCTCGATGATTGGCTGTGCTGTGGGTCTAGGCAATGTCTGGAGATTCCCTTTCCTGGCTTACAAAAATGGAGGAGGTACTGTCTGGAATTTGAATTACGGGGATAGAAATGCAGAGGGAGCATTTCAATGATCTTTAAGGACTGTTGGCTTGGATATTGCTCTTGTCAGTGCTTCCCATCGTAACAATTGATGTGGAGGTGCCGGTGTTTGACTGGAGTAGGCAAAGTCAGAATGCAACAACTCCAGGTTATGATCCAACAGGTTTAACCTTCACCTGATGAAGCAGCAGAACCCCAGAAGCTTCTGATTTCAAATAAACCTGCTGGACTATAGCCTGGTCTTGTGTGTTTTCTGACATCCTAACAATTGTGCAGGGGTTAGAAATGTTACAGTCTGGACATGGCACAGTTAAATACTAAAGTGCAAAGTGGTGGTTGAAATTAATTCAAGTGACTTTTGAGCAAATCAGATTGTCTCATTACAGGTTGTAGTTTGAATCTGTGGCCCATTTCTCATCAGGAGTAAAAAGCATTATACTTTTATACCTTTAAATACTTTATATTGCTAAATTCCTAAAACTGAAATAATTCTAAAAACACAACAGAATGTCATTAAGACCCAGATTGTTCCCAGCATTTTCAATAAACAGTAGATTAATAAAACTCATGTAGCCCCTTTTTCATTTGTCTAGTTCAAGTCAGAGTAGACCACATTTTCAGTTTAAATAGGCATAGATTGATTCATTACAAGTTTTATGGAAGATTCCTTTGGAGTTAAGATAATAAAGTCCTTGTCAGCAATATCGACAGATGTTAAGATTAAAACAAGGATAGAAAACACAAAAGAATAAAGTTTCAATCAGTCTTTGTAGCATGCTAGTGGAATCACTGTTAGACTTTGCTTACAGCAGAAATACACGGACATCATGATGGATCACAATATTGAACACATAATTTTGGTCGGTTTATCAGGAATACCCATTGATAAGGTGCTAGCTAAAACAAAGTTGCTGTACCTACTTTACAATCTCACAGTGAGTTATCAATGAACTTCATTATCTCCTGGATTACAGTTATTACTTACCTTCATTTCGATCTTAGTTTGCCTCCAGTAATGTATATATATATATGCTTATATATTATCCACCATAACATAAGAGACTGAGTCTGGATATCATGCTATCAGAGAAACCAGCAGACATTTATTATAATGATATAAAGTCAAGGATTTTACGCAGGCCAGTCATTATTTGGTGTCGACGATGAGTCACCATGAATATTCTGTGGAATCCCCATTCTAGCACACTCTGAAGGTATTGCCCAGGAAACTGGATTTTCCACTAGACAATTCTCCGATTCTTGGAACACTCCAAAAGTCTCTATTTACATCGGAAATTTCAGAAGGTACTGATGAATTTAAGTAAAATAATTAATCAGGAAAGTTAGATTATTAAATCTAACACCCCTGCCATGTCCAGACCTGCTCCAAACCCCCACATCCATCAGATCTGAGTTGACATCTACCTAGCAACTCCTTGCATCAGTCAAATGTGACCCAACCCAACCCAACATTAACATAGAGTCATAGAGTCCTACAGCACGGAGACAAGCCCTTTGGTCCAAATTGGTCCATGCCTACCAAACTGTCCATCCATGCTAACCCCATTTCGCTGCACTTAGCCATTTCCTTCTAAACTTTTCCTATCTATGTACTTGTCTAAATACCTTTTGATGTTGTTAATGTAATCAACCTTCTGCTGGCAGCTCATTCCAGATGCATTCCACCCTCTGCGTCAAAACGTCCCCCTCAGGGTCTCCTTTATTCTTTCCCCTCTAACCTTAAACCGATGCCCTCCTGTCCTCGATTCCCCAATTCTGGAAAAAAGACAGAGTGCATTCACTCTATCCATGCCTATCATGATATTATACATTTCTATAACAAACTTCCTCAATCTCTTCAGCTCTAAAGAAAAAAGTCTTAGGTTGTTCAACCTTTCCCTATAACTCAGACCATTGCATCCTGGCACCATCCCTGTAAATTTCTTCTGAACTCTTCCCAGTTTAACAACATCCTTCCTCTAGCAGGGAGACCAAAACTGAGCATAACACTCCAAATGTGGCCTCACCAACATCCTGTACAAGTGCAACATAACTTCCAGGCATTTATACTCAGTGCCCTGACTGATGAAAGACAGTATGCCAAAAGCCTTCTTCCCTGTCCTGTCTGTCTGTGACTCCACACCCTCGACAGAACTGACCGCTGGCCTCTACTGTCAACCTGACCTCCTGCCCAGCTGACATCCTATCTAGCTAGTGAACAGTCAGGAGGGAGTTGCCCTGGGAGTCCTCAAAATTGACGCCAGACCCTTGAAGTCTCATGGCTTCAGGTTAAAAAGGGGGCAAAAAGGTCCTGCTGATTATCACATACCATCCTCCCTCAGCTGATGAATCAGTAGTCCTCAATGCTGAACAAACTTGGAGGAAGCATTGAGGGTGGCAAGGGCACAACATGTCCTTTAGGTGGGGGATTTCAACATTGACCATCAAGACTGGCTCAGCAGTAGCACTACTGATCAAGGTGGTTATGTCCTAAAGAACTTCACTGCTACACTGGATCTGTGGTAGGTGGTGAGGAAACCAACAGGAGTGAAAAACATACTTGACTTCATCCTCGCCAATCGACTGAGGATTGAGTTGTAGAAATAGCGGAGGCGCTGAATGTGATCTTTCAAACATCACTGGAATCAGGAAAGTTCCAGATGATTGGAAAATTGCTATTGTAACTCCCTTGTTCAAGAAAGGACCAAGACAGAAGATGGAAAATTATAGGCCGATGAGCCTACCCTTGGTTGTAGGTAAAATTCTAGAATCCATCGTTAAGGACGGAATTTCTAAATTCTTGGAAGTGCAGGGTCAGATTAGAACAAGTCAGCATGGATTTAGTAAGGGAAGGTCATGCCTGACAAACCTGTTAGAATTCTTTGAAGAGGTAACAAGTAGGTTAGACCAGGGAAACCCAGTGGATGTCATCTATGTACACTTCCAAAATGCCTTTGATAAGGTGCCTCACAGGAAGCTGCAGAGTAAGGTGAGGGCCCCTGGTGTTCAAGGTAAGCTACTGGCATAAGTTGGGGATTGGCTGTCTGACAGAAGGCAGAGAGTTGGGATAAAAGGTTCTTATTCGGAATGGCAGCTGGTGACAAGCGGGGTCCTGCAGGGTTCAGTGTTGGGGCCACAGCTGTTCATTTTATATATTAATGATCTGGATGAAGGGACAGGGAGAATTCTGGCAAAGTTCGCCGATGATACGAAGTTAGGCGGACAGGCAGGTAGTACTGAGGAGGTGGGGAGGCTGCAGAAGGATCTAGACAGTTTGGGAGAGTGGTCCAGGGAATAGCTGATGAAATTCAATGCTGCTACACTGGGTTTGTGGTAGGTGATGAGGGAACCAATAGGAGGGAAAAACTTACTTGACTTCATCGTCACCAATCTGCTGGCTGTATTGGTATGAGTGATACTGCACAGTCCTTGTGGAGATGAAGTTACACCTTCACATTCAGAATACCATCCATCCTGTTGTATTGCACTATCACTGAGCTAAATGGGACAGACTTCAAGCAGATTTAGCAACTAAGACTTCAGGCACTGTGGGCCATCATCAGCAACAGAAGCATACTTCAGCACAATCTGCAAACTCATGGCCCAGCATCTCTCCCACTCAAGCATTACCATCAAGCCGGGGATCAGCCTGGTTCAATGGACAGTGAAGTTGGGGAGTCAGGAACAGCACTAGACATACCTAAACATGAGGTGTCAAGCTAGTGAAGCTACTAAACAGGGCTACTTGCATGCCAAACACAATAAGCAGCATGTGATAGAGCTAAGCAACCAATCAGTCTGAACCAGACTCTGCTGTCCTGCCACATCCAATCATGAATGGTGATAGACATTTAAACAACTCACTGGATGAGGAGGCTCCACAAATGTCCCCATCCTCAATGATGAAAGAGCCCAACACATCAGTGCAAAAGGTAAGGCTGAAGTGCTGAGTGGATGATCCATCTCAATGTTCTCTACTTGTCCCCAACATTACAGATGCCAGCCTTCAACCAATTTGATTCACTCCATGAGATAACAAAATACAGTTCAATGCACTGGATACTGCAAAACCTATGGGCCTTGACATCATTCTGGCAATAGTACTGAACGTCTGTGCTCCAGAACTTGCTGCACCCCTAGCCAAGCTCTTCGAGTTTAGTTACAACATCAGCATCCACTCATCATTGTGAAAATTGCTCAGATATGCTCTGCATACATAAAAAAGCTGGACAAATCCAACCCGGCCCATTACACCCCATCAGTCGATGATCAGTGAAGTGATGGAAGGTGTCGTCAACAATGCTATCCAGCAGCACCTGCTCAGCAATAACCTGCTTGGTGATGCCCAGTTTGGATTCCGCCAGGACCACTCAGCTCCAGAGGAGGTGAGAGTGACAGCCCTGGGCAAAAACAATGGCTGCAGCTGCAGATACTAAACCAGAATACATACAGCTGTCTGCCTGATGAAGGGCTTTTGCCCGAAACGTCGATTTTACTGCTCCTCGGATGCTGCCTGAACTGCTGTGCTTTTCCAGCACCACTCTACTCCAGATAGTGACAGCGGTGGACATCAAGGCCACAGTTGACTGAGTGTGATATCCAGGAGCCCTAGCAAAACTGGAATCAATGAGTGTCAAGGATCAAACACTTCTCTGGCCCCCAGGAAAGTGCATGGTTGCAAATCCTCAACACCATTCACAATTGCTTAGATACTGAAGCAGCCCATGTTCAAATGCAGATTTGGGATAACAAGTGGCAAGCACATTCATGTCACACAATTGGCAGAAATGACCCCCTCCAACAAGAGAGAGTCCAGCCATTATTTTGTGAAATTCATTATCATGACCATTACTGAATCTCCCATTGTCAACAGCCTGGGGTTACCATTTACCAGAAACTGAACTAGACTCATACTCTGGTTACAAGAGCAAGTCAGAGTTTAGGAATATTGCAGCAAGTAACTCACCCCTAACTCCACAAAGCCTGTACATCATCTCCCAGGCACAAGTGCCAAACACTGATATTATAATGTAAAGGTTGAATTTATCATCAATCAGTGATTCTTTAAGATTGTCTACTGCTATCTATGATTGATAAATAAATTAATAGATAAGGAGATAATGTATTCCAACCCCAGATGAACAACTGGCAAATATCAACATATAACTTTATTCCCCTTCTAACTCCTCACGCTCACAGTCATACACAGATAGAACATAGAACAGTACGGGCTCTTCAGCCCTCTATGTTGCGCGGACCTTTTATCCTATTCTAAGATCAAACTAACCTACATACCCTACATTTTACTATCATCCAAATACCAAGTGATGTAAGACTGACTGGTCTGTAATTCCCAGGGTTATCCATTTCCCCTTTTTTGAACAAGGAATGACATTTGCCACCCTCCAATCATCTGGTACTACTCCAGTAGCCAGTGAGCATGTGAAGATCATTACTTCTGTTGTAATGTCCTGTACCTTTAAGAAAGAGTGAATGCTGTTCTGCACTGAGAGCTTACAAGCACCTGTCATATGATTTAACTAGCAGTCTCAGAGTGTACTGGAAAATTGAAAATATATAACATTTGGCTGTGAAATGGAAACCTGAATTGTTTGCTGTTTTGGCAACAAATCCAATTTAAACAAACAGTTTAAATTATGCCTCAGGATACTAAAACCCAATCCAGTTTGAATTTATTGTTTTACCAACATCAAACTGATGATCCAATTTTGGGGGAAAATGAAAAAGGCAGCCATTTTGAAAATCAGATAGAGCAACTGCAATCGAGAGAGAGAGAGACCCAAGACATTGAAATACTCTGTATCAAAGGTACCTTTCATACGAAACATCTTAACAGTAAAAAGAAAGAAGATGATCCAGTGAGGTCTTCAGCTGGAAGAAGAAAGACACCAAAGATGACAGCCACTGAAAGGTTTTGAAATTGATTTGATGTAATTTTAATAAATGTTTTATTGGAACAGTATATTATAGCATTGGAGGCAGGTATTAAGCAGTTAAGAGAAAAGGGGCCTTAGTGTTGTGAATATTTGTTGCTTGATGTTCCCTTTTAGAGTTAAAGAATGAATTGATGTTATTTTCTTGAAATATTGGAAATATGAGGTGAGGTGAGCTTCTCTGGGTGTTTGGTTTAATGAAGAGAGAGGTTCACCTCTGTGTCATAACACTTTAGGCACAGCAATCTCTTCCCTCGCTTCCTGCAGCAAACTTAGGTATATCCCGTCTGGTTCAGGCGACTTATCTATCCTCATGCTTTTCAAAATTTGCAGCATATCCTCCTTCTTAACATCAACCTGTTTGAGCATATCAGTCTGTTTCACGCTGTCCTCACAAACAATAAGGTCCCTCTCCCTAGTGAATACTCATACAACATATTCATTAACGACCTCCCCAAATGCCAACTCCAGGCACAAGTTCCCATCACTATCCCTGATTGGCCCTACCCGCACTTGCTGTAAGTTCTCCGTAAACAACCTCAACATTTCTGTTGTACATTTCCCTGAGAATATCTACTCCCAATTTATGATTCACGGTTCCTGCCTAATAGCATTGTAATTTTCCCCTTCCCCAACTAAATGCTTTCGCATACCATCTGCTCCTATCCCTCTCCATGACTATAGTAAAGGTCAGGGAGTTGTGATCACTATAACAGAAATGTTCTCCCACCAAGAGATCTGTCACCTGGCTTGGTTTATTACCAAGCACCAAATCCAAATGGCCTCCCCTTTGGTTGGCCTAGCTAAATATTTAATCAGGAATCCTTCTTGGACACACCTGACAAAATCTGCTGCATCCAAACTATTTGCGCTAAGGAGGTTCCAGTCAATATTAGGGAAGTTGAAGTCACCCGACACAAGCCTGTTACGTATGCACCTTGTCAAAATCTGCCTCACAATCGGCTCCTCCATGCCTTTGTTGCTATTGGGTGTTATTGAAAACTCCCAATAAAGTGACTGCTCCTTTCCTGTTTCTGACTTCCACTTATAATGACTCAGTGGACAAACCATTCCCGACAATCTTCATTTCTCCAACTATTATACTGTCCCTTATTAGCAATGCCACCCACCCATCTATTTTACCTCCATCTCTGTTCCTATCCCGGAACATTCAGCAACCATTCCTGCCCCTGTGATATCAAAGCCTCCGTAATAGCCACAACATTGTAGCTTCAAGAAACTCCATGCTCCATTGTAGCTCCATGCTCTAAGTTCATCACCCTTATTCTTGACACTTCTTGCATTAAAATAGACCCATCACACTGACTGCAGCTTTGCCCTATCAACTGCCTATCCTTTCTCACAGTCTCTCTGCATGCTGTATCTGCCTGTTCACCAGCATCCACATCCTTTGATCCATAGTTCCAGTTCCCATCCCTCTGCCAAACTAGTTTAAACCCTCCCGAAGATCTCTAGCAAACCTCCTGCCCAGGATATTGATGCCCCTCAAGATCAGGTGCAACCCGTACAGGTCCCACCTTCTGCAGAAGATCCACATACCTGAAGCCCTCCCTCCTATACCAGCTCTGCAGCCACGTGTTTAGCTGCACACACTCTCCGTTCCTAGCTTCACTAGACAATGGCACCAATAGCAATCCTGGGATTACTACTCTGCTCTTACTAATTAACCTTACTCTTACTAATCTTTCAATGTTCCCTCAATACAGGAGTTGTCCCACTGGACTGAAGAATTGCAGACATTATTCCACTTTAGAACAGGGGCGAAAGAGGAAAATCAGGGATTTATAGATCAGTTAGCCTAACATCTGTGCTGGGGCACTGGTTGGTGTCTCTAATTAAGGATAAAATAACTAAGCACTTCAAATTTCTTCAGTTAATCAGGGACAGTAGGTCATGCCTGACAAACCTCATTTAATTTTTTGAAGCCATGACTAAGATAGTGGACAGGGGAATGTCTATGGTTGTTGTTTGTATGGACTTCAGATGGCATGTGATAAATTGCACATAAGAGCTTATTAACTAAGGTAGAGGCTGATGGAATTGAGGGCAAATTACTTATATAGTTCAGAAATTAGTTGAGTGGCAGGTGCCAGAAAATAAGGATAATGAGTAGGTCCTGAAATTTGCAGGATGTGACCAGTGGTATCCCCGTAAGGATCTGTGTTAGGGTCTCAATTATTCATATTTGTTATTGACAACTAGGATAATAACATAGAAAATCATATATCCAAATATACTGATGACAAAAGTTAGGGGGCATTGTAGACAATGTAGTCAACAGCATAAAATTGCAGAGGGTTCTTGATAGACTCAGTAATTGGGCAAAAATGTAGCAGATGAAGTTCAATGTAAGCAAGTGTGTGGTTATCCATTTTGACCGATATAGTATCGACCTGGATACTTCCTAGATGGCATCAAGTTAAACACAATGGATGCCAAAAGAGACTTGGGGCTTCAGGTGCATGGACCTTTAAAGTACCACAAACAGGTACAGTAAATAATGAAGAAAGCTCATGGAATCTGGCTTTTACACCTCGAGGACATGAATACAAGGATGTAGACAGTATGCTGCAGATATACAAAACCCTGGTTCGACCACAATTGAAGTACTGTGGGAAGATCTGGGCACTACATCTAAGGGAGGATATATTGGCCTTGGAGGGAGTACAACATGGTTTTACAAGAATGATAACCTGGATTTTAGGGGTTTGGTTATGAGGAGAGATTCTAAAGATTAGGCCTGTTTCTCTGTTAGTATAAAGTTGTTGTTACCATCCACTTGAAACTGCAGAGTATGTTGGGAATTCACATCCATGGACCCTGTTTCACCTTTTTATTCTATTTTCCAGGTGTATTTCTTATTCCCTACTCAATCATGCTGGGTCTTGTTGGGATACCAATATTTTTCTTGGAATCTTCCTTTGGACAGTTTGCCAGCCTCGGGCCTGTTGCAGTGTGGAAATCTGTACCAATGTTACAAGGTTAGAGATTATTGAATAATTAAAACTCAGCAACAATTTCAATGCATTTTAATGTTTAATTCATATTAATAAACTAATTATAATTGAGTGATTAAATGAGAGTGTATCTGAGCCTTGCTGTCATTCTCTTTGAAAACTTTGTTGTTACACCAAGATATGTCAGTGATTAACACTGATGTTAGTTTAGTTTCTTATTCATTAAATGCGCGTGATTGTGATTGTGTTCAGTTCACCTGGATGGTTGACTCCAAATCTCATTGTTTTTTCAGAGTCAATTTTTCCTTGGATCATTTAAAGAATGATTAGATTAGATTCCCTACAGTGCAGAAACAGGCCCTTGGGCCCACCAAGTCCACACTGACCCTCTAAAGAGTAACCCACCCAGATACATTTCCCTCTGACTAACACAACAGACAATTTAGCATGGCCAACCCATCTTTGTTTTGTGGGAGGAAACCAGAGCACCTAGAGGAAACCCACACAGACACAGGGAGACTATGCAAACTCCACACAGACAGTCGTCCGAGGCCAGAATCAAACTCAGGTCCCTAGCGCTGTGAGGCTGCAGAGCGATCCACTGAGCCACTGTGCTGCCCTTGTAAATTGTACCAAGTTGCTGTGGTGAGATTTGAACCCATGTCCCTTGAGCATTAACCTGAGCTTCTTGACTACCAAGCCAGTGACTCCTCCACTACACCACCATCTCCAGGAAACTTGACTAGTAACATGCCCAACTATTGTAAACTAATAGCAAACTACTAGCTCAGAAATGTGTATGCTTGAGCAATGTAATGAATGTCTGTTGGGTTGCCCAATACCACAATATCATGCCCAGTTTCTGACATTGTGTTAGATAACAAAAGCATTGCCCCATCAGGTAAAACACCCTGGTGGAGGCAAACTCACACCATAGCAACAGCAGTTACTATCTCTTAAAGACATCATAGAGGTACATATTTAGAAAACAAATTGATGTCCAGCATGACTTTGGAAGCAGACAGTTTGGAATAGGGAGAAGTTTGTTATCTTAAACAGCATCAGTTTTTCAGAGTACAGACAATTGTACACATCTGTAGATGGAGCATTAAGCACGAGAACAATGGAACATATTTCTAATTTTCATTAGGATGCAAATTCTTTCAAGGTAAAATACATTTCTAAGATTTCCTTGGTAATAAAAACAAATTAAAATGCTAAAGAATGCCCTTGAGCTATGACAAAGGCCAGTGCATTACAGAAAACTTGAATCCTAGAAAGCTCGGTTGATGGAAGTTAATACATAATGACAATTACAAACGTCTTTGTTCTTAAGGAAAGATTTGGAGAGACAAAAATATCAGGACACAGCAAAAGCTGGTGTTTTTGTAAAGGCCAACTCATGGATAGCAACAAAACTGGTATGGATTTGGCATCCAGCAACACCTTCACTGATTTTACTGTTCCAAAACTTCATGCAGTTCTATTTTGCAGATCAAGGTCTAGGTGAGGCCATGAAAAGAACTCTTAAAAATCTGTCAGAACTCAGGGAGGTACAGTGGCCTTACATTGCCAGGGATCTGGGTTTGAATTGACCCTCAGGCAACTGTCTATGTGGATTTTACACATTCTGCCCATTTCAGATGGGTCCCACCAGGTGCTTGGGTTTCCTCTCACGGTCCAAAGATATGCATGTTTGGTGGATTGGCTGTGCTAAATTGCTGATAGCGTCCAGGGATGTGTAGGTTAGGTGGATTAGCGAGGGGAAATGGAGAGTTGCAGGGATAGGGTAAGAGATTGGTTTTGGATGGGATGCTGTTCAGAGGGTCATGCAGACTCAATGAGCTGAATGGCCTGCTTCCACTCCGTAGGGATTTTATGACTTGACAAGGAGGAGCTTCACATTATTAACATGCACAGTTTTTCTGGGTGGATCAGAAAAGTCTGGATATGATTTGGAAAGATCTTGAAGAGCAGATCAAGATAAGAATTCACTTCAGGATGAACAGACTTGACATCATTTCAAATAGACAAGAATCCTCAAGAGACTATTCACCAGTTTGTTGGAGGATGCCAAAGCAAAGGGCATGAGTGTGACTTTACTGAAGAGGAACGGCCAGAGAATATTAATGAGTTGATTATCACATTCACATGAATTAAAGTCAGTTGGAAGAAACATTTGTGCAATAAGAAGGGCCACAGCCTTGACATATTACTTGAGGGTAGACAGATCTATGAAGATGTCGTGGCAGGCCAGCAACAATTACATGCTTTAGGTGCTACCAATACTATTTTGCTACCAACAAAAGCTCCAATAGCAGTAGTTTGTTGCACTTCTCCAAAGTCCATGCTCTATTTTTTGATATCTGTAGCATCAAGGGACATGGCTATGTGCAGGAAATCTGTTTCCAAAAGCCAAGTCAGGCCCTTACATTAAACCAACAAGCGACCAACATGACAGTATAAGTAATAACAAATCATCAGCAACAAGGAAACTGTTACCAAGGTGCACCAAGGCAACCACATTGATGAGGTTCAGAGTCAACCAAATGAAAGGCAAATTTTAGAAAATGAGCAGGCTTTACATGATGTTAATCTCACACTCTGTGTTGGGAGTAGAAAGCAATCAGGAGCTCTTTAATATCATGTGTCCTGAGAAGGCAGTGTGATACAAGATAAAAGCTAAAATCAACATCGGAGTTAGTGTTACCATGTAACCACTATATGGCCTCAATGACATGCACCTGAGCAAGTAATGTTCCATGGTACAGGCTATGAGAAACCATCTCTCAATGGAGACAGCAGATCAACAATTGTATGTATTGTCAATGAGTGTCAATGCACAAACTCTCACTGGCTTCCCGAAATATTTAGTCTAACAGATACATAGTTACCAGTATGTACAGATCTAAGTGCAGTCTCAAATCATGACATTCAAACCACACCCACCATGGCAGAACAAGTCACATATGGTGCAATTGAATTAATCAAAGTTATAACTTTGAAGTAGTAATTAAGCCAGGTAGCCAAGATGATTGCATATGATTTACAGAACAGCTTATCCAAAATACAAAGATATTCATCTTGTACTGCACCATGATCACCTAAACTATGAAATTAAATGTGCTCTCAAGGCTGACATGTTATACTTTGGACAATGTGAATTGTTTTCATTGGGCGCAGTTTCAAATCATGCCCATGTTACCACAGGAACGTATGAGTATTGAAAGTTCAAAATGATTGGCATAACAATCCAGGGATGAATCGGGATATTCAATCACTCACGAATGCAATATATAAACAGTGGGAGACTCTATATCCATATGATATTTCATCCAATTCTTCAGCAAAGTAGCAACAGAGCTGTTCATATTGTATGGGGAGATTACTTCCTTGTGACAGATTACTTCTCTAAATCACCCATTTGTTTGGTGAATTAGCAGCAAAATGAGTACAAGTGTCACTGACACAATGGTGGTATTTTTAGGTTATTTGGTATCCCAAGTAAGAATCTCCAAAATCGCTCACTGGGCAGAGAGTGAGAGTTAGAAATACAAATCTTTGGATACCAGCAATGGTTTCTAAAATATGCAACCAGCCCAGGTCACAGAAATGTATTGCAGCTCATGATATTACATGATAAAGGAACAGAAGCCAGCTCTGAACAATTTATGACAGACCAATCATGTATGAAGAGATTGAGAGTTGAACCCTCTGATGATGTTGTGTGGTAGGGTTGATTAATAGCAACCAGCAGCAACTAACCAAGTTGTCAAACAAGTGCAACAGAGATCAATGAGTACCTTTCCAGGTGGACATACATCCACCAAGTCAGGAAAAATTGTCAAACTTTCAAAACATTACATTGAATTTTGAAACATTAATCTTTAAACTCTGTCTTACCTGTGTGCATAATTGTCAAATTAATTCCATGTGCCTCTGCACAACCATGTATATCTGTTTTGGAAAAGTTATCCTTATTCTGTTGTAAAATATCAGCCCAGATGCTATTTTGCCTCAGGAGTGTACCACTTGTTTGCAATAGTTAATTGTAACAAATGTTTAACAGTCTCTTCAAACCCATGATATTCACACTCAGTTTCTTATGTTATTGGGGATCACATAAGCATTGTCACATCTGGTAAAACATCCTGCTGAAGATAAACTCACACCAGCAGTTGCTGTTCTACTTTGAATTAAATTAAAGCTAAATCACAAGATATGGGTTAGCAAAGCAGCTAGTTATGAGCTGCAGTGAGAACTCTGGAGCTGAACCTGTGCCCTCAGTTTAAGTTGGAAAACACAAACCAAGGATCCTGTCACTGATTCCCAATCCTTGGTAAAAAAAAATACCAAACTGCATACTACACATTGGGTCAAGTCTGGACCCAGCGAGTTAATAGTTGATGGAGTTCAATGTTTCAGTGGTTAGTTTTTAGGTTGAAGAATGCTCACTTGGACATCAGGTGCGGGATTAAACCCTCAAATGAAATAGACATTGAGGAAACGAGGGAGGAGCTAAAACCAACTCTGGTACTTATCAATGGTGCCAAGTTATATAGTCATAGAGATGTACAGCCTGCAAACAGACCCTTTGGTCCAACCCTTCCATGCAGACCAGATATCCCAACCCAATCTAGCCCCACCTGGCCCATATCCCTCCAAACTCTTCCTTTCATATACCCATCCAAATGCCTTTAAAATGTTGCAATTGTACCAGCCTCCACTACTTCCTCTGGCAGCTCATTTCATACATGTACCACCCTCTGTAAGAAAAAGTTGCCTATTAGGTCTCTTTTATATCTTTCCCCGTTCACTCTAAACCTATGCCCTCTAGTTCTGGACTCCACACCCCAGGGAAAAGACTTTGTCTATTTATCCTATCCATGCCTCACATAATTTTGTAAACCTCTATAAGGTCACCCCTCAGCCTCCGACGCTCCAGGGAAAACAGCCCCAGTCTGTACAGCCTCTCCCTATAGCTCAAATCCTCCAACCCTGGCAACATCCTTGTAAACCTCTTCTGAACCCTTTCAAGTTTCACAATATCTTTCCAATAGGAAGGAGACCAGAATTGCACACAATATTCCAACAGTGGCCTAACAAATGTCCTGTACAGCCGCAACACGACCTCCCAGCTCCTGTACTCAATACTCTGACTGATAAAGGAAAGCATACCAAAAGCCTTCTTCACTATCCTATCTACCTGCGACTCCACTTTCAAGGAGCTATGAACCTGCACTCTTTGTTCAGGTCTCTTTGTTCAGCAACAGACCCCAAGACCTTACCACTAAATGTATAAGTCCTGCTAAGATTGTTCTTCAATGAGCTTTTTTCTTATTCGTTCAAGGAACTTGTTTTCTCTGGCTGGGCCAGCATTTATTGCCTATTGCTAGTTACTCATGAGAAGTAGTGATGAGCTGCCTTCTAGAACCTCTGCAGTCTATGCGCTGTAGGTTTCCCTACAATGTCCTTTGGAAAGGAATTCCAGGATTTTGACCAAGTGACTGTGAAGGATCAATGGTATATTTCCAAGTCAGCATGGTGATCGTTTTAGAGGGGATTTTTGCAGGTAGTGGTATTCCCCTGTATTTTCTGCCCTTGTCTTTCTAGATGGAAGTGGTCCGGGTTCGGAAGGTGCGCTCGAAAGGAGCCACATGGTGGTCCTTTGTCTCCGAAAAAGTGGGTCTTGTAGGTAGCACAAACGGGTTGCAATCGGAGCAACGGTGAGAAGACAGTTACATTGATGATGTAGATGTTTTGTAAAAGTATAAAAGACTGTGTTATGAGAGGGTGCTCTTGGAGCAGGCAAGTGAGGAATATTCAATTAAACTCCTGACTTATGCCTTGTAGATGATAACAAGCTTGGGGAGACAGGAGGTGAGTTACTCCTGCAGTATTCCTAGCCTCTGACCAGCTCTTGTCACCATTGTGTTTGTATAGTAAGTCCAGTTGAGTTTCTGGTTAATGGTGACAACAAGGATATTGATTGTGGGGTATTCATTGATGGTAACACCATTGAATATCATGGAGCAGTGGTTAGATTGTCTCTTGTTGGAAATGGTCATTGCCTGGCATTTGGGTGGTAGGAGTGTTACTTGCCACTTGTCAGCCCAAGCCTGGATATTGTTCAGGACTTCTTCAGTATCTGAGGAGTTGCGAATATTGCTGAACATTGTGCAATCATTGTGAACATGCCTACTTCTGACCTTATGGTGGAGGGAAGATCATTGATGAAACAGTTAGAGATGGTTGGACCTCAGACACTAAGCTAGAACATAGAACAATACAGTGCAGTACAGGCCCTTTGGCCCTCAATGTTGCGCCGATCCAAGCCCACCTAACCTACACTAGCCCACTATCCTCCATATGTCTATCCAATGCCCGTTTAAATGCCCATGAAGAGGGAGAGTCCACCACTGCTACTGGCAGGGCATTCCATGAACTCACGACTCACTGAGTAAAGAATCTACCCCTAACATCTGTCCTATACCTACCACCCCTTAATTTAAAGCTATGCCACCTCGTAATAGCTGACTCAATACTTGGAAAAGGTTCTCATGGTCAACCCTATCTAAACCCCAAATCATCTTGTACACCCTATCAAGTCACCCCCAAACCTTCTCTTCTCCAATGAAAACAGCCCCAAGTGCCTCAGCCTTTCCTCATACGATCTTCCTACCATATCAGGCAACATCCTGGTAAACCTCCTCTGCACCTGTTCCAGTGCCTTCCACATCCTTCCTATAGTATGGCGACCACAATACTCCAGATGCAGCCGCACCAGAGTCTTATACAACTGCAACATGAGCTCAGGAATCCGGAACTCAATTCCTCTACCAATAAAAGCCAGTACGCCATATGCCTTTTTCACAGCACTATTTACCTGGGTGGCAACTTTCAGAGATCTGTGTACAC
>NC_083411.1:66037607-66131135 GCF_020745735.1 Hemiscyllium ocellatum
TGTTAGGGTGGGAAGTCTGTGTTCATTGAAGGATAGCCTCACAATCTCATCGTACCCATGTCGATGGGGTCAATGTCACCTTGTCCCTATCTCCTCTTTCCAGTTTCTGACCCTTCCTCTTTCCAAGACAGGAAATGGTGCACAGAGGTAACTTTGCAGCTCTCCAATGGCCAGGAAGAAATGGAGAATGTGGTGCATCACCCCAAACTTGGAGAATCTCTCTGACACTCCTGGAAAGATTGCCCTCCTTACAGGAAGCCTTATGGTGTCACACTGTTTTGCTACATTCATGATTCTTTTCCCTGGTCCACAAGCATGACAGAAACAGCTCTCCTGAGGAAAATGGAATCAATGTCAGTAGCATCATTCGACTGCACTGACTGTATTTTCATTCCAAGCTTCAATCCTATAAAGAGGCCCTTTCCAACCTCCTGGCCATTGTAATCATGCATTTTCCTCCTGACAGTCATCCTGAGGCTGCCAAGTACAATTATCAAAGCTAAATAAAAGCAAAATAACGCGCATGCCCGGTGCGTAAAACAAATAGAGAATGCTGGAGAAATCAGCAGGTGTGGCTGACCTAAGGTTTTAGGAGCAACACTGTTGTATAGGTCCCTGAATGTTGATTGTACACAGGATCTAAATACAAAAAAAGACGCAATCTACAATCTGCAGCCACACTCTTCTGTCAACAACATTTCATTCCAGTATTAATACGAAATGAATTATTAGTTATGAAACCTGGTGACATTAATATTCAAGCAATTTATTTGACTTTCCCTTTTCTATATTTTGCAGGTGCTTTCCTTATTCCCTACATTCTGATGCTGGCAGTCACTGGGATGCCAATGTTTTTCCTGGAAACTTCCTTTGGGCAGTTTGCCAGCCTTGGACCGGATGCAGTGTGGAAAGCTGTGCCCATGTTACAGGATTAGTGTTCTGAGCAGTCTTGATTTGGCAACAGTTTAAATGAGCAATTGTGTTTTATACCCATGAATATAGTCACTATATTTACTTCACCAGATGTTGGTGTTAGATCGCCTTGCAGAGATGTTGTTCACAATTAAAACAGTGGAATATCTCCTTTCACTGTTTCAAATTCACTTTCTAAAACGGTGGTAGAGGCAGGAACCACTACAGCATTTAAAAACAGTCTAGATGATCACTTGAAACACCAAAGGATACAAGGCTAAGTACTGGGAAATGGGATTAGAGTAGATCAGTTCTTGATAACTGGTACAGAAACAATAGGTTGAAGAGCATCTTCCTATGCTGTAACACTGTATGACTTGATGTCATTAATTGAGGTAGACAGAGTGGAGATGCTGGAGAGATCCGTTTGTTGACTTCTGAATTTGACAGAACCTATTTGTAAACATGATGTTGTAGGTGATTCTGCTGGGATCTGCAAGAACCTCTGAAACTTGAGTGAGTGAATTAGTGAAGACCTTTTCCAGTATAATTATCTTAAGGAGATGTTAATGGAACAGGGGAGTCTCCTTGTTATCCAAACTGGTGAAAGACCTTTGTTACTCCACGTTCATAATGTAAGCATGTTTGTGTACTATTTTCAAACAGATAGCTTTGCAATGAGATTTAAGTAAAACAACAGTTTCCTGTAATAATCTTGTGTCCCTTGATTTATAGGCATAAATCAGTTTCAGCCTTGGGCAAGCTCAACTATTGAGTTTTCATTGTCGTTTGGGGCAAAGATTTCTGAATATTCACTGCCCCTATTTTTGATTGATTGATGAAATTCCAAAAAATTACAGTCCAAAATGACTCACCCTTTATTGTAATATAGGAAACCTTCCTCCTGCGTTGACCATGTCAATCCCTGCAAGACTTTTGTATGATGGCATTAGATCACCTATCACTCTTCTAAACTCCATCTGCAAATTTGGAAATATGATGTTGAACCCTGACTGAAGAGTCATAATGAACTCAAAATGTTAACTCTTTCTTTCTGCACGGATGCTACCAGGCCTGCTGAGTTTCTCGAGTGTTCTGTTTGTTTCTTTAAGATTCCCAGCCTCTGCAGTATTTTGTTTTTCTTCAAATCATTCCTACAGATTATAAATAGCTGGAGCCTAAACACTGACCCCTTTGGAACCACACTAATTGAAGCTTACTAAACTAAAATTGAATCAGTTGTTCTTATACTCTTTCATGTCCATTAATCAGTTCTCAATCCATGCTAATATATTCCTCCCCCAACTCCCATGTGCTCTAATTTTTTTCACTCCAGTGTGGAACCTTTTTGAAAACATTCTGAAAACCTAAACCGACAACATCTATCGGTTCTTATTTAATATATTATTTAGATCCTTAAACTCTCCCAGGTTTGTCAAAGATGATTTTCCTTTCCTAAATCCATGTAGACTCTTCCAAATCCAATCATATTTTCTAAGTGGGCTGGAATTGTGTCTGCTTCTAATGGATTTACGTTTGCTTTTGCTGTTCTATTCCTTTTTACATGTATATAAAAACATTTACACTCTGCTTTTGTTTCTCACTCGTTTAGTTTCATAGTGCATTTTATCAATGTTTTCCTTGGTTCTCCTTTACTAAAATGCTCTGAATCTTTTATTTACTTTCTTTTTGACACTTTACAGGTGTCTTCCTTTGATCCATTATGATCTTAGATTTGTTTTGTTGGAACACTATACTTGGGAGGTTTCTGTGCTTTAAAAGAATGTATTTTCATTGCTAACTACAGAGAGTGAAATTAGCTGGTATGCCTCCCACCTCATCCAGGCAGAATCAGCAGTGAGCTCAGAATCCAAAGCGAGCCTTAAAGCACTACAGGTGGGCACTTATGAAACACCATGAAGAACATCCCACCCAGTGATGATACCAGACAACTTGATTGTTATAAGAAAGGAATCACGCTCCTGCCTACACCAACTGTTTGATGGTGTGCGCAGTGTAATACTGTGGTCAACTGAGTCTTTAACAAATCATTTGACCATTAATTATTTGTGTATGATGAGAGAGTTACTGACTTTAACACCCACCAATGCTCCATGCTTTGGGAATGAGGTCAGGGAGTGTACAGGAATGTTGTGGATTAGCCTACAGTTCCATATAATATCTATCCCCACCAAAAACATATGCTGTTGTGACCTGTGGTATTCCATCATCTTTGTTTGTCTTTCAGTGTTAACCATTAAATGTCTACTGTCGTACCTTTCATTTTGGGTCGTAATCCACCCATAGCTAATCTTTATCTTCACCGTTTATTAAATCCCTTTGTTTATATTTAATATAATCATTTTTGATTGAACTACATCACTTTCAAACTCAATGTAAGATGCTATCATTTACTCTATCTTATAAATAAGCCAGTTTATTGCACACAAAAAAGGACAAGAAACAGCAATTATAGTCCGTTATACAAGAACTAATTGAAATGGTCTTTTCCAACTGTAAAAAATAAAGGGTCAACCTTTTTGAGTTATCATTAAATTCTTCATTCCAGATTTGTATTGAATCCAGATTTTGCCATCTGTTATGACAGGAATCGAACCCTGGTTCCCAGAACATTATCTTGGTCTCTGGATTAACAGTTCAGCAATAATACCACCAGGCCGTTTCCTCCCCTTATAAATTATCTGTAAGGTGCTTAGAGATGTCTTACGTTTATGCAAAAGACTATAAGTGGATACCTTTCTTATTTTCATTCACAGTGAAAGGTAATGTCCTCGATGTTCTCGCCTTGCTGTTAAGACATGCTGCCTCATTGAGTAGTTTGCTGTTTACATAGGATTCGGAGCAGCTCCTTTGCCTTTGGTATGACACTGGGACAGGCCAGTAAAATCTCAGACTATTGGCTTTATTAGTAAATTATTTCTTAGATCAACATCCATTTCAATCCCTTCTAAAATACATAACTGATGACAGCATATCTGGAATCCTGAAAATCTCAGCCTATATTGTTCAGGATTTTTGTTGCAAATGCAATGAAAATGCGACATTTGAAGTTGAATGACTCAAGAATTTTACATTTCAATAATTTAGAAACATATCTATCCAAATTAAGGTTCTTGGAATTAAAGTACAGCTTATACTCATCCATCACGTGCGCACATAATCCTCTGGAAATACAAACAACAACAGAAATTGCAATGCCAACTGGCAACTAGATAAGATTGATTTTGTCTACCAGCTAATTCTGTGAGGAGGAATGGTGTGCCCTTATTCAAGAAGGGCTGTAAAGAAAAGCTTGGGTACGATAGATCAGTAAGCCTAACATGTATGGTAGGTAAGTTGCTTGAGAAGATTCTACGGGGTAAGGTGTACATGCGTTTGGAAAAACGGTTTGTTTAGGAGTAGTCAGCATGGTTTTGTGAATGAGAGACTATGCCTCACAAATTTGTTAGCAACCTTTGGTGAAGTGACCAGGAAGGTGGTTGAGGGTGGGGCGGTAGACATAGTCAAAATGGATTTCAGTATGGCCTTTGATAAGATTCCACATGGTAGGCTGCTCTGAAAGGCTAGATCGCATGTAATCCAGTTGGAGCTGGCACATTGGATCCACAATTGGCTTGTTGTAGAAAGCAGTGGGTAATAACGGAAAGCTGCTTGTTGGACTGCAACAAGTGGAATGCTTCAGAGGTTGGTGCTTGGCCCATTACTGTTTGTTATCTATATGAATGATTTGGATGAGAATGTTCAAAGCGTGATTAGTAACTTTGCTGACGACGCTAAAATAGGTGGTATAATGGAGAGTGAGGAAGGTTATCATAAATTGCAACAGGACCTTGATCAGCTGGGAGTGGTCCGAGAAATGGCAAGTGGAACTTAACATAGATAAGCGTGAGGTCTTGCATTTTGGAAAATCAAATCAAGGTAGGAGTTTCGTGGTGAATGGTAAGGCTGTAAGGAGTGAGTGGAACAGAAGGATCTTAGAGTTCAGGGATTCCCAGTTTACTGAAAGTGGAGTCACAGGTAGATAGGGCAGTGAAGAAGGCTTTTGGCACACTGGCCTTCATCAGTCTGGCCAATGAGTATAGAAATTGGGGAGTTATGTTGCAGTTAAACAGGACATTCGTGATGCTGCGCTTGAAGTATTGTGTTCAGTTTTGGTCACTTTGTTATTGGAAATATGTTATTAAACTGGAAAGAGTGCAGTAGAAATTTACAAGGATGTTGCTTGGACTCAATGGTCTGAGTTATAGGGAGAGCTTGGACAAGCTAGGACCTTTTTTCTTTAGAGTGTAGGAGACTGAGGGAGGATCTTATAGAGGTGTATAAGATGATAAGAGGCATAGGTAGGGTGAATGCTCTGTCTTTTCACAGAATTGGGGAATTGAGGACCAAAGGGCATCAGTTTAAGGTTAGAGGAAAAGAATAAAAGGGAATAAAACTGAAGGGCAACCTTTTTCATAAGGAGAGTGGTATGCATATGGAATGAGCTGCCAGTGGAAGTGGGTAGATTAACAACATTTAAAAGCCATTTGGACAAATAGATGGATAGGAAAGAATTAGAAGGATATGGGCCAAGTGCAGGGAAATGGGATTAGGACAGATGGACATTTGCAATTTTTGAGAAGGTTAGTAGCTCAGGTTGTAAGTTTGCTCGCTGCGTTGGTACATTTGTTCTCAGACATTTTGCTAGGTAACATAATCAGTGAGCCTCTGTTGAAGCGCTGGTGTTCTGTCCTACTTTCTCTTTACGAGTCTCAGTCTGTCATGATGGGTGATATCTTCTGGTTCTTTTTCTAAGTCCAAATGGGGTCCAGATCGATGTATTTGCTGATGGAGTTTCGGTTTGAATGCCAGGCTTCTAGGAATTCCCATGGGTGTCTTTGTTTAGCCTGTCCCAGGATGGATGTATTGTCCCAGTCGAACTAGTGTCCCATTTCTTCTGTGTGTAAGGATACCAGTGATAGTTGGTTATGTCTTTTGGTGGCTACTTGGTGCTCGTGTATCCTGTTGGCAATTTTCCTGCCCATCTATCCAATGTAATGTTTGTTGCAGTTCTTCCAGGGTATTTTGTAGAGTGACATTTTGGTCAGCATGGGGCAGTTTGGGCCAAAGGGCCTGCTGCCGTGCTGTAGGACTCTATGGTTCAATGTCTCTTAATTTATTTCAAAACAGTTTCAAAACTAATCTCATGCTTCTTATTTAATTTTAAGGTTTGGGCATAAATGCCATTGTATTTACAGCATTTGACAACATTTCATATACCTGTGTCCTCGCCTACAGTCTGTACTACCTGTTTGCATCCTTCCAATCACCAGTGCCGTGAGTAGAGTGCTTCAGTTGGTGGGGAGTGGATGAAACATGCAGCAGGACTCTCAAAGGGACAGTGCTCAATTCTGTTGGGACTGATTGCTCATTCTGTCAATCTGAATGAGTGAGAGAAATGGACAATCGTTTTGCATAGAACATCTTGCATAGATGTCAGTAGCAAGAATATTATTGAGTCATTGGATTTCCAAGGATAATCAACGATACCTTTTTTTTTGAATATAGGGTAAGCATTCATGAAAATAATAATTTCTATTGCCGGGAATTTAGTACACTTTGGGCCATAAGTATACATTATATCAGAACGACAATTGCAAATTGTCTGAATTCTGACTTAAATTTCAACTTTTTCATTAACTTCAGTGTGTTAAAATTGCTGACTAATAATGTTCTGACAGCAGGGAATTGTACTGCACAATTTGTCTGTGCCCAGTTTCAGTGAGATGCAAACATCTTGCTGCCTGCTCATCAATATGGTTGCCAGGATCACATCGGGTTTATGACGCAGGAACAGACCATGTGCCAATTGAAATTCTGCAATTCAGCAGGGGAGAGTGAGAGTTGCAGAAGCAATGTGTAAATGTCAGGTGGTCTCATATTTGTTCCCCTCATATAAAGCTGGTATTTTTTGCTCTTGAATACAAGGCATTCTGCTGGCCTTCTGACAGACACTGCTCTGTGATGGCACTGTACAACTATGATGTTATGGGCAATACATGATTGGCTGGCCACACCCAGTTGAAATCAAAAAGTATGGGGTTGGAAAAGCACAGCGGGTCAGGCAGCATCAGTGGGACAGGAGAGCCGATGTTTTGGGCAGAAGCCCTTCTTTCAGAATGGGGTTTATGCCCGAAATGTCAACTCTCGTATTCATCAGATGCTGCCTGACCTGTTGTACTTTTCCAGCAGTATGCTTTTGGTCTCTGACTCTCTGACATCTGCATTCCTCACTTTCTTCTACGTCTTGTTGGGCGAGTTGAAGAAGGGTCAGTGGAAGAACAAAGGTTCTGCATACACCATTTAACAATTAATTCCTAAAACGTTTTCTAATCTAGGCAGCAAAACCCCAAGATACCAGCAGAGTCAACTCTTACCAGAATTGGCTGCTAACACAAAAAGTTATTTCTTGCCTTCAGAGCAGCTGCATTCTATCCTGCTCTGTCCCTCTCTGTCTCTCACTCTCATTCTTGCTCTCTCGCTCTCTCACTTTCTCTCCATAGTCATAGAGACGTACAGCAAAGAAACAGGCCCTTCGGTCCAACTTGTCCATGCCGACCAGATATCCCAACTCAATCTACTCCCACCTGCCAACACCCAGCCAATATCTCTCCAAACCCTTCCTAATCATATGCCCATCCAGATGCCTTTTAAATATTGCAATTCTACTAGCTTCCACCACTTCCTCTGGCAGCTCATTCCATACATTTACCACCATCTGCATAGAAAAGTTGCCCCTTAAGTCTCTTTTATATTTTTCCCCTCTCACCCTAAACCTGTGCCCTCTCGTTCTGGACTCTCCAACCCCAGGAAAAAGACTTTGTCTATTTATCCTACCCCTCAGCCTCTGACGCTCCTGGGAAAACAGCCCCAGCCTATTCAACTTCTCCCTATTGCTCAAATCTCCAACCTTGGCATCATCCTTGTAAATCTTTTGTGCACACTTTCAAGTTTCACAACATCCTTCCAATAGGAAGGAGACCAGAATTGCATGCAATATTCTAAAATTTGCCTAAAAATGTCCTGTAAGCTGCAACGTGACTTCTCAACTCCTGTACTCAATAGTCTGACCAATTTGATTTTCAGTCAGTTTTGGGTTTGGTTTGTTGTTCATGATGTCCTAATTTCTGAGCAGAGCCATAGTCTTCCCACCATTCTCCTCTCAGGAACATTTTAGTTTCATTTTAAATGAGGGAAGGTTTGTAAAACATAACTATGACTCCTGTAAATTGGATCTACTCCATCATCTGTAAGTGTGTTACTGTTGTGATAGAATCCAGCATTTTGCCCACTAGGCTAACCGGTCTATTCTTCCTTCTTTTTTTCTGAAATGGCTGGACTATGTTCATTAATTTCAAAATCTTTGTCAAATCCCAATTTCACCTCTCTCTGCATCAAATGGGCATATTTTTCTTTCGTCTAATTGTTTCAGATTCATATACCCACAGAAACATTTAAAATCTGCTTTCATGTCTCTCTTGTTAGCCAATTCTGATTTTCATTTTTCTTTTCTTGTCCTTTACTGAAGTCTTCAATACCCCAAACCTCAGCTCACTACCGTTTAGGGCAATATTGTTAGATTTTAACTTGCATTGAATGTTGTCTTTACGTCTCTTTGTCACCACAGTTGGACTACATTTTCTGTGCAGTATTTTTGCCTTAAAGGAATGTACATAAAGTGTGGATTTTACATTAAACTATATTTATCGTAGATTGTCTTCAAATTCTACTTCTGCTTACCTACTACCTCAACTTTTAATTGAGTTTCCCAGTCTATCATAGTTGACCTGTCTGCTATTTAGATACAAGGCCCGAGATTTGACTGATTGTGAAAGCATTTCAATGTTAAACTATTTCATATTACTGTCAGTCAGTCTTCCCTAGAGACTCCTTCGCTACAGGGGTGTTAATTAGTCCTTTCTCATAGAGAATGCTTGATCCAAAATTGCCTCCTCGTTGATTCGTGAACACACTGATCTAGGAGATCAATTGCGAACTTTCTCTGTACTTGTCCTGCAAGCTGTCACTGCTATTAATGTTTGCCCAGTCTATATGAAGAGTAAATTTGTCAATGATCAATGATTACCCAAATTACATGGAGCACAAGTCTCCTGACATTCACTCTGCCCTACTCTGCAGCTACTGTTGGGGGCTGTGTAATAACGTATGCAAGTGCTTTCTCCCCCTTGATTTTACTGAGATCCACCCAAACTGATTCTAATTCTTGATTTCCTGAGGTTAGGTTCTTTCACTCTACTGTCATTATCCCAAAGTTTTGTTGTTCCTTTGGTATTGCTACCATTTCAAGTTAGAGTTGCAAAGTCATAACAGTTTGGAAATGGACCCTTTGGTCCAACTAGTCCATGCCGACCATATTCCCTAACTAAACTAGTCCCACTTGCCTGTGTCTGGCCCACATCCCTCCAATTCTTTCCTATTCAAGTATTTATCCAAATGTCTTGCAAATGTTGTAACTGTATCTGCATCCATCCTTCCTCTGGCAGTTCATTCCACATACGAACCACTCTCTGTATGAAAGAGTTGCCCCTCATGTCATTTTTGAATCTTTCTCCTCTCATCTTTTAAAAATATACCCTTAAGTTTTGAACACGCCCACACTAGGGAAGAGACTATTGCTATTCACCTTATCCATGTCCCTCATGACTTTATAAACCTCAATAAGGTAATCTCTCATCCTCCTACTTTGCACAAAAAAGTCCCAGTCCACCCAGTGTTTCTTTATAACTGAATCCCTCCATTCCTGGCAACATCCTGTTCTATCTTTTCTGAACTAATGATATCAGCAATACTATTTATTGTTACATCATATATAATTTTAATTGGAACTCATAAATCATCTAGTTTGTCTCAAGTGCATTTGAATTGGTGCTTTTATCAAACACTTCTTCCTACTTCTTTCTGACACCACTTTCATCACTAATGCCCTTTCTTTTCCAAATGCAAACATTTCAGTTTCATCCAAAACACTGCTGCATCTCATTGTCTTGGCATTTCCTTTCTTTCCTTTGTATGTTCTGAAACTCCTAATCTGTCCTGCTGCTGCCACCGTCCAACACAATTTGTGTTTGGTTCATGTTCTATCCCACAAATTAGAACGTAGAAAAGAAAAGAAGTTTACCAAATAGGGAGAATAAACAGATGAAAATTGGGAAAACTGTAGTTGCAGTTTATGGGATCATGTGATACTGATGAGGTTTATGCACACATTGTGTGTGCTCAGAGGACTGATTATTTTTCTCTAGTATCATTATCCCAGAGTTTTGTTCTTACTATGGTATTGATGCAATTATGAGTAATAGAGTCATACAGCATGAAAGCAGATCCTTTGGTCCAACAGTCCATGCCAACTGTGTTCCCAAACTAACATGCTTCTGCTTGCCTACTTTTGGTCTAAATCCCTCCAAACCTTTCCTATTCATGTACTTATCCAAATGTCTTTTAAATGTTGTAAATGTACCTGCATCCACCACTTCCTGTGGCATTTCATTCCACATCTCTGTGGTTGTCCCTTATTTCATTTTTAAATCTTACTCCTTACATTCAAACGATGCCCCCTAGTTTTGAACTCACCCACCCTAGGAAAAAGACCCATCCTGATAAATGATATTGGTAACAATATTTGTTATTAGGTCATATATAAATTTGATTTATACTCATTGATCTAATTTATGCTAAGCACTTTTTGCAATTGAATTTGTGCTTCTAGCAAGCACCTCTTCCTTGCGCCACATTATTCACTAATGCCCTTTCATTTCCTGTTTTTCCTAAATGCACACATTTCATTTTCATCCAAAACACTGCTCTCTGTCAATGCCATGCATTTCTGTTGCAGCTTTTGATTTTTCTAAAAACTTCTACTTTCAAGTCTGTCTGTCCGCTCTCATTGCCCAATCATTGTGTGTCTGTTTGAAATTCTGTCTCCAAACCAGAAAGTAGTAGAAACAAGGTTTACTAAATAGGAGGAAGAAACAGAAGGAAATTGGCAAAACTGCAGTTGCTATTTATGGGATGATATGATGCCGAGAGGTTTGTGCACCCTGATCGTGTGCACTCAGAGGTTCATTCAATAATCACTCTTTCTGTTTAAGTTCTTCACTGAGCCTTCATTGGAAATATGTTGAAGTCCTGTAGTATACTCTTGTCCATGTTCTTGCCAGTTCTGAAATCTTGTGTGATAAATCAACAGTTATTGAAGTCACGCTTAATAATTGAATGTAATATTATCAGTGACAAGCAGTTCAAAATCCGTGAAATTGACCATTGCAAACAGAGTGATTTGCCCGAGCTGGGCTCTGTGTGAGTGCAGCGTACAGACTATAACTCTGTGTTCTGATCCATCTGTAATGTTGCCATGCAAAGGGATTAAACTGATTCAGACAGAGTGGAACAATGACCTTAATTATATCACTAGAATTTGAAATATAAGAATTTGAGCAAAAACCTGGAAATAAAATGTTGACTTCATTGAACGTGACCAGGAGGCTCTTGAATTGTTGACTGTACCTCATTGGCAGACTGGTCTATAATAAACTGTTTTATCTTAGCAAATACGGTTGTCCGTTAACTGCCATCTAAAGAGGCCTAATGACCTGCACAACTAAGATTAGCAGTTAATGCCTGCCCTCCTAATAATCTGTACGTCCTAAGTAAGTAAATTATCCTTTAAAAACTTGTTCCATAATTTCCAGATCCAATCTGCAATTTCTCTCTGGACAATGGATATTTTGAAATTGTTAATATAACATGGCTGCAGACAAACAATGAAACTTGTCGAAATGGATCAAAAATCTCCATTCCTCACCATGGTCCGAGTGAGCAATACTAGGAGTAAGTACGTTTCAGAGAGCTACACTTCTAATCTGCATAGCTGGGCCAACAACCCCTCCTGGGATAGTTCGTTGGTAAATGAGAGAGAAGCTGTTTGATTGCAGTCAAGATTTACATTATTCTCCTCTTGTATACTAACAGGGGCTCCTGCTTTAGTTTGTATTTCCCTGGTTTGTAACACCGCAGCTTTCCTTTTAACAGGAATTTAAGCAGTGTAGATTTTATCAAACAAATATTTATTTTCTTATATATTTGGGTTTGAAGACTGATCTCCCTTTCTTTGAATTATCAATTGAATATAGTATTGTGTTTAACCCATAATCCAGGGAAATTTATTAGGGAAATTGGGAGTGAACAGATGTTTAATGATATGAAGGAGCTGAATTCACTGGGAGAGACTAACCCAGGTAGTTTTAACAGAGAAATGTCAGGCTGTCAATGAAGCACCGTCAGGAACTCCTTCAAACCAAATCAGCCCACAAGGGAATCACATCAGCATTGACTATTTAACAAAGCTTTATTCCTATAAAAAATGAGTAGAATGAGAGACAATATTGAAAACAATACCAAATTTAGTCTCCCTTAATACCATTCGCACCCTAGAATATAGTTTTAAAAGGATGTTAACAACAACTACTTAGATTTATATAGAGTTTTGCCCTTAACATCAGTGACAAAACTGAAATATGTTAGAAGGGCAGAAAGAATACGTAGAGGCTCCTCCAGCCTGGCGTTCAACACAATCTGATGAATTTCTGCTTAGCCTAGTGCTCAGAAAGTGACCTTTTATCCTGAGGCTAGACTTCCATGTTCGAGATTCTCCAGTCAAACAAAATAAAGGGTGGGATATTCTGTCCTCAGAGCTGGTGAAAAGATTGGTAGATGGGTGAACTTGATCAGGTGAAAGGCAAAAAAGTCACATTCTCACTGTTTAATTAACCTTCAACAAATAATTTCTCCACTTTCAGGTGCTGGGTTAGTTATCTCACCAGCAAGTTATGAGTACGATGGATCATGAGTAAGTCTCAGCACTTGCCTTAGATTACACAGTGTATTTTATTACATGACAGTAACTACGTACAGGTTACACTAATCCTTAATGCATTTTGATTTATTATCAGCCATATGCAGCAAAGACATGTGTATCTCCATCAGGAGACCAGTTCAGACTCCAATTGATTCCTAACCCAGAATTGTGGGACATCAGCAGATTGGGTGGAGATCAATGTAGCTCAAACATTAACTCTTTCAGAGTGTTAGTTTATACAGTAGACACCCATGAGGATCCACAGACTGATGTGGGGTTGTTGCACTGCACTGTGCGTGATTCCACAGGGGTCATTCTAAAGCAGACCACAGTATTATGGACGAGACCAGACCCTTCTCAGATATAGTAAAGAGATAGCCTCGACCCTACCTTTAATATTTATTTCCAGGCTGGTGTAAGGTGCTGTCTTCCAGATTTGATTTGATTAGTCGACTACTCAGCTTTAATCAAAACAAACATTATCCTTATGACGCAATTAAAATACAAAAATAAATGGCATAACTTTAACTGTTTTGAAATACTTAACAGGATGATTCATACTTAAGTAAAACATTATCAACTGTTCCAATATAAGGAGCATCCCATAAACACACACTTGACAAGGCAATTTAGTAAAACAGTTAAAGTTGTCATGTGCTGCCTCTCTCCTGTCCAACAGAACAAAATACTGAAAGAAATAGTCTACCTCATATTATTTCAAAGAGGAAGCCTTTCACCTAAGACTCTAACAGCAGAGAAGTCAAGCTGTTAGCTCAGCAGCAGAAGAAACCATCTCATGAACTAAAAGAAAAGCTAAACCTTTCCTGGGTCTGTATGAACCCTTCACCCATTTATGCCTCTTTTGCCTCATGAAAAAAAAACACTGAGGGATATTGCCAAACTATTTACCAACTGTCTGCCTGCAGCAGACAGTCTGGTCTCTGTGGCAACACCTCTCTGCAAGAGAAACAGCAGATAATACATCTCTCTTAAAGGCACAAAACCATCACAATAGGGCTACTGAGGAAGATACTTCGACCGATGAAGTACCGTGCTGTAGACTATAAACAATGTGTCCGGCATCACAGTTGTTTGCATGTCTTCCACAACCTGACTTTACCAAAGGGTAATGTCTCAGAGGTGAAGAGATGAAAGAATGAGTTATTATTTGAGGAGGTAGCTGGAATTGAGGATGCTGTGATGGCCCAGGATGGCTCAGGTGGATATAAGGAATACATGGCTATGGTCTGATGAACTAGGGAGTGGCATGAATACCTCAATGCTGCACACCCCTCAGGGAATTGAACTACACTGACACATTTCTTTGACTGTTCTGTTTTTTATTGGCCAGCCTGCCAATTTAAAAACATTGCTGTCTGCTTCCTGTCTGTATTAATCAATTCTTCACATTTACATTCCAATATCTTGCTGCCTTCAATGATCAATGCGAAACAACTGCCAACAACTTTTAATCACGTAAGCTCTTTCGAACAATGCCATTAAATCTGTATTACCTCTACTCATCACTTCTGCCAAAAAAGCATCACTTCATGTGTCTTTGGATGAAATCCCATTTGCCATCTACCTGTCCATTTGGCCTGAATAAACATTTCACAGAGGTCAAATATCTTTCTTTCAAAAGCTTCTTTAGATTTTGAATGCTCCATTTTGATGTTTTTTTTTGATTTTCAGGGGTTCCTTTTCCATTCTCACTCACACTTCCGTTAGGTGATGCAGTCAGGCAGTAACATTATCTTCTGTACACGTGTTGACAAGTATGGAACTGAGATCTAACTCAAAAGCAGAATTTGAAGAATCCTCAATTATCATCCTCCATTAAACATATAATCAGCGCACCCACGATAAGCATTAATATTGTCAGCACAGCAGTATTTTAATCAGTATAAGGCAATAGGCAGAAGTTAGAAACTAAAGCTTCTTTCAAAAATAACTGACGAACACTGCAGCACAGAAAATCATTACCCTACCCTATCCACACTGGTGAAGTCACAACTAACACATTTTCATTGGATATGCTTGAAGTTGGAGGATTTTAACCGGCCAGTTATTATCCTTTTTACTATATCTTAGACTCGATAGATTTTAATTTAACAATTTATCCAACATTGCTTTTAATCAAGCATCAATTCTTACTTGCATATTTGAGTTCTAAACTTCTTCCAGCTGCCTTATGTAAATGTTTCCTAATTTCACTCCTGAAGGTTCTGTCTCTAATTTTCAGGTTATGCACCTTTGCCATAGACTCCCCTAAATTAATTGTTTGCTTATTTGATTATTTTTCTTCCCATTATAATATCTAATTAGACTTCCCTAGTGTTTCCTTCACTGACTAACACTTTGAAAAATCTTCAAGTCATGAAAAACACTATTAAAATGCAGCTGTTTATCATTGTTTGGGATCTCAGTTCATACAAAAAAATTGCAAGCTTAACTTTAACACAGTCCTTGCATCTCAGGTGTTCATGGTATGCAAAATAATTTGAGAGATGTTAACACAAAAAACAAACCTGTTTTTATTGAAATAAATCTATTCAGTATTCAATTATCCAAATAATAGTGTGCATTAGAATAATATTCACTGCTTTTTTTCCTGTACAGTCTTGAATTTACACAGCCTTAAGCTAAAGATGTCACATTTATTTGCAAGGAATTCATTGTCTCAGAGGCTTGACATTCTTCTGACCAACAGTAAATTTTTAATTGACAAGTTTAAAGCTGTTCTGTTCCCTTCACAGCCTTTTCCCTTTACACCTTCTTTTCTTCCTGGCCTCTACATTGTAGCCTTTCTCTCCTAGCAACGCCATTTCCCCCTTGTAGTCTCTACCAACAGAAACCACTGTCTTCTTGGCAGCGCTTGCCCCACAGCAACATCTCCTCATGGCAGCCTTGTTCCCATCAGTGTCTCCTCATTGCCTCTCTCATTGGCAGTCTCTTCCCCAGAGGAACATCTCCCCAACAGCCTCTCATATCATTACTGGTGTGGTGCTCAGCATTATGTGCCCCCCACTCGCATCTGCTTACTGCTCCTGCAATCACAGGCTGTTTCTCCCCCACATTTCTGCACTAGTCACCCTATCAGTAGCAAATGTGGGAGAAACAACACATGATTGGAGAGCAGCCCCTTCCAGATGCTGAACAGGGTTTCTTTTCTCGGTCACTTCCACAACTGAAATTTCCAGGTCTTTTTGGGCCATTCAGTATGAAATCACACATGAAATCTGTGCATTTGGAACTCATCCATGTAAAGCAGCAAGTTAGCATGTGTGCAGGGTTTGAGTTCAAGGCAGACGAGGAATGAAGCAAAAACGAAGGATAACTTAGGATTTATTACTAGAAATCATGAGGATAAGAAAATTATCATTAAGGTGCTTCATCTGAATGCTCGTAGTATTCGTAACAAAGTAGATGAATTAATGGCACAAATCATTGTGAATAATTATGATGTAGGCATCACAGAGACGTGATTACAGGGGTTTCAGGACTGGCAGTTAAATATCCAAGGATTAACAGCTTATCGAAAAGACAGGGAGGTGGGTGGAGGGGGCAGGTTGCCTTGTTAGTTAAGAATGAAATTAAATCTATAGCACTGAATGACATTCGGGTCAGATGATTTGGAGTCTGTGTGGGTGGAGTTGAGGAACCACAAAGGTCAAAAAAACATGATGGGAGTTATGTGCAGACCTCTTAACAGTGGTCAAGACCAGTAGCATAAGATGGACTGGGAAATAGACAGGATATGTCAGAAAGGCAAGGGGGACTTCAATATGTAGGTGGACTGGGTGAATAATGTTGCCGGTGGATCCATAGAAAGGGAATTCATGGAATGCTTAGAGAATGGCTTTTTGGAACAGCTTATGATGGAGCCCACAAGGGAGCAGGCTATTCTGGACCTAGTGCTATGTAATGAGGCATAGTAAGGGAACACGTAGGAGGCAGCGAACAGAATATGATAGATTTCAGTCTGCAGTTTGAAAGAGAGAAGGCAAAATCGGATGTAATGTTGTTACAGTTAAATAAAGATAATCACAGGCACATGAGAGAAGAACTGAAGAAAATTGACTGGAAGCAGAGCCTAGTGGGGAAGACAGAGCAACAATGGCAGGAGTTTCTGGATGTAATTTAGGACACAGTACAGAGGTTCATCCCAAGGAAAATAAAGATTATTGGGTGAGGGGGTGGGGGTGATTAGACAGCCATAGCTGACAAAGGAAGTCAGGAAATGTGTCAAAGAAAAAGAGAGAGTTTATAAAGTGGCCAGGAGCGCTCGGAAATCAGAAGATTGGGAAGAGTATAAAAACAAACAAAGAATAACAAGAAGAGAAATAAGAAAGGAGAAGATCAAATGAAGGTAGACTAGCCAGTGATATTAGAAATGGTAGTAAAAGTTTCTTTCAATACATAAGAAACAAACGAGAGGCAAAAGTAGACATTAGGCTGCTCCAAATTGATGTAGGAAGGCTAGTGCTGGGAGATAAGGAAATAGCTGAAGAACTTAATAAGTACTTTGCGTCAATCTTCACAGTGGAAGACACAAGTAATATCCCAACAATTAAAGAGATTCAGGGGACGGAGTTGAGTATGGTAGCCATTACAAAAGAGAAAATGCTAGAGAAGCTAAAAGATGTAAAAATTCTTAAATCTCTTGGCATCGATAGGCTACATCCTCGAGTTCAGAGGAAATAGCGGAGGTGTTGGTTGTGATCTTTCAAAGCTCATTAGTGTCAGTGAAAGTCCCAGATGATTGGAAAATCGCTGTTGTTATCCCCTTCTTCAAGAAAGAATCAAGACATAAGATGGAAAATTATAAGCCGATTAGCCTAACCTAAGTTGTTGGTAAAATTCTAGAATCCATTGTTAAAGATGAGATATCTAAATTCTTGGAAGTGCAGGGTCAGATTAGAACAAGTCAGCATGGATTTTGTAAGGGGAGGTTGTGCCTGACAAACCTTTCAATACTTTGAAGAGGTAACAAGTAAGTTAGACCAGGGAAACCCAGTAAAAATAATCTATCTAGACTTCCAAAAGGCCTTTGATAAGGTGCCTCATGAAAGGCTGCTGAGTAAGATGAGCGCCCATGGTGTTTGAGGTGAGCTACTGGCATGGATTGAGGATTGGCTGTCTGACAGAAGGCAGAGAATTGGGATAAAAGGTTCTTTTTCGGAATGGCAGCCAGTGACCAGTAGTGTCCCGCAGGGTTTGGTGTAGGGGCCACAGCTGTTCACTTTATGTTAATGATCTGAATGAAGGGACTGGTGGCAATCTGGTGAAGCTTGACGATCTTAGGAAGTTATGTGGACAGGCAGGTAGTACTGAGGAGGTGGGGAGGCTGCAGAAAGATTTAGACAGTTTAGGAGAGTGGTCCAGGAACTGGCTGATGAAATTCAAAGTGAGCAAATGTGAGGTCTTGCACTTTGGAAAAAAGAATACAGGCATGGACTATTTTCTCAATGGTAAGAAAATTCCTAAAGCCAAAGTATAAAGGGATCTGGAAGTGCTAGTCCAGGATTCTCTAAAGGTTAATTTGCAGGTTGAATCTGTGATTAAGAAAGCAAATGTAATGTTGTCATTTATCTCAAAAGGGCTGGAATGTAAAAGCAGCGATGTGCTTCTGAGACTTTATAAAACATTAGCTAGGCCCCATTTAGAGTAGTGTGTCCAATTTTGGGCCCCACACCTCAGGAAGGACTCACTGCACTGGAGCGTGTCCAGCGGAGATTCACCTGGATGATCCCTGGAATGGTGGCCTAACATACGATGAACACTGAGGATCCTGGGATTGTTTAGAGTTTAGAAGGTTGAGGGGAGATCTAATAGAAACTTGCAAGATAATGCATGGCTTAAAAGGGTGGACTCTGGGAAGTTGTTTCCATTAGGTGGGGAGACTAGGACCCGTGGGCACAGCTTTAGAATTAGAGGGGTTCAATTCAGAACGGAAATGAGGAGACATGTCTTCAGCCAGAGAGTGGTGGGCCTGTGGAATTCATTGCCACAGAGCACAGTGGAGGCTGGGACGTTAAATGTCTTCAAGGCAGAGATTGATAAATTTTTGATTTTGCAAGGAATTAAGGCCTCCGAGGAGTGTGCGGGTAAGTGGTGTTGAAATGCTCATCAGGTATGATTAAATGGCGGAGTGGACTCGATGGGCCAAATGGCCTTGCTTCCACTTCTGTGTCTTATGATCTGATGGTCTAAAGTTGGAGGCAATTTCTATCATTGTCACTGCTCACCAATTCTTGAAGTCTGGTTTCTTCCGCAAGATCTTGAAGTACTATTCTGCATTCTGGAGTCAGGCTATTTAGAGTAAACGCAAATCAAATCATGGATCCAATATTGATCCTTGGGATACACCACTGTATATTATCCTTCACTATGACAATAACCAATTCCTATAATTCATTGTATTCTACATTTAAGCCATTTTAAAACACAGTTGGACACCGGTCCTCCTATACCAGAAGCATCAGTTTTATTAACCAGTTTTTTTAATGTGTCAAATGTATTTTTAAAATCGATATACACAACATACATTGGATTTCCATCATCAGCATTATCCATTATTTCATTAAAAATGATCAATTAAGTTAGTCAAGTATGATCTGCCTTTTGAAATCATGCTGTCTATTCTCCATCCATGCTGATGTGCCCCCTTAACTCCATGACCATTTTATTTGTACACTAATCTTTTCTCCGACATAACTGAATACCTTTGAAAATCCAAATTCTTCATTATTTGTAACCAAGAAAGCATCTAACAAATTAATTGAATATGATTTTCCTTTAGTAAATATGTATCGTATAATATGTTTGTAATGGGTTGTTAGGTTTCTCTTGATGATAACATTAAAACATTTTTCCATCAATTGATGTCAGCTGCCTGGTCAGTCAGTTCCTATTTTCACTTTCCTGTTTTTTCTTGGAAAGTAATGGTACATTTGCTCATTTCACTGAGACATTCTAAACCATAGGGATTCTGAAACATATTCACTCATTGGTCCATTATCTCTGTGGATACCTCTTTCCAGATGAGGATGTACCCCTTAAGGTCCTGGGGATCTATTGGCTTTTCATCACTTAGTTTTTTCCAATACTTTTTCACTGCTGATATTAATTAGCTTAAGTTCCCTTTTATTATTAGTTCCTTGGGTATTCTCTATTTCTGGCCTTGACTTGATATGGCATGAAATGCTGGTGATTTGCAACTATCACACTGTGACACTTTTATTCACGCCTATAACATAAAGATGAAATGTGGGTTATGCAGTACTAAAGAATTCAATAGACTTGTTATAGCTCCTCATATTTACTAGTGTACACTACAGTCACTAACAATTGTGCGTTTGGACTCAAGCTCAATAATCAAATGTACTGTAGTATGTTTCTCAGCATGTCATGCTGCAAGAGGCTAGAGGTCAGTAAGATGGAGACTGAGAACTTTGTACCACTATGTCACATGCCATGATATATTGCTGGCATCATGACCATTTTTCGAAATGGTATATCACACATTGATGTTGAGATATAACCTGACATAACCCTTTTTTCCAAAGATAAGAGGTCGCAAACAGACAAATGAAACTGTTTTATACAAGTACCTGTTGTCCTTTTAATAATTATAAAAATATATTGAAACAGTATTAACAACATTAATAGAGTCATAGAGATGTACAGCACTGAAACAGACTTTTCAGTTCAACTTGTCCATGCTGACCAGATATCCCAACCCAATCTCGTCCCACTTGCCAGCACTGGACCCATATCCTTCCATAACTTTCCTATTCATATACCCATCCAGATGCCTTTTAAATGTTGCAATTGTACTAGCCTCCACCACTTCCTTTGGCAGCTCATTCCATACATGTATGACTCTTGCATGAAAAAGTTGCCTCTTTGGACTCTTTTATACCTTTCCCCCTCATTCTAAACCTATGCCTTCCAGTTCTGGACACTTCCCTCCCCAGGGAAAATACCTTGTCTATTTATCCTATCCATGCCCCTCATGATTTTATAAATCTCAGCCTCTGATGCTCAAGGGAAAACAACCGCAGCCTATTCAACCTCTCTCTACAGCTCAAATTCTCCAACCATGGCAACATCCTTGTAAATCTTTTCTGAACCTCGGATAGTAAGCTGATAGGGGGATATGAGTCACTCCTCCTTTGACACACATGCCTTAGGTTGGTTTGACAAAGATCTGCGATCCATTGTCAGATACTATCTACTTTGATATGCCAAATAAACTGACAATAGTAGGAATTATTTAAGTAATGCTTACATTCATCATATTACCAATTCATCAAACAGTTATTAGTTTAGTGAAGTTATCAGTCATGAGGATGTATCCTGCCCGTGCACTGTAAGCATGTTAGTTGCTATTTTTCTCCAGTGATTAAAAGGAACATTGTCCAGATGTAGAGGTTGCTGAGGTCGGTCAGTTTTGCCTTTAGCATGTGTCTCTGAGTTGCTAGATTTCCTTATTCATCTCAGACTTTGATCTATTTCATTAAGGAGTGAGGGCGAAGCTGAGGTGGTGGAGGTCAGGTCCCAGATCAGTCACAAACTCATTTAATGGTAGGACAAGCTCAAGTGGTTAAATAGCCTTCCTCTGTTCCTGTATTCATATCTATAGTCAGGAAGTCAATGAAGGGGTGCCTGTGCATGGTAAAGCAGTCAATGAATCATTTCTTATGAATGTTTGTTTTTGAATTAAATTAGAATCTGAGGAATTTCATCAGCGTTCACAGTGTGAACAAAATCTTGAAGATCCCTTGTGATGTGGTGGTAATGTCCCTTCAACTGAGCCAGCAGGTCTGAGTTCATTTCCTATCTGCTCCAAAGATATGTAATAACACTTTTCAACAGGATAATTGAAAAATACCTAGACAAAACCTGTTAACATTATAAGGTGTCTTTGTACAAAGACATTTGACCTTAGACAAACTGTTTTCTATTGTTATTTTGTTCAGTAAAATGGTTTTACGCCGTACAAGTTCAATGGATGAGACTGGGGAGATCGTCTGGTATTTAGCCCTCTGTCTGTTTCTGGCCTGGCTCATAATTGGGGCGGTGTTATCAAAAGGAATCAAATCTTCAGGAAAGGTAAATGATTAGTGCTGAGTAGAATTAAAACAATTATAAAAATACAGATTTCTATAACAATAAAACTAGAGCTTATAAATTATTTGTGAAGTGGCTGGTTTATCTCCCAGGTAATGTTAACAGTGTCTCATTGAAGAGGGGGAGATTCATAAAACTTAATTGGCACTTCAGGCCTGAGGGAGATCTGTGGATCTTTCTCCTGAGGAAAAGAACAGCAGTATTCCTGCAATGTCTCCCTCATTTTAAGGATTTCAGTTACTGCTACAGGGACTCTGGGGAATTTTGTTTCCCTCATGCATGTGTTGAACCCTGATCTTTAACCCAAAAGTACAATTTTTTTGTACTACTACCCACTTCGAATATGAAACCAAACATGCTGTGATGTAAACTTACTGGATAGCAATATAGAACAGCACACCTGTGAAGGTATGTGTTCAGCTTCTCATGTTTGCTTACAAGCTATTATCCCCTTGCATTACTGTTGGTGGTTGGGTTGATGGGAACAGTCTGCGACATAGTAAGTACAATAGCTTGTTCATAGGTCAGAATGGATTACAATCTCTCCAAAATCTCTCTCTTGTGACAGCAAACTCCCTATCTTTGAATTAAAATCTTACCCTTCGACATATAACTTTTCATGAGTATATATCATATCTTAGAAAAATAATGTATGATTTAATTTCAGTTACAGTACCTATCTCAGTTTCAAATATGTACTCCAGCTGATTATTATTTCTCTAATTCTATTCTGTTTCATTCTCTGCATCGATTAAAATCCTATTGCTTTAATATTCAGTTAAGTTGAATACTTTACATGGGGAATATGGGAATATCTAATAATTTATTCTGTGCTCAGGTGGTTTATTTCACTGCGACATTACCTAATGTGATTCTGACCATACTCCTGATCCGAGGGCTTACCCTGGAGGGAACCTCTAAAGGAATTGAATTCTACATTGGAATCCAATCAGACTTCTCCAAACTGGCAGAAGGTCATGTACGTACATGACAATAATCCATAGAATTTCAGTTGCCTCATCAGAATCAAAGTAACATCTTTGACAGTTATAGTATAGCACACATTGAGAGATGTACTTTTGGTCAGCTGACTGGAGTCTGGACGTGAAGCTGTTCAGGGCTGTACTAACCTTAGACAACACTGATAATAAATACCCACCTTGACTCCATTAGAAAGAGGTTTTCTTCCAGGAGACTGCAGATATCAGCAAAGACATGGCACAGAGGTCTGACTGTTGCAAGGCACTATTTATCTGTCAATTGAGGAAGCCAATCCTCTACTTACATACCTTTTGCCAGGCATATATCCCCCTTGGAACTAGGTCTCTGTCTCCACCATGTCTGTGTGATGGAGAGGGATGTGCCTGTCGAGAGGGTTGCTGCTGTTTGTCCTTGTGCTGTTGCTATTGGTATCCCTCCTGTTCCTCATCAGAGATCCCAATTGGACATGTACAAGCTCCCATTCTGCAGTGCTGCTTTATAGCAGGGCAGTTCAGATTGAAATGAGGTTTTTGTTTGCATATTTATTCAAGGGATACATCACTGGCCAGACCAGTATTCATTGTCCATCCCTAATTACCTCGAGGGTAGTAGAGGGCAGTAGGGTGTCATACTTGCTATGGATCTTGTACATAATCTAAGGTCTTTTTTTTTGAGATGACTGAAATTATATCCAACAATATATTTAACTTGGCTCTCAGGTACAGTTCTGGGAGTGCAGCGCACTGTCACAGACAGAGAAACAGCTCAGCAGTTTCTGTCTTCAAAAGCTTTCAAACTTGACAGCCTCTTTTAGTGAGAAATCTCCACGGTGGTTTCATTTTATTGACTGGCAAATCTGTGCATCAGCTACTAATGCCACTTAAATTTTGATTGGTTATTGATATGGTCAAACTAAAGATCCAACACATTAATGGGTTATTTCACATGAGTGGTTCACAAGAATGATCCTGGGGACAAAGGGCTTGACATATGAGGAGTGGTAGAGGACTCTGGGTCAGTATCGATGAAGCTTAGAAAGATGAGGGGTACTTCATTGAAACTTACGGTATACTGAAAACCTGGATAGAGTGGATGTAGAGAAGATGCTTCCTCGTAGTGAAGGGATGACCTTTGAAAATTAAGATGAGGAGGAATTTCTTCAGCTAGATGTTGGTTCATCTGTTGAAGTTATTGCTACATGTTGGTTCATCTGTTGAAGTTATAGCCCAATAAAGGCAGCTACAGAGGTTTGAGGGAGGAGCTGGGTAGAATCGACTGGGAGAGGAGCCTAGCAGGAAAGACAGTGGAACAGCGATGGCAGGAGTTTCTGGAAACACAACAGAAATTCATCCCTAGGAAAAAGACGCATGGTACACCAAAGTGAATCACTTCACACTTTTCCAGGTTGAACTCCATCAGCCCAGTTCTGCATTCTATCAATGTTCCAATGCAACCCACAACCCTCCACACTTTCCACAACTCTACCAACTTTCATATCATCCAAGTCATTTATAAAAACCACAAAGAGCAGGAGTCCTAGAACAGATCCCTGCAGAACACCATTGGTCACCAAGCTCCAGGCTAAATACTTACCATCTATCACCACCCTCTGTCTTCTATGGGCCAGCCAATTTATATCCAGACAGCCAGATTTCCCTGTATCTCATGCCACCTTACTTTCTGAATGAGCCTACTGTGTGGAACATTATCAAACACCTTGCTAAAATTCATGTATACCACATCCACTGCTCTACCTTCATCAATGTGTTTTATCACATCCTCAAAGAATTCAATAAGTTTGTGAGGCATGACCTGCCCCTCACAAAGCCATGCTGACTGTCTCTAATCAAACTACAATCAATCAATCAAATAATCATAAATCCTCTCTCCAGCATTTGCCCACCACTGCCATAATTCCAAGGATTATCCTTTTTCCCTTTCTCAAACAAGTATTTTCCACCCTCTAATCACCTGCTACAATTCCAGTGGCAAATCATCAGCAAAGGTGCAGCAATCTCTTCCCTCACTTACTGTAGTAACCTAAGAATTATCCTGTCCGGACCAGGGGATTTATCTCTCCTTATGTTTTTCAAAATTTTCTGCACATCTTCCTTCCTAACATCAACCTATTCTAGCATATCAATCTGTTTCATGCTGTCCTCTGAAACATCAAGTTCCCTCCCAGTAGTGACTACTGAAGCAAAGTATTCATTAAAGACCCTTCAAGTTCCCTTCACTATCCCTGATCGGCCTGACCCTCAATTTGGCCATCCTCTTGTTCCTCACATAAGTGTAGAACGCTTTAGGATTATCCTTAACCTTACCCACTAAAGCTTTTTCATGACCCTTCCTAGTTCTCCCAATAAACCTGTGGAATCTCTTTGGATTATCCTTAACCTTATTTGCCAAAGCTATCTCATTTCTGCTCTTTGCTTTCCTGATCTCCATCTTAAGAATGCCCCTACCCTCTTTATATTGCTCAAGAAGTTTATTTAAACCAAGTTGTCTCCATCAGACATATGATTCTTTTTTTCTTGACTAGAACCTCAATATCTTTATTCATCTATTGTTCTCTAATGCTACCAGCCTTACTTTTTACTCTAACACGAACTCTGAACTCTCGTTATCTCACTTCTTTTTATTCATTTGTGGGATATGTGGGTGTCGCTAGCTGGGCCAACATTTATAGCCCATCCCAAGTTGTTCTTGAGAAGGTGGTGGTGAGCTGCCTTCTTGAACTGCTGCAGTCCACCTGCTGTGGGTTGACCCACAATGCCTTTAGGGAGGGAATTCCAGGATTTTGATCCAGTGACAGTGAAGGAATGGCAATATATTTCCAAAACTGGAGAGTAAATGGCTTGGAGGAGATCTTGAAGGTGGTGGTGTTGCCCTTGTTCTTTGAGATGAAACTGATAGTGGGTTTGAAAGGTGCTGTCTAAGGATCTTCAATGAATTTCTGCAATAGTTCTTGTAGATCGTAAAAACTGCTGCTCCTGAGCATCGTTGGTGCAGAGAGTGGATGGTTGTCGATGTAATACCAATCAGTGGGCTGCTTTATCCTGGAAGGTGTCAAGCTTCTTGAGTGTTGTTGGAGCTGCACTCATCCAGGCAAGTGGGGAGTATTCCATCACATTCCTGACTTGTGCCTTGTAGATATTGGACAGTCTTTGGGAAGTCAGGGTAACTCGCTGCAGTATCCCTTGTCTCTGACCTGCTCTTGTAGCCAATGTTTTTTATATGGTAAGTTCAGTTAAGTTTCTGGTCAATGATAACCCCCAGGATGATGACAGTGGGGGATTTGGTAATGGTAACACCATTGACTGTCAAGGAGTGGTATTTAGAATGACTTTTAGTGGAGGTGGTCAATGTTACTTGTCACTTGTCAGCCCAAACCTAGATATTGTCAAGATCTTCTTAAATTTAAACATGGACTGCTTCAGTATCTGAGGAGTTGCAAATGGTGCCCAACATTGTGCAATTATCATCGAACATCCCCACCTCTGACCTTATGATGGAGGGAAGGTCATTGATGAAGCAGCTGAAGATGGTTGGGCCTAGGGCACTACCCTGAGGAACTCGTGCATAAGTGTCCTGGAGCTGAGATGACTGACCTCCAACAACCATGACCACCTTCCTATGTGTCAGGTTTGACTCTAACCACCTAAGAATTTGCCCCTGGATTCCCATTGATTCCAGTTTTGTTTCTGATCCTTGATGCCACACTCAGTTAGCTACAATTTTGATGTCAAGGCCTGTCACTCTCCCCTCACCTCTGGAATTCAGTTTTTTTTTCAATGTTTAAACCAAGGCTGTAATGAGGTCAGGAGCTGAGTGGCCCTGGTGGAATCCAAACTGGGCGTCACTGAGCAGGCTATTGCTGAGCAGGTGCTGTTAATAATACTGTTGATGACACCTTCCATCACTATACTGATGAACAAGAGGAGACTGATGGGGCAATAACTGGACTGTCTGGGTTTGTCCTGCATTTTATTTCCAGACAATTTTTCACATTGTTGGGTAGATGCCAGTGTAACTGTACTGGAACAGCTTGGCTAGGGGAGCGGCAAATTCTGGAGCACAAATCTTCAGTATTAGGTGGCTATTTTGCCTGCCATTGTACCAGGGTTTCAGATATCTACTCAGAGTTGAAAAGCTATTTTCAAAGATAGGGGGAGGGTCCAGTGGTAATGGTCTGTATAGGTAACAGCAAATTACAGAATTTGAAGATTATAACCTTTGGATGATTACCTAACTCGCCTGTAAATTAGCATAGGCCAAATCCAATGAGGAAGACAAGTATACTGCTGAAAGCCTGGTGTGGGAGAAATGCACTCTGATCTGTGCGCCATTTGCACTAGGGAAAGGTGCAGCTGTACCATTGGGATAGTCTGAACTGCACTGGGGCCAATATTTATGCAAAGGGTGTCAAACTATCTAGTGGTGTCAAGGGATCAATTGCGATAATTAATGGCATATCAAAAAGCACAGACATGGTAAGAGAGGAATATACAGGCAGCTCCCAGGTCAATTTGTTTACATGTCATTAGCACAATTCAGGACAATGGGAAGCAGCCATTCATAAGTGTAAGAAATGTCAGGTCTTCAAACTTGAAAATCAGTACAGGATCATGTTCATAATTACTCGCATTTCTAAGTCCAACATTCTGAAATTGGGGAGCCCCTGTGTGGGATACAACAGAGTTCATGTGGGTAAGTCTGAGAAGGGTAAAGGAAAGACATTATTGTGTTGAGACAATCGGAATTCAAACATTAGCCGCAGGCATGAAACTGGTTGCAAGTGAATTATCCTTAAAGGAAACATCTGGCAATTACGGTAGGAGCAAGTGATGTTGATGAGCAAGTTTTGGTCATGCCTAGCTTAACAGATAACTACAGAATAACGAGAAACGTCTTGTGGTTGGACATGTAAAATGTGATTGGTTAGAAGTAAATGGGATGATAAGTGGACACTAAGGATTGGGTAAACAAGAGAGCATAGAATGGAAAAATAAAGTATAAGAATGTGAGGCAAATACAGATAGATCTGCTTTGCATCACCTTGCTATGTACCATTAACACCATGCTTCTGCAATAAAGATTTCAAGAAAACATCGTGTAGATCCCTGCCTGGTTATTCCTACTATCGGGGACATGAGTACCCAACAACTAGGCGTAGTCAGCAGGATCGCAAAAGGATAAAGGGGAAGAGGTTTTGAAAATCATTTCAATCTAATCGTCACCGAGAGGTAAGGACTCTTCATGTAATAAACATCCAAAGCGGGGAAGTGGTGGTCTAAGATTTTCCCTGTCTGACGCGATCTGAAACTACTAGACAGTTTCGATCTGAGACATAGGACAGAAAAAGGAGAGCCATTGTCTATGACTCTTAGAGAGTCTATTTTGGTTCAAATCTAACCTGAAATCCAGGGATAATGTCTAAATTTGAACTACCTACCAAAGTTAAAGGTGGTCAGGCACCACCTGACATTGTTGTGGATGAAGTCTTGTAGAAATTAAGGGAACATATTGAACAACAACTTAACCATCCTACGACTCTGACTAAAATTTGTCTAAAGTATGGACCCTCCATGGGCAGTGGTCCCTGGATGATATTAAATGGGTCTGGGGAAAGACTACCCATATAAAAATAAGAAAAAAAAATTGCTGGTCACTCTGTGTAACACAACAACTCAGATAGAGACAAGAAATAATTGAAAAATTGAATTATGATAGAGAAATTCATAGTCTAAGAGAGGAAATAAAACCTGTTTGAGAGGAATTAAAAACCACAGAGAAAGAATTATCACAAACTCAAAAGGGATTAGAACAATTAAAACTATGTCACACACGTCACCTCCTCCCTACGTGATTGCCTCATTGTATCCAAAACCCTTGCCTCAACCAGCCCCTCCAGGTGATGGCCCAGATAAGATTCGTACTATCAGTGGTGCCCACTGCCCTGAGGGAAGTTCTGACACATCCATCAGTTCAGAAGATAAGTGGCACCCCCTGTTGTTCTGAGGCCTGTATGGAGGAAACGACAGAAGGGAAGAAAAGTAAAGATTGAGGGAGAGGTTTGGGATTAGATATAAATTTATCCAATTTTAATCCATGAGACAAACTAGTTGAAAGTAGGCCCAAAGAATTGCCACACCTGAAGAGGGGAGGTATGAACACATGGAAAGGATTAGAAAAACTCAAGAAAATATCTGCCTGACAGTCTATGGATGGAGTTCTAATCTTGTTTGCCACAATGGGGAACAATGCAGGACAAACATTGTACTGCAGGGTTAACAACCACATGGGACAGGAAGAACAGACTTTAAATCACAGTTGGCAGGCAATCCACAATTGGCTGCAAACATTTGGACCATCTAAAACTGACTGGAGTAAAAAACCTGCATGTCAACAGAATGGAAGTGAAGATGTTAAAAACTTTGCAGAAAGATTTGTTGATGTCTGGATCAAGCTTCCTGGTCTAGCTCCTAATAACAATCCAGAGAAAGAGGACGAAATTTGGTCCGAGTAAAGGCTGCATTCGGAGCAGCCTTACAGTTTGAACTAGCTAAGATGTTAAAAGTACAATGTCATGATTTGGATAAAAGCTCACCCACTTGTGGTGAAGTAATAGAGGAAGCTAATCGTCTGGGGGCAAATATAGAATTGAAGCTCAGAGCCATGCAGACCATAGAAGCTCCTAACACTGAGAAAAACCCAGGGAAGTGCGACAGTTGTGGAAAAGAGGGTGATTTGGCTAAAAGGTGCAACTTAGAAAAGGGAAATACTGACAAAACAGGGCCACAAACTGGATAAGAAAGAGTCTGGATGGGAGAGGTTGTCCTTGAACGAGCATCTTATGTTATTAGAACAGCTCCAGCGCTGTACTGAACTTCAGGTAAAAGAACTCATTAATAACAAAGTAGAGCAACCCATCACCATCTTTGAGCCCATTATTTTCACGGCCATCGAGAACCATTTGGATAGCTGCTATATTTTGATGGGGTGGGTGATAGGAAAGTTGACTGCCTTTTTTGACATTAGTGCAGAACTAACATGTTTACCCTTAATTGATGGACATAATTTACCTTTGGAGGGATAGCGGAGAACTGCTGTAGGAGTAGGGGGGAAAGAACTAAGACTTGAGAAAACTAAGCCTCTGCCAATAAGATTGAAGCCAACGAGATTTTTACATCTGTATGGGTTAGACCCATACCACAGGCCCTATTAGCGATAGATGTTTTAACTCAATACATTTGCTGTTACACTTTGAGAATGGCCATGTTAGTGGGCGGCATGGTGGCACAGTGGTTAGCACTGCTGCCTCACAGCGCCAGAGACCCGGGTTCAATTCCCGCCTCAGGCGACTGTGTGGAGTTTGCACGTTCTCCCCGTGTCTGCGTGGGTTTTCTCCGGATGCTCCGGTTTCCTCCCACAGTCCAAAGATGTGCAGGTCAGGTGAATTGGTTATGCTAAATTGCCCGTAGTGTTATGTAAGACGTAATTGTATGGGTGGGTTGCGCTTCGGCGGGTCGGTGTGGATTTGTTGGGCCGAAGGGCCTATTTCCACTCTGTAAGTAATCTAATCTAATGTTATTTGGTCAATACGACATCTCAAACAGGAAGAATGGCAGAATCATCCCATTTGGGCAAAGGACAAAAATGACTGCGACCTGTTAAAGATGACCCACTTTTACTGGAGTTCTCCCAGCATGTACTAAACAATACTCCATTAGTTTTGTCTCCATTGCTGATGTTTTACCTGTAATCAAATGATTAGAGCAACAAGGTATACCAGTAGAAGTCCATAGTTCATCTGGTTAAAAAGACAGACTGAACTTCACATCTGACAGTAGATTACCGGAAAGTGACCCAATGCATTGACCAAAAAGCACCCTTGGTTGCAGATCCCTGTGCCATTTTTAATTCTCTTTCACCCAAATACAAATATTTTTCAGTGATAGACATGGCCAACGGATTTGGGTCCGTTCCTTTGGCCTGTGAGGGACAACCATGGTTTGCTTTTCCCAGCCAACAACGACAGTATATCTGGATGCATCTACTGCAGAGCTTTCACAGTCGCCCTACTATATTCCACATGGCCTTGCAAGATCATTTGTGGGAATTGCCTCTGATAACATCCACAATGATTCAGTATATGGGTGATATTCAAATAGCATTCCAGACTAAGGAACAGCATAGGGCAGTTTTAAGCATTCTCCTTGATCGTTTGTACTCTTTAAGGCAAACCTGAAGAAGGTGCAACTCGCCCAAGAAGAGGTAGAATACCTGGGACAAAACATTTCAGCAGGAAAACATGAAATAAGGCAGGACTGGACAGCCGTTACTTGAACAGCCAAATAACCCACTACTATTCGGGAATTCAGATCTTTTCTAGGTCATTGTAATTTCAAGTGAAACTGGATTGGTAGTTGCGCACATCTCGCTCTGCCACTGAATGATCTCCTGAAAGAAAAGAGTGAATCCAAGCAGACTGACCCCAAAGTAGCATTCTGCCTTCCAAAAATTAAAATCTGCTGTGTGCTCAGCCTCAGCTTTGGGTATCTCAAATAACAGGAGACCTTTTCACTCTTCATGTCCATGAAAAGGACAGTTATATGAAAGCTGCACTGCCCCAGGAAAACAGTGACAGACATTGGCCCATTAGCTACTATTGTGTTATGCTCGGTTGGATCCAGTGGCGCTGGGATGGGGTAGCCGTTTGAGAGCTACGAAAGGTACCTCCAAGGTGCTAATAGCCACAGCATCCTGTATTGAATCAGAAACTGATTGTGAAGTGCCCTCACACAGTCCTTGCCATGTTGTCTATGAATCAGGCCTCCCACCCTCTTGGAAGCTCCCAACCTCCACCTTGTTGCCGCCTGTTCAGTCCAATTTTGCTCCCAACCCCACAGAACCAATTGGTGGAGGGGTGGGGGGTTGGGGGGAGAGTTGGGAGGGTGGGGAGGAGGAGGAGGGGAAGAGACTGATTAGGTCAAAGGCGAACATGATTGTGCGGAAATTCTGCAGCAGCTCGGGTGGCTAAGGAACCCTTGCAGAATCCAGATTGAGTTATCTTCATAGACATATCTTTGTTTGTTGAGAATGGTACTCAGAACGCCAGCTGGGCTGTTACTAGCCTGCATGAAGTCATAGCCCAAGGAGGTCTGTCAGCGAGCACTTCAGCACAGCAAAGTGCTCTTAGCTGCAGGAACCCCAATTAGAATTGGGGGTGAAACTCATAATCTCCGAAATGCTGTACAATTACCACAAGAAGTCTGCATTTTAAACTGTAAAGTCCATAATAAAGAAAATCCCATGGAATTCTCACTGTTTTTGAAGCTGCTAGAAAGGCAGCCTCTGAAGGTAATGGCTGACAAGAGACAGTAATAACTAAATTGCAGACTTTAGTCGCAAGTGACAAGATTTAAAGACAATGAAGGGACAGTGTTCATGGGAAGAAAAGTGGGCATGCATTGAAGTGTGTGGTTAATGGTGTTTGAAGGCAGAGAGACCAATAAACCGGTAACACCACGAATACTAGGAGCTGGAGGCCAAAGTCTCGGCTCGCCTAGGCCGCTGGACAGGACTGCTCTGAGTGCTATCTTACAGGAGCCGAGTGCTAGTCATAAACCAGCTGGTGGCCGCCATGCTGTGGTACCGGCTGGTCACTTTGGTCCCTCCTCCTGGCTTTGTCGCTGACATCCAGAGAACGTTGGTCAACTTCTTCTGGGACAAAAAGATGCACTGGGTCGCTGCGCAGGTTCTGAGTCTCCCTATTGAGGAGGGCAGTCAGTCGCTGGTGTGCGTCCGCACCCAGGTCGCGACCTTCCTCCTTCAGACCTTGCAGCGATACCTTTACGTCGAGCCTCCTTCCTAGGTGGTGCGCCCTGGCGACTTATTTTTTCCGCCAGGTGCGTAACCTCAACTACGACACGCAGCTCCTGTTCGTCGACCGTGACGGTTTGGAGGTCGCCCTCAAGGTGCTGCCTGTCTTTTACTAGGACCTGGTCACTGTCTGGAACATGGTCGAATCGCGCCGCGCCTACCCACCAGCAGAAGTAGCGGCTGTCATCAGGGAGCAGTTGCTCAGGAATCCGCACCTCCGTGCTTGCGGATTCGAGTGGCTGTCGGAGGGGAGGGCCGTGGCGACGAGGGTGACCAGGGTCGGGGACGTGCTGGGTGCCGGGGGCCTGGGCTGGACATTGCCGCAAACATAGCGAGCAGGGCAGCGGTAGATGTCCGGTACGTGGCCACCGTCATCCGACGCCTTAAAACGGCGTTGCTCGGGCCCGACGTAGTGCACCAGTTGGAGGATGCTCAGGTGTGCAGTGGGATCCCGTCCGCGCTCACCCCAGCCCGGACGGAATTTCACCGTGGCCCCAAGGTCCCGTACTTCCCGCGGGAGCCTGTGCCCCACAACCTGAGCCACCTCCGGAATTTTAATTTTGTTTCTTTTCAGGGGGTGAAAAGGCGGGCCTTGTATCGACTGCTGCTGCACACCGTCCACCTCTTCTCCATCATCCACCGTCCGGACACGCCCTGGCGTGCCCATTTGCCACCGGACGGTGGGGATCCCCAGTGGAGGGCCCTCTACGCGGGAGTCCTCCCCCTTTCTCTCGGGGATCTGGGGTGGAGGGTGCTGCATGCAGCAATCCCCTGCAACCACAGTTTTCGGTCATTCATGGATTCCCAGCCCAACTGTTTGTTCTGTGGCGCTGTGGAGTCCGTGGACCATGTGTATATTGGGTGTGGGCGTTTGAACTCCCTTTTTGATTTTCTGAAAAACCTCCTCCTCTGCTTTTGGTTGCACTTCAGTCCCACGCTCCTGATCTTCGGACACCCGGTGCGGAGGAGGGAGGGCAGGTCTGAAGACCTCCTCGTGGGTCTGCTCCTGGGCCTGGCCAAACTGGCCATAAACAGGTCCAGGCAACGGGCCGTGGAGGGGGTCGTTAGGGCCGACTGCCTGCCCCTATTCCGCGGTTACGTTAGGGCCCGGGTGTCCTTGAAGAAGGAGCATGCGGTGTCCACCAACACCCTGGAGTTGTTCAGGGAGAGGTGGGCGCCGCAGGGAGTGGGGTGCATCATTTCCCCCTCCAACTCTATTTTGATTTAGTCCCTGCCCTCCCCTTCACTGTTTGATCACACAGCATTGCCCTTTGATGTGAAGGGCACTGCTTGTCACAGGCCATTTGGGTGTTTCCTTTCTTCCTGGTGGTGGAAATTAAATAAAGATTTGTGCAACTTGTGTCTCTTACTGTGTCTCACAATTGCATACACACACCATGGGTGCAGGGGAAAAAATAAGCACTACCGCAGTTAGGCGGTAGTGTGGGGGTTAAAAAAAACAAAAGAAAGGGAAAAAATAAAAAGAACACCACGAATACTAATGACATTTCTGGCACAGAAAATTTATTGGTGGGGACATTTGTTTCCATTACAGATGATGGCAAGGCTCTAAAAGAGTTAGTGAGAAACAGGATTCAAGTAACATACGCTATTTGTGGCAAATCGTTGCGCAACATGCAAAAATAATCCTGGACCAACCACAGTGATTGCACAATTGAGACTTCTGGCACCTGCTGGGCTCTTCCAACATCTTCTTAGATATCCCGACCAAAATGTCAAGGATATTTCGAGGTTTGAGTCACTCTTAACAAATTGTCAAGCTGGTTGGAAGCATCTCCCACTTGGCAAGCCACGTCCAATCATACCACTACAGCCCTCTGTAAGGAATACATTCCCCGATGGGGACTCCCAAGTTGTATAGATTTGGACCAAGAGACTCAATTTGTAGATGCATTGTGCCAGGAAGTGTAGAGACTGCTGAGTATTAAGTGGGAATTGCATTGGCCTAATCACCCTCAGTCACTGCGACAGGTGGAACACACAAATCGGATTCTGAACCAACACTCGGCTAATTATCATCAGGAAGGATTGCCTTGGCCTCAAGCTCTGCCTCTGGTATGATGTAGCATTTGAGCTATCCCTAATTAAACCACAGGTATGAGCCCTTCTGAGGTGATAACTGGTAGACTCATGTCTTTACCTGATACAATTGATCTTAGAACAGCAGATTGTCAACTATTGAGTGATTAATTGTTAAAGTATTTCAGGATCTAACCGATTCTGTTCATTTTGCTTCCCAACAGGTGTCAGCAGCTTGAGGAGATTCCCCTAAAGGTGTTCACGACATCATTCCCGGCAAGTGGGTCTACGTTAAGAAAATAGACAAAGAACCGTTGGGTGCCAAGTGGGAAGGTCGGTATCAAGTTCTTCTCCTATCACCTTCAGCCATGAATATGCAGGGCAGGAAGGCTTGGATTCATGCATCACATGTCAAAAGGGCTAACACTCCTGCCCCATTGTGACAAAGTTTTTATTTTTGGAACTCGTAATTGTTTTGATCTCTTGGGTCACATGAACATGCACTGTCAGGCACAAGTTGTATGCGAATACTTTTTTGTGCATGTCTTATGTTTATCCTGGACATACGAATGTCTCCAGTGCTGGGTTTGCTCTCATATTCCCATACATTCAAAGGACGGTATCCCCTTAGACCCATGCCTTTTAATGTATCTGCAGTGGCTGAATGGGTCACTCTCCAGAACGAATCCCACATGGCTGCCACATCTTCCACAGAGAAAGGGATATATTGGGTGGAAATTAATGGCACCAGAGGTATGTGGGAATTGACAGGGTACAGTTCTTCGGCATTTGAATGCTGGAATCAACCTCAATTTAATACCGTCCGTATCACCATCACTAATTCATCAATGGTGGGAAAGCCGTTATGTTCTATTTGTTTCACTTGATTTAAGCCTAAGGGTTGGTTTGCAGGTCAGAGTAATTGTACCTAATATTTTAATGGCACATCCGATGCTTGTCTTCCATTTAAAGTTAAATTTATTATCTCACATCAGCAGAAACTTTTGACCACACCTGGCTCCCGAACTATATAACTCAGTTTATCCTGTGCAATGGTACTTTTTTTTGTTTGTGGACATAATGCTTACCACGTGGTTACCTCTGTCATGATCTGGTTTCTGTTTATTTAGCTTTTTTAGTCCCTTTTATGTGTCATACTCTACCTTTCATCCCTTATCCTCCATAAACGTTGCAACTCTAAGATAGACAAGTTCTTTGACCTTTGGTATTGGCCATATGCTGCATATAAATCCTTTTCTGAGATTCAATTACTCTATTCCATATTGGAACAAGTAGTTCATGACACCTCCCAAGCCCTTGATAAGAGTAATGTAGAAATGGTTGCTATTCGAACAAGAACATTACAAAATTACAAAATGGCCCTGGATTGGCTACTATCTGAGAAAGGACGGACCTGTGCCCACGTAGGAAAAGAGTGTTGTACCTACATTCTGGCCAATTCTGAAGAGATCATAAATTCAGCTGCTCATATTCACAAGGAGGTCGACAAACTTAGACAACTCCTTTCAAGTACCATATAGAATTGGGCTATAACTGGTCAGGATCACTTGAAACATCTATCCTCCAGGAGATTAACATCTTTCTTGTTGTTATTCTTGCTTTATATGTATGTATCAAATGTTGTTTTACTCGTGCCCTTAACCCTCCCAAGTTACGACATCAGAAGAAGTGAATACTGACTGCTGCATATGGGTAATGATTCATAATGTACAATGTGATTGGAATCAAAAGGGCCAAACGCAGGCAAGTGGAACTAGTTTAGTTTGGGAAACATAGTTAGCATGGATGAGTTGGATCAAAGGGTCTGTTTCCGTGCTCTATAACTTTATGAGAATTTTAAATTCCCTCAGTTGCTAACTATAACAGTACAGTTGACAAACAAAATATCGAGTACCCTGTAAAGGAAACATCTGGCAATCACAATCAGAACAAGTTGTGTTGATGAGTAAATTTTGGTTATGCTTAACTTAGCAGATAATCACAGGACATAGAGAAACATTTTGTGATTGGACATGTAAGATGTGATTGGTTAGAAGTACTCAGAGTAAGTGGAGGCTGAGGATTGGGTAAAGGGAGAGCATAGAATGAACAAATAATGTATAAGAATGTGAGCAAAACACAGACAGATGTGCTTTGCATCACCTTGCTATGTACCATTAACGCCATACTTCTGCAATAAAGGCATTCACGAAGGCATTGTGCAGTTCCCTGTCTGGTTATTCCTATTATCAGGGAAACAAGTACCCAACACTGCCAAAAGCTGTGAGCCATAGAATCGTAGCATCCATACAGTATGGAAACAGGCCCTTTGGCCCAACAAGTCCACATCGAATCTCCAAAGAGTAACCCAACCAGACCCATTCCCCTACCCATTTATCCTATATTTACCCCTGACTCATGCACCTAGCCTATACATCCCTGAACACTACGGGGAATTTATAGCATGGCCAATTCATCTAGCTTGCTTGGATTGTTGCAGGAAACCAGAGCACCCAGAGAAAACTCGCACAGACACGGGGAAAATGTGCAAACTCCTCAGAGACAGTCAGCCAAGGCTGGAATCAAACCTGAGTTCCTGGTGAGTGAGGCAACAGTGCTAACCACTGAACCACCATGGTGCCCACATCTCCATATTTCAGCACAATAGTTTGTGAGGTTTCCATGTGATTAATAGAATCTGGAATTGAACGATGCCATAAAACAACCATCAGTTATTGCAGACACCTACCTGCTTCACCAGAGTCATTGTCAAAAAATATTTCTCATGATTGCTAGGTCTGGCCTACGTGTGACTGCACAGCATTGCGATTAACAGTTAACTATCTTTTGTTAGTTAACAGGTCCTCCTGGGTCAACAGGTCACTCATTATCAGGGTAATCCAGAATGGGCAACAAATGTGAAGATGCTAACATCTTGTGAAATAATTTTAAAAACGAGAGTAACCTCGCTGAGTTTGGAGCAGATGCATCTAGATACAGGTTGTTTTGCTGTAATGCAGCCGTTGCGTTCTTCTGGAACTCCGCACTACAGAAAATCGTGCTATTGAAATTGTTACAGAGAATTGTGTTGTAGATTGCTACAGAAAATCTGCTCAAGAGAAACTTCGCATTATCCAAACATCACCCATAATTAATTAAGTGGGAATTGCATTGGCCTAATCACCCTCAGTCACTGCGACAGGTGGAACACACAAATCAGATTCTGAACCAACACTCGGCTAACTATCATCAGGAAGGATTGCCTTGGCCTCAAGCTCAGCCTCTGGTATGATGTAACATTTGAGCTATCCCTAATTAAACCACAGGTATGAGCCCTTCTGAGGTGATAACTGGTAGACTCATGTCTTTACCTGATACAATTGATCTTAGAACAGCAGATTGTCAACTATTGAGTGATTCATTGTTAAAGTATTTCAAGATCTAACCGATTCTGTTCATTTTGCTTCCCAACAGGTGTCAGCAGCTTGAGGAGATTCCCCTAAAGGTATTCACGACATCATTCCCGGCAAGTGGGTCTACGTTAAGAAAATACACAAAGAACCGTTGGGTGCCAAGTGGGAAGGTCGGTATCAAGTTCTTCTCCTATCACCTTCAGCCATGAATATGCAGGGCAGGAAGGCTTGGATTCATGCATCACATGCCAAAAGGGCTAACACCCCTGCCCCATTGTGACAAAGTTTTTATTTTTGGAACTCGTAATTGTTTTGATCTCTTGGGTCACATGAACATGCACTGTCAGGCACAAGTTGTATGCGAATACTTTTTTGTGCATGTCTTATGTTTATCCTGGACATACGAATGTCTCCAGCTGCTGGGTTTGCTCTCATATTCCCATACATTCAAAGGACGGTATCCCCTTAGACCCATGCCTTTTAATGTATCTGCAGTGGCTGAATGGGTCACTCTCCAGAACGAATCCCACATGGCTGCCACATCTTCCACAGAGAAAGGGATATATTGGGTGGAAATTAATGGCACCAGAGGTATGTGGGAATTGACAGGGTACAGTTCTTCGGCATTTGAATGCTGGAATCAACCTCAATTTAATACCGTCCGTATCACCATCACTAATACATCAATGGTGGGAAAACCGTTATGTTCTATTTGTCTCACTTGATTTAAGCCGAAGGGTTGGTTTGCAGGTCAGAGTAATTGTACCTAATATTTTAATGGCACATCCGATGCTTGTCTTCCATTTAAAGTTAAATTTATTATCTCACATCAGCAGAAACTTTTGACCACACCTGGCTCCCGAACTATATAACTCAGTTTATCCTGTGCAATGGTACTTTTTTTTGTTTGTGGACATAATGCTTACCACGTGGTTACCTCTGTCATGATCTGGTTTCTGTTTATTTAGCTTTTTTAGTCCCTTTTATGTGTCATACTCTACCTTTCATCCCTTATCCTCCATAAACGTTGCAACTCTAAGATAGACAAGTTCTTTGACCTTTGGTATTGGCCATATGCTGCATATAAATCCTTTTCTGAGATTCAATTACTCTATTCCATATTGGAACAAGTAGTTCATGACACCTCCCAAGCCCTTGATAAGAGTAATGTAGAAATGGTTGCTATTCGAACAAGAACATTACAAAATTACAAAATGGCCCTGGATTGGCTACTATCTGAGAAAGGACGGACCTGTGCCCACGTAGGAAAAGAGTGTTGTACCTACATTCTGGCCAATTCTGAAGAGATCATAAATTCAACTGCTCATATTCACAAGGAGGTCGACAAACTTAGACAACTCCTTTCAAGTACCATATAGAATTGGGCTATAACTGGTCAGGATCACTTGAAACATCTATCCTCCAGGAGATTAACATCTTTCTTGTTGTTATTCTTGCTTTATATGTATGTATCAAATGTTGTTTTACTCGTGCCCTTAACCCTCCCAAGTTACGACATCAGAAGAAGTGGATACTGACTGCTGCATATGGGTAATGATTCATAATGTACAATGTGATTGGAATCAAAAGGGCCAAACGCAGGCAAGTGGAACTAGTTTAGTTTGGGAAACATAGTTAGCATGGATGAGTTGGATCAAAGGGTCTGTTTCCGTGCTCTATAACTTTATGAGAATTTTAAATTCCCTCAGTTGCTAACTATAACAGTACAGTTGACAAACAAAATATCGAGTACCCTGTAAAGGAAACATCTGGCAATCACAATCAGAACAAGTTGTGTTGATGAGTAAATTTTGGTTATGCTTAACTTAGCAGATAATCACAGGACATAGAGAAACATTTTGTGATTGGACATGTAAGATGTGATTGGTTAGAAGTACTCAGAGTAAGTGGAGGCTGAGGATTGGGTAAAGGGAGAGCATAGAATGAACAAATAATGTATAAGAATGTGAGCAAAACACAGACAGATGTGCTTTGCATCACCTTGCTATGTACCATTAACGCCATACTTCTGCAATAAAGGCATTCACGAAGGCATTGTGCAGTTCCCTGTCTGGTTATTCCTATTATCAGGGAAACAAGTACCCAACACTGCCAAAAGCTGTGAGCCATAGAATCGTAGCATCCATACAGTATGGAAACAGGCCCTTTGGCCCAACAAGTCCACATCGAATCTCCAAAGAGTAACCCAACCAGACCCATTCCCCTACCCATTTATCCTATATTTACCCCTGACTCATGCACCTAGCCTATACATCCCTGAACACTACGGGGAATTTATAGCATGGCCAATTCATCTAGCTTGCTTGGATTGTTGCAGGAAACCAGAGCACCCAGAGAAAACTCGCACAGACACGGGGAAAATGTGCAAACTCCTCAGAGACAGTCAGCCAAGGCTGGAATCAAACCTGAGTTCCTGGTGAGTGAGGCAACAGTGCTAACCACTGAACCACCATGGTGCCCACATCTCCATATTTCATCACAATGGTTTGTGAGGTTTCCATGTGATTAATAGAATCTGGAATTGAACGATGCCATAAAACAACCATCAGTTATTGCAGACACCTACCTGCTTCACCAGAGTCATTGTCAAAAAATATTTCTCATGATTGCTAGGTCTGGCCTACGTGTGACTGCACAGCATTGCGATTAACAGTTAACTATCTTTTGTTAGTTAACAGGTCCTCCTGGGTCAACAGGTCACTCATTATCAGGGTAATCCAGAATGGGCAACAAATGTGAAGATGCTAACATCTTGTGAAATAATTTTAAAAACGAGAGTAACCTCGCTGAGCTTGGAGCAGATGCATCTAGATACAGGTTGTTTTGCTGTAATGCAGCCGTTGCGTTCTTCTGGAACTCCGCACTACAGAAAATCGTGCTATTGAAATTGTTACAGAGAATTGTGTTGTAGATTGCTACAGAAAATCTGCTCAAGAGAAACTTCGCATTATCCAAACATCACCCATAATTAATTAATCACATTGTAGCCAAACCGCAATGACAAATCGCACATTATAGCAGGAACACCGAGAGTCATTGAGTCATAGAGATGTCCAGCATAGAAACAGAACCTGCGGTCCAACTCGTCCATGCCAACCAGATATCCTAATCCAATCTAGTCCCACTTGCATGCGCCCGAACCTCCAAACACTTCCTATTCATACACCCATCCAAATGCCTTTTAAATATTGTACCAGCCTCCATCACTTCCTCTGGTAGCTCATTCCATACATGTACCACCCTCTGTGTGAAAAAGTTGCCCCTTAGGTCTCTTTTATATCTTTCCCCTCTCACCCTAAACCTATGCCCTCTAATTCTGGACTCCCACATCCCAGGGAAAAGACTTTGTCTATTTATCTTATCCATGCCCCTCATAATTTTGTAAATCTCTAAAAGGTCACCCCTCAGCCTCTGATGCTCCAGGGAAAACAGCCCCAGCCTGTTCAGCCTCTCCCTATAGACCAAATCCTCCAAACCTGGCAACATCCTTGTAAATCTTTTGTGAACCCTTTCAAGTTTCACAACATCTTTCCGATATGAAGGAGACCAGAATTGCATGCAATATTCCAACAGTGGCCTAATCAATGTCCTGTGCAGCAGCAACATGAGCTCCCAACTCCTGTACTCAATACTCGGATCAATAAAGGAAGGCATACCAAATGTCTTCTTCACTATCCTATCGACCTGCGACTCCACTTTCAAGGAGCTATGAACCTGCACTCCAAGATCTCTTTGTTCAGCAACACTCCCTAGGACCTTACCATTAAGTGTATAAGTCCTGCTAAGATTTGGTCTCCCAAAATGCAGCACTTCGCATTTATCTGAATTAAATTCCATCTGCCACTTCTCAGCCCATTGGCCCATCTGGTCAAGATCCTGTTGTAATCTGAGGTAACCTTCTTCTTTGTCCACTACACCTCCAATTTTAGTGTCATCTGCAAACTTACTAACTAGACCTCTTATGCTTGCATCCAAATCATTTATGTAAATGACAATAAGTAGAGGACCCAGCACCGATCATTGTGGCACTCCACTGGTCATAGGCCTCCAGACTGAAAAACAACCCTCCACCACCACCCTCTGTCTTCTACCTTTGAAACAGTTCCATATCCAAATGGCTAGTTCTCCCTGTATTCCATGAGATCTGACCTTGCTAACCAGTCTTCCATGGGGAACTTTGTCGAACACCATACTGAAGTTCATATAGATCACATCTACCATTCTACCCTCATCAATCCTCTTTGTTACTTCTTCAAACAACTCAATCAAGTTTGTGAGACATGATTTCCCACGCATAAAATCATGCTGACTATCCCTAATTAGTCCTTGCCTTTCCAAATACATGTATATCCTGTGCCTCAGGATTCTCTCCAACAACTTGCCCACCACCAACTTCAGGCTCACTGGCCGCCTTGCTGATCTTTGAGGGGCCCTCCTCTCTCCCTTGTTACCCTTTTGTCCTTAATGTATTTGTAAAAACCCTTTGGATTCTCCTGAATTCTATTTGCCAAAGCTATTTCCTGTCCCCTTTTTACCCTCCTGCTTTCCCTTTTAAGTATACTCCTACTGCCTTTATACTCTTCTTAGGATTCACTCGATCTATCCTGTCTATACCTTACATATGCTTCCTTCTTTTTCTTAACCAAGTCCGCAATTTCGTTAGTAATCCAGCATTCCCTATACCACCAGCCTTTCCTTTCACCCTAACAGGAATATACTTTCTCTGGATTCTCATTATCTCATTTCTGAAGGCTTCCCATTTTCCAGCCGTCCCTTTACCTGCGAACATCTACCCCCAATCAGCTTTTGAAAGTTCTTGCCTAATACTGTCAAAATTGGCCTTTTTCCAATTTAAAAATTCAACTTTTAGATCTGATCTATCCTTTTCCATCACAGTTTTAAATCTAATAGAATTATGGTCACTGGCCCCAAAGTGCTCCCCCACTGACACTTCAGTCACCTGCCCTGCCTTATTTCCCAAGAGTAGATCAAGTTTTGCACCTTCCCTAGTAGGTACATCCACATACTGAATCAGAAAATGTTCTTGTAATGCGCTTAACAAATTCCTCTCCATCTAAACCCTTAACACTATGGCAGTCCCAGTCCACGTTTGGAAAGTTAAGATCCCTGGCCATAGCCACCCTATTATTTTTGCAGAAAACTGAGATCTCCTTGCAAGTTTGTTTCTCAATTTCTCTCTGACTATTAGGAGGTCTATAATACAATCCCAATAAGGTAATCATCCTTTTCTTATTTCTCAGTTCCACCTAAATAACTTCCCTGGATATATTTCCAGGAATATCCTCCCTTATCACAAATGCCACTCCCCCTCCTCTCTCGCCTCCCTTTCTATCCTTCCTGTAGCATTTGTATCCTGGAACATTAAGCTGCCAGTCCTGCTCATCCCTGAGCCATGTTTCTGTAATTGCTGGGATGTTCCAGACGCACATTCCTAATCATGCCCTGAGTTCAGCTGTCTTCCCTGTCAGGCCCCTTGCATTGAAATAAATGCTGTTTAATTTATTAGTCCTATCTTGTCCCTGCCTGCCCTGTTTGACTTGCTCCTATTCTCAACTGTACCATCTCAGATCGATCTCTTTCCTTACTATCTCCCTGGGTCCCACCCCCCTAACCCCCACCTTACTAGTTTTAATCCTCCCGAGCAGCTCAAGCAAATTTCCCTGCCAGTATATTAGTCCCCTTCCAAATTAGGTGCAATCCGTCCTTCTTGTACAGGTCACTTCTACCCCAAAGGAGATTCTAATGATCCAAAAAAATGTGAATCCTTCTCCCATACACTGGCTCCTCAGCCATGCATTCATCTACTCTATCCTCCTATTCCTGCTCTCACTAGCTCATAGCACTGGGAGTAATGCAGATATTACTACTCTTGAGGACCTCCTTTTTAAATTCCTGCCTAATTCTCTGTAATCTCCCTTCAGAATCTCAACCTTTCCCCTTCCTATGTCATTGGTTCCAATATGGACAATGACCTCTTGCTGGTACCCCTCCTCCTTGAGAACATTTTGCACCCTCTCTGAGACATCCTTGATCCTGGCACCAGGGAAATATCTCCAAAAACATATAACATATATATTCCGTTGATAGAGATTTGTCAGACCATGTGAAATTTCTGATGCTGGATTAGTGGTGTTGTAAAAGCACAGCAGTTCAGGCAGCATCTGAGGAGCAGTAAAATCGATGTTTCAGGCAAAAGCCCTTCATCAGTAATACAGGCAGAGTGCCTGAAGGGTAGAGAGATAAATGAGAGAAGGGTGGAGGTGGGGAGAAAGTAGCATAGAGTACAATAGGTGAGTGGGGGAGGTGTTGAAGGTGATAGGTCAGGGAGGAGGGTCGAGTGGATAGATTGAAAAGAAGATAGGCTGGTAGGACAAGTCATGGGGACAGTGCTGAGCTGGAAATTTGGAACTGGGGTGAGGTGGGGGAAGGAGAAATGAGGAAACTGTTGAAGTCCACATTAATGCCCTGGGGTTGAAGTGTTCCGAGGCGGAAGATGAGGCATTCTTCCTCCAAGCATCGGGTGGTGAGGGAGCAGCGGTGAAGGAGGCCCAGGACGTCCATGTCCTTGGCAGAGTGGGAGGGGGAGATGAAATGTTGGGTCACAGGGCAGTGGGGTTGATTGGTGCAGATGTCCAGTCTTCCCAATATAGAGAGGACCAATGGATACAATAAATGATATTGGTGGATGTGCAGGTAAAACTTTGATGGATGTGGAAGGCTCCTTTAGGGCCTTGGATGGAGGTGAGGGAGGAGGTGTGGGCGCAGGTTTTGCAATTCCTGCAGTGGCAGGGGAAGGTGCCAGCATGGGAGGGTGGGTTGTAAGGGGGCGTGGACCTGACCAGGTAGTCACGGATAAATGGTCTTTGTGGAAGGCGGAAAGGGGTGGGGAGAGAACTATATCCCTGGTGGTGGGGTCCGTTTGGAGGTGGCGGAAATGTCATTGGATGATTTGGTTTATGCAAAGGTTGGTAGGGTGGAAGGTGAACACCAGAGGGGTTCTGTCCTTGTTACAGTTGGAGGGGTGGGGTCTGAGGGCAGAGGTGAGGGGTGTAGACGAGATGCGTTGGAGGGCATCATTAACCACGTGGGAAGGGAAATTGGAAGGAGGCCATCTGTTGTGTTCTGTGGTGGAACTGGTCCTCATGGGAGCAGATATGGCGGAGATGGAGGAATTGGAAATACAGGCTGGCATTTTTGCAGGAGGTAGGGTGGGAAGAGGTGTAATCCAGGTAGCTGTGGAAGTCGGTAGGTTTGTAAAAAATGTCAGTGTCAAGTCGGTCGTCATTAATGGAGATGGAGAGGTCCAGGAAGGGGAGGGAGGTGTCAGAGATGGTCCAGGTAAATTTAAAATCAGGGTGGAATGTTTTGGTGAAGTTGTTGAATTGCTCAACCTCCTTGCGGGAGCACGAGGTGGTGCCAATGCAGCCATCAATGTAGCGGAGGAGGAGGTGGGGAGTGGTGTTGGTGTAATTACGGAAGATGGACTGTTCTACGTAGCCAACAAAGAGACAGGCATAGCTGGGGCCCATTCGGGTGCCCCTGGCTACCCCTTTGGTCTGGAGGAAGTGGGAGGATTCGAAGGAGAAATTGTTAAGTGTCAGGACCAGTTTGGCCAAACGAATGAGAGTGTCGATGGAAGGGTACTGTTGGGAACATCGGTAGAGGAAGCAACGGAGGGCTTGGAGGCCCTGGTCATGATGCCCCAGCTGACTGTGAGGGAACTGAATGGGATTTTTAATTTTCCCAACAGCAAATCCCCTGTGTCTGGTTCACTCTGACAAAGTCCTTTGAAATCTCAAGACTTCAAAATATTGGCGCTGCATTCAGCCTCAATCTGAATGGTCACTCAATAGTCAATCTTTGAATCTTTCTGATAATTGTATGGCAAGCAGGGATAGTAGGAGAGATTCCTGGTCAATTGGAAACATTGAGGTAGTGCAGAGTAACAGCCACCCCACGGTGAAAGCTGCAGACGCTGATTCATGCCATGGCCTCTCTCTATATTGTGTGACCTCCTCATTTCAAAGCATTGGTGAGAAATATGTGATGCAAAATAGATATATTCTGACATTGAGTATTCTGAAACAAACCTGAAATTCTATTATTTTTAGTGTGGAGATTGCATCAGAAATAGTCAGGAAATGTGGACATCACCCAGACCTGAGCAACTAGATCTTGCCCTTTTGGACACATCTTGTCATTCTCACCAGTCATTTACTTGGTGAAAGGCTGAACAGTTCTTAATCACAGTCCTGGAATTTTGGAAAGATAGAACATCTTCGGGCAAGATTTGCTCCTTAAGGTTTACATCCAGCTCCTGAGCAAGCGAAGAAAGTATTCATGGCTGTCTGAAGATGGACCAGAGGGAGTTGGCTTTATCTGAATTCTCACAGAATGAACAGGAAACACACTCTCCAATAGATACAGTGAGTATTTTAGCAAAACATGAAATTACACTCATGTAAAATCCTGAGAAGTGCTGATTCTTTGGGGATTTTAGCTTTTGTGAACTGCAGTCACCCATCTTGTTTCCAAACTACTAAGTGATTGCTGTTAACTGGGGAATGAAGAAATGTTTTTACAGTGGGGAAGAGTTGAACTAAGTGCTTAAGTTTAGATTGAGAAAATCTACTTTCTAATTTAGTCAATTCCTTTCTTTGCCCCAAGAGTGCTGCCAATCCAGCAGTGAACAGAAATGATGAAAATGTGAAGAGAGGTAACTGGTCCTCGAAGACTGACTACTTGCTCTTGATGATTGGCTGTGCTGTGGGTCTAGGCAATGTCTGGAGATTCCCTTTCCTGGCTTACAAAAATGGAGGAGGTACTGTCTGGAATTTGAATTAAGGGGATAGAAATGCAGAGGGAGCATTTCAATGATCTTTAAGGACTGTTGGCTTGGATATTGCTCTTGTCAGTGCTTCCCATCGTAACAATTGATGTGGAGGTGCCGGTGTTTGACTGGAGTAGGCAAAGTCAGAATGCAACAACTCCAGGTTATGATCCAACAGGTTTAACCTTCACCTGATGAAGCAGCAGAACCCCAGAAGCTTCTGATTTCAAATAAACCTGCTGGACTATAGCCTGGTCTTGTGTGTTTTCTGACATCCTAACAATTGTGCAGGGGTTAGAAATGTTACAGTCTGGACATGGCACAGTTAAATACTAAAGTGCAAAGTGGTGGTTGAAATTAATTCAAGTGACTTTTGAGCAAATCAGATTGTCTCATTACAGGTTGTAGTTTGAATCTGTGGCCCATTTCTCATCAGGAGTAAAAAGCATTATACTTTTATACCTTTAAATACTTTATATTGCTAAATTCCTAAAACTGAAATAATTCTAAAAACACAACAGAATGTCATTAAGACCCAGATTGTTCCCAGCATTTTCAATAAACAGTAGATTAATAAAACTCATGTAGCCCCTTTTTCATTTGTCTAGTTCAAGTCAGAGTAGACCACATTTTCAGTTTAAATAGGCATAGATTGATTCATTACAAGTTTTATGGAAGATTCCTTTGGAGTTAAGATAATAAAGTCCTTGTCAGCAATATCGACAGATGTTAAGATTAAAACAAGGATAGAAAACACAAAAGAATAAAGTTTCAATCAGTCTTTGTAGCATGCTAGTGGAATCACTGTTAGACTTTGCTTACAGCAGAAATACACGGACATCATGATGGATCACAATATTGAACACATAATTTTGGTCGGTTTATCAGGAATACCCATTGATAAGGTGCTAGCTAAAACAAAGTTGCTGTACCTACTTTACCATCTCACAGTGAGTTATCAATGAACTTCATTATCTCCTGGATTACAGTTATTACTTATCTTCATTTCGATCTTAGTTTGCCTCCAGTAATGTATATATATATGCTTATATATTATCCACCATAACATAAGAGACTGAGTCTGGATATCATGCTATCAGAGAAACCAGCAGACATTTATTATAATGATATAAAGTCAAGGATTTTACGCAGGCCAGTCATTATTTGGTGTCGACGATGAGTCACCATGAATATTCTGTGGAATCCCCATTCTAGCACACTCTGAAGGTATTGCCCAGGAAACTGGATTTTCCACTAGACAATTCTCCGATTCTTGGAACACTCCAAAAGTCTCTATTTACATCGGAAATTTCAGAAGGTACTGATGAATTTAAGTAAAATAATTAATCAGGAAAGTTAGATTATTAAATCTAACACCCCTGCCATGTCCAGACCTGCTCCAAACCCCCACATCCATCAGATCTGAGTTGACATCTACCTAGCAACTCCTTGCATCAGTCAAATGTGACCCAACCCAACCCAACATTAACATAGAGTCATAGAGTCCTACAGCACGGAGACAAGCCCTTTGGTCCAAATTGGTCCATGCCTACCAAACTGTCCATCCATGCTAACCCCATTTCGCTGCACTTAGCCATTTCCTTCTAAACTTTTCCTATCTATGTACTTGTCTAAATACCTTTTGATGTTGTTAATGTAATCAACCTTCTGCTGGCAGCTCATTCCAGATGCATTCCACCCTCTGCGTCAAAACGTCCCCCTCAGGGTCTCCTTTATTCTTTCCCCTCTAACCTTAAACCGATGCCCTCCTGTCCTCGATTCCCCAATTCTGGAAAAAAGACAGAGTGCATTCACTCTATCCATGCCTATCATGATATTATACATTTCTATAACAAACTTCCTCAATCTCTTCAGCTCTAAAGAAAAAAGTCTTAGGTTGTTCAACCTTTCCCTATAACTCAGACCATTGCATCCTGGCACCATCCCTGTAAATTTCTTCTGAACTCTTCCCAGTTTAACAACATCCTTCCTCTAGCAGGGAGACCAAAACTGAGCATAACACTCCAAATGTGGCCTCACCAACATCCTGTACAAGTGCAACATAACTTCCAGGCATTTATACTCAGTGCCCTGACTGATGAAAGACAGTATGCCAAAAGCCTTCTTCCCTGTCCTGTCTGTCTGTGACTCCACACCCTCGACAGAACTGACCGCTGGCCTCTACTGTCAACCTGACCTCCTGCCCAGCTGACATCCTATCTAGCTAGTGAACAGTCAGGAGGGAGTTGCCCTGGGAGTCCTCAAAATTGACGCCAGACCCTTGAAGTCTCATGGCTTCAGGTTAAAAAGGGGGCAAAAAGGTCCTGCTGATTATCACATACCATCCTCCCTCAGCTGATGAATCAGTACTCCTCAATGCTGAACAAACTTGGAGGAAGCATTGAGGGTGGCAAGGGCACAACATGTCCTTTAGGTGGGGGATTTCAACATTGACCATCAAGACTGGCTCAGCAGTAGCACTACTGATCAAGGTGGTTATGTCCTAAAGAACTTCACTGCTACACTGAGTCTGTGGTAGGTGGTGAGGAAACCAACAGGAGTGAAAAACATACTTGACTTCATCCTCGCCAATCGACTGAGGATTGAGTTGTAGAAATAGCGGAGGCGCTGAATGTGATCTTTCAAACATCACTGGAATCAGGAAAGTTCCAGATGATTGGAAAATTGCTATTGTAACTCCCTTGTTCAAGAAAGGACCAAGACAGAAGATGGAAAATTATAGGCCGATGAGCCTACCCTTGGTTGTAGGTAAAATTCTAGAATCCATCGTTAAGGACGGAATTTCTAAATTCTTGGAAGTGCAGGGTCAGATTAGAACAAGTCAGCATGGATTTAGTAAGGGAAGGTCATGCCTGACAAACCTGTTAGAATTCTTTGAAGAGGTAACAAGTAGGTTAGACCAGGGAAACCCAGTGGATGTCATCTATGTACACTTCCAAAATGCCTTTGATAAGGTGCCTCACAGGAAGCTGCAGAGTAAGGTGAGGGCCCCTGGTGTTCAAGGTAAGCTACTGGCATAAGTTGGGGATTGGCTGTCTGACAGAAGGCAGAGAGTTGGGATAAAAGGTTCTTATTCGGAATGGCAGCTGGTGACAAGCGGGGTCCTGCAGGGTTCAGTGTTGGGGCCACAGCTGTTCATTTTATATATTAATGATCTGGATGAAGGGACAGGGAGAATTCTGGCAAAGTTCGCCGATGATACGAAGTTAGGCGGACAGGCAGGTAGTACTGAGGAGGTGGGGAGGCTGCAGAAGGATCTAGACAGTTTGGGAGAGTGGTCCAGGGAATAGCTGATGAAATTCAATGCTGCTACACTGGGTTTGTGGTAGGTGATGAGGGAACCAATAGGAGGGAAAAACTTACTTGACTTCATCGTCACCAATCTGCTGGCTGTATTGGTATGAGTGATACTGCACAGTCCTTGTGGAGATGAAGTTACACCTTCACATTCAGAATACCATCCATCCTGTTGTATTGCACTATCACTGAGCTAAATGGGACAGACTTCAAGCAGATTTAGCAACTAAGACTTCAGGCGCTGTGGGCCATCATCAGCAACAGAAGCATACTTCAGCACAATCTGCAAACTCATGGCCCAGCATCTCTCCCACTCAAGCATTACCATCAAGCCGGGGATCAGCCTGGTTCAATGGACAGTGAAGTTGGGGAGTCAGGAGCAGCACTAGACATACCTAAACATGAGGTGTCAAGCTAGTGAAGCTACTAAACATGCCAAACACAATAAGCAGCATGTGATAGAGCTAAGCAACCAATCAGTCTGAACCAGACTCTGCTGTCCTGCCACATCCAATCATGAATGGTGATAGACATTTAAACAACTCACTGGATGAGGAGGCTCCACAAATGTCCCCATCCTCAATGATGAAAGAGCCCAACACATCAGTGCAAAAGGTAAGGCTGAAGTGCTGAGTGGATGATCCATCTCAATGTTCTCTACTTGTCCCCAACATTACAGATGCCAGCCTTCAACCAATTTGATTCACTCCATGAGATAACAAAATACAGTTCAATGCACTGGATACTGCAAAACCTATGGGCCTTGACATCATTCTGGCAATAGTACTGAACGTCTGTGCTCCAGAACTTGCTGCACCCCTAGCCAAGCTCTTCGAGTTTAGTTACAACATCAGCATCCACTCATCATTGTCAAAATTGCTCAGATATGCTCTGCATCCATAAAAAAGCTGGACAAATCCAACCCGGCCCATTACACCCCATCAGTCGATGATCAGTGAAGTGATGGAAGGTGTCGTCAACAATGCTATCCAGCAGCACCTGCTCAGCAATAACCTGCTTGGTGATGCCCAGTTTGGATTCCGCCAGGACCACTCAGCTCCTGACCTCATTACAGCCTTGGTTCTAACATGGACAAAAGAGCTGAATTCCAGAGAGGAGGTGATAGTGGCAGCCCTGGGCAAAAACAATGGCTGCAGATACTGGAAACCAGATTCTGGAGTAGAGTGGTGCTGGAAAAGCACAGCAGTTCAGGCAGCATCCGCGAAGCAGTAAAATCGACGTTTCGGGCAAACGCCCTTCATCAGGAATACAGCTGTCTGCCTGATGAAGGGCTTTTGCCCGAAACGTCGATTTTACTGCTCCTCGGATGCTGCCTGAACTGCTGTGCTTTTCCAGCACCACTCTACTCCAGATAGTGACAGCGGTGGACATCAAGGCCACAGTTGACTGAGTGTGATATCCAGGAGCCCTAGCAAAACTGGAATCAATGAGTGTCAAGGATCAAACACTTCTCTGGCCCCCAGGAAAGTGCATGGTTGCAAATCCTCAACACCATTCACAATTGCTTAGATACTGAAGCAGCCCATGTTCAAATGCAGATTTGGGATAACAAGTGGCAAGCACATTCATGTCACACAATTGGCAGAAATGACCCCCTCCAACAAGAGAGAATCCAGCCATTATTTTGTGAAATTCATTATCATGACCATTACTGAATCTCCCATTGTCAACAGCCTGGGGTTACCATTTACCAGAAACTGAACTAGACTCATACTCTGGTTACAAGAGCAAGTCAGAGTTTAGGAATATTGCAGCAAGTAACTCACCCCTAACTCCACAAAGCCTGTACATCATCTCCCAGGCACAAGTGCCAAACACTGATATTATAATGTAAAGGTTGAATTTATCATCAATCAGTGATTCTTTAAGATTGTCTACTGCTATCTATGATTGATAAATAAATTAATAGATAAGGAGATAATGTATTCCAACCCCAGATGAACAACTGGCAAATATCAACATATAACTTTATTCCCCTTCTAACTCCTCACGCTCACAGTCATACACAGATAGAACATAGAACAGTACGGGCTCTTCAGCCCTCTATGTTGCGCGGACCTTTTATCCTATTCTAAGATCAAACTAACCTACATACCCTACATTTTACTATCATCCAAATACCAAGTGATGTAAGACTGACTGGTCTGTAATTCCCAGGGTTATCCATTTCCTCTTTTTTGAACAAGGGAATGACATTTGCCACCCTCCAATCATCTGGTACTACTCCAGTAGCCAGTGAGCATGTGAAGATCATTACTTCTGTTGTAATGTCCTGTACCTTTAAGAAAGAGTGAATGCTGTTCTGCACTGAGAGCTTACAAGCACCTGTCATATGATTTAACTAGCAGTGTCAGAGTGTACTGGAAAATTGAAAATATATAACATTTGGCTGTGAAATGGAAACCTGAATTGTTTGCTGTTTTGGCAACAAATCCAATTTAAACAAACAGTTTAAATTATGCCTCAGGATACTAAAACCCAATCCAGTTTGAATTTATTGTTTTACCAACATCAAACTGATGATCCAATTTTGGGGGAAAATGAAAAAGGCAGCCATTTTGAAAATCAGATAGAGCAACTGCAATCGAGAGAGAGAGAGAGAGACCCAAGACATTGAAATACTCTGTATCAAAGGTACCTTTCATACGAAACATCTTAACAGTAAAAAGAAAGAAGATGATCCAGTGAGGTCTTCAGCCGGAAGAAGAAAGACACCAAAGATGACAGCCACTGAAAGGTTTTGAAATTGATTTGATGTAATTTTAATAAATGTTTTATTGGAACAGTATATTATAGCATTGGAGGCAGGTATTAAGCAGTTAAGAGAAAAGGGGCCTTAGTGTTGTGAATATTTGTTGCTTGATGTTCCCTTTTAGAGTTAAAGAATGAATTGATGTTATTTTCTTGAAATATTAGAAATATGAGGTGAGGTGAGCTTCTCTGGGTGTTTGGTTTAATGAAGAGAGAGGTTCACCTCTGTGTCATAACACTTTAGGCACAGCAATCTCTTCCCTCGCTTCCTGCAGCAAACTTAGGTATATCCCGTCTGGTTCAGGCGACTTATCTATCCTCATGCTTTTCAAAATTTGCAGCATATCCTCCTTCTTAACATCAACCTGTTTGAGCATATCAGTCTGTTTCACGCTGTCCTCACAAACAATAAGGTCCCTCTCCCTAGTGAATACTCATACAACATATTCATTAACGACCTCCCCAAATGCCAACTCCAGGCACAAGTTCCCATCACTATCCCTGATTGGCCCTACCCGCACTTGCTGTAAGTTCTCCGTAAACAACCTCAACATTTCTGTTGTACATTTCCCTGAGAATATCTACTCCCAATTTATGATTCACGGTTCCTGCCTAATAGCATTGTAATTTCCCCCTTCCCCAACTAAATGCTTTCGCATACCATCTGCTCCTATCCCTCTCCATGACTATAGTAAAGGTCAGGGAGTTGTGATCACTATAACAGAAATGTTCTCCCACCAAGAGATCTGTCACCTGGCTTGGTTTATTACCAAGCACCAAATCCAAATGGCCTCCCCTTTGGTTGGCCTAGCTAAATATTTAATCAGGAATCCTTCTTGGACACACCTGACAAAATCTGCTGCATCCAAACTATTTGCGCTAAGGAGGTTCCAGTCAATATTAGGGAAGTTGAAGTCACCCGACACAAGCCTGTTACGTATGCACCTTGTCAAAATCTGCCTCACAATCGGCTCCTCCATGCCTTTGTTGCTATTGGGTATTATTGAAAACTCCCAATAAAGTGACTGCTCCTTTCCTGTTTCTGACTTCCACTTATAATGACTCAGTGGACAAACCATTCCCGACAATCTTCATTTCTCCAACTATTATACTGTCCCTTATTAGCAATGCCACCCACCCATCTATTTTACCTCCATCTCTGTTCCTATCCCGGAACATTCAGCAACCATTCCTGCCCCTGTGATATCAAAGCCTCCGTAATAGCCACAACATTGTAGCTTCAAGAAACTCCATGCTCCATTGTAGCTCCATGCTCTAAGTTCATCACCCTTATTCTTGACACTTCTTGCATTAAAATAGACCCATCACACTGACTGCAGCTTTGCCCTATCAACTGCCTATCCTTTCTCACAGTCTCTCTGCATGCTGTATCTGCCTGTTCACCAGCATCCACATCCTTTGATCCATAGTTCCAGTTCCCATCCCTCTGCCAAACTAGTTTAAACCCTCCCGAAGATCTCTAGCAAACCTCCTGCCCAGGATATTGATGCCCCTCAAGATCAGGTGCAACCCGTACAGGTCCCACCTTCTGCAGAAGATCCACATACCTGAAGCCCTCCCTCCTATACCAGCTCTGCAGCCACGTGTTTAGCTGCACACACTCTCCGTTCCTAGCTTCACTAGACAATGGCACCAACAGCAATCCTGGGATTACTACTCTGCTCTTACTAATTAACCTTACTCTTACTAATCTTTCAATGTTCCCTCAATACAGGAGTTGTCCCACTGGACTGAAGAATTGCAGACATTATTCCACTTTAGAACAGGGGCGAAAGAGGAAAATCAGGGATTTATAGATCAGTTAGCCTAACATCTGTGCTGGGGCACTGGTTGGTGTCTCTAATTAAGGATAAAATAACTGAGCACTTCAAATTTCTTCAGTTAATCAGGGACAGTAGGTCATGCCTGACAAACCTCATTTAATTTTTTGAAGCCATGACTAAGATAGTGGACAGGGGAATGTCTATGGTTGTTGTTTGTATGGACTTCAGATGGCATGTGATAAATTGCACATAAGAGCTTATTAACTAAGGTAGAGGCTGATGGAATTGAGGGCAAATTACTTATATAGTTCAGAAATTGGTTGAGTGGCAGGTGCCAGAAAATAAGGATAATGAGTAGGTCCTGAAATTTGCAGGATGTGACCAGTGGTATCCCCGTAAGGATCTGTGTTAGGGTCTCAATTATTCATATTTGTTATTGACAACTAGGATAATAACATAGAAAATCATATATCCAAATATACTGATGACAAAAGTTAGGGGGCATTGTAGACAATGTAGTCAACAGCATAAAATTGCAGAGGGTTCTTGATAGACTCAGTAATTGGGCAAAAATGTAGCAGATGAAGTTCAATGTAAGCAAGTGTGTGGTTATCCATTTTGACCGATATAGTATCGACCTGGATACTTCCTAGATGGCATCAAGTTAAACACAATGGATGCCAAAAGAGACTTGGGGTTCAGGTGCATGGACCTTTAAAGTACCACAAACAGGTACAGTAAATAATGAAGAAAGCTCATGGAATCTGGCTTTTACACCTCGAGGACATGAATACAAGGATGTAGACAGTATGCTGCAGATATACAAAACCCTGGTTCGACCACAATTGAAGTACTGTGGGAAGATCTGGGCACTACATCTAAGGGAGGATATATTGGCCTTGGAGGGAGTACAACATGGTTTTGCAAGAATGATAACCTGGATTTTAGGGGTTTGGTTATGAGGAGAGATTCTAAAGATTAGGCCTGTTTCTCTGTTAGTATAAAGTTGTTGTTACCATCCACTTGAAACTGCAGAGTATGTTGGGAATTCACATCCATGGACCCTGTTTCACCTTTTTATTCTATTTTCCAGGTGTATTTCTTATTCCCTACTCAATCATGCTGGGTCTTGTTGGGATACCAATATTTTTCTTGGAATCTTCCTTTGGACAGTTTGCCAGCCTCGGGCCTGTTGCAGTGTGGAAATCTGTACCAATGTTACAAGGTTAGAGATTATTGAATAATTAAAACTCAGCAACAATTTCAATGCATTTTAATGTTTAATTCATATTAATAAACTAGTTATAATTGAGTGATTAAATGAGAGTGTATCTGAGCCTTGCTGTCATTCTCTTTGAAAACTTTGTTATGTTACACCAAGATATGTCAGTGATTAACACTGATGTTAGTTTAGTTTCTTATTCATTAAATGCGCATGATTGTGATTGTGTTCAGTTCACCTGGATGGTTGACTCCAAATCTCATTGTTTTTTCAGAGTCAATTTTTCCTTGGATCATTTAAAGAATGATTAGATTAGATTCCCTACAGTGCAGAAACAGGCCCTTGGGCCCACCAAGTCCACACTGACCCTCTAAAGAGTAACCCACCCAGATACATTTCCCTCTGACTAACACAACAGACAATTTAGCATGGCCAACCCATCTTTGTTTTGTGGGAGGAAACCAGAGCACCTAGAGGAAACCCACACAGACACAGGGAGACTATGCAAACTCCACACAGACAGTCGTCCGAGGCCGGAATCAAACTCAGGTCCCTAGCGCTGTGAGGCTGCAGAGCGATCCACTGAGCCACTGTGCTGCCCTTGTAAATTGTACCAAGTTGCTGTGGTGAGATTTGAACCCATGTCCCTTGAGCATTAACCTGAGCTTCTTGACTACCAAGCCAGTGACTCCTCCAGTATACCACCATCTCCAGGAAACTTGACTAGTAACATGCCCAACTATTGTAAACTAATAGCAAACTACTAGCTCAGAAATGTGTATGCTTGAGCAATGTAATGAATGTCTGTTGGGTTGCCCAATACCACAATATCATGCCCAGTTTCTGACATTGTGTTATATAACAAAAGCATTGCCCCATCAGGTAAAACACCCTGGTGGAGGCAAACTCACACCATAGCAACAGCAGTTACTATCTCTTAACGACATCATAGAGGTACATATTTAGAAAACAAATTGATGTCCAGCATGACTTTGGAAGCAGACAGTTTGGAATAGGGAGAAGTTTGTTATCCTTAAACAGCATCAGTTTTTCAGAGTACAGACAATTGTACACATCTGTAGATGGAGCATTAAGCACGAGAACAATGGAACATATTTCTAATTTTCATTAGGATGCAAATTCTTTCAAGGTAAAATACATTTCTAAGATTTCCTTGGTAATAAAAACAAATTAAAATGCTAAAGAATGCCCTTGAGCTATGACAAAGGCCAGTGCATTACAGAAAACTTGAATCCTAGAAAGCTCGGTTGATGGAAGTTAATACATAATGACAATTACAAACGTCTTTGTTCTTAAGGAAAGAGCAGTATAATTTGGAGAGACAAAAATATCAGGGACACACAGCAAAAGCTGGTGTTTTTGTAAAGGCCAACTCATGGATAGCAACAAAACTGGTATGGATTTGGCATCCAGCAACACCTTCACTGATTTTACTGTTCCAAAACTTCATGCAGTTCTATTTTGCAGATCAAGGTCTAGGTGAGGCCATGAAAAGAACTCTTAAAAATCTTGTCAGAACTCAGGGAGGTACAGTGGCCTTACATTGCCAGGGATCCGGGTTTGAATTGACCCTCAGGCAACTGTCTGTGGAGTTTACACATTCTGCCCATTTCAGATGGGTCCCACCAGGTGCTTGGGTTTCCTCTCATGGTCCAAAGATATGCATGTTTGGTGGATTGGCTGTGCTAAATTGCTGATAGCGTCCAGGGATGTGTAGGTTAGGTGGATTAGCGAGGGGAAATGGAGAGTTGCAGGGATAGGGTAAGAGATTGGTTTTGGATGGGATGCTGTTCAGAGGGTCATGCAGACTCAATGAGCTGAATGGCCTGCTTCCACTCCGTAGGGATTTTATGACTTGACAAGGAGGAGCTTCACATTATTAACATGCACAGTTTTTCTGGGTGGATCAGAAAAGTCTGGATATGATTTGGAAAGATCTTGAAGAGCAGATCAAGATAAGAATTCACTTCAGGATGAACAGACTTGACATCATTTCAAATAGACAAGAATCCTCAAGAGACTATTCACCAGTTTGTTGGAGGATGCCAAGCAAAGGGCATGAGTGTGACTTTACTGAAGAGGAACGGCCAGAGAATATTAATGAGTTGATTATCACATTCACATGAATTAAAGTCAGTTGGAAGAAACATTTGTGCAATAAAAAGGGCCACAGTCTTGACATATTACTTGAGGATAGACAGATCTATGAAGATGTCGTGGCAGGCCAGCAACAATTACATGCTTTAGGTGCTACCAATACTATTGCAAATGTGTTGCTGGTCAAAGCACAGCAGGTTAGGCAGCATCTCAGGAATAGAGAATTCGACGTTTCGAGCATAAGCCCTTCATCAGGAATAAGAGAGAGAGAGCCAAGCCGGCTGAGATAAAAGGTAGGGAGGAGGGACTAGGGGGAGGGGCGATGGAGGTGGGATAGGTGGAAGGAGGTCAAGGTGAGGGTGATAGGCCGGAGTGGGGTGGGGGCGGAGAGGTCAGGAAGAGGATTGCAGGTTAGGAGGGCGGTGCTGAGTTGAGGGAACCGACTGAGACAAGGTGGGGGGAGGGGAAATGAGGAAGCTGGAGAAATCTGAATTCATACCTTGTGGTTGGAGGGTTCCCAGGCGGAAGATGAGGCGCTCCTCCTCCAGCCGTCGTGTAGTTGTGTTCTGCCGGTGGAGGAGTCCAAGGACCTGCATGTCCTCAGTGGAGTGGGAGGAGGAGTTAAAGTGTTGAGCCACGGGGTGATTGGGTTGGTTGGTTCGGGCGGCCCAGAGGTGTTCTCTGAAGCGTTCCGCAAGTAAGCGGCCTGTCTCACCAATATAGAGGAGGCCACATCGGGTGCAGCGGATGCAATAGATGATGTGTGTGGAGGTACAGGTGAACTTGTGGCGGATATGGAAGGATCCCTTGGGGCCTTGGAGGGAAGTGAATGTGGAGGTGTGGGCGCAAGTTTTACATTTCCTGCGGTTGCAGGGGAAGGTGCCGGGGGTGGAGGTTGGGTCCACCCCCGGCACCTTCCCCTGCAACCGCAGGAAATGTAAAACTTGCGCCCACACCTCCACACTCACTTCCCTCCAAGGCCCCAAGGGATCCTTCCATATCCGCCACAAGTTCACCTGTACCTCCACACACATCATCTATTGCATCCGCTGCACCCGATGTGGCCTCCTCTATATTGGTGAGACAGGCCGCTTACTTGCGGAACGCTTCAGAGAACACCTCTGGGCCACCCGAACCAACCAACCCAATCACCCCGTGGCTCAACACTTTAACTCCCCCTCCCACTCCACCGAGGACATGCAGGTCCTTGGACTCCTCCACCGGCAGAACACAACTACACGACGGCTGGAGGAGGAGCGCCTCATCTTCCGCCTGGGAACCCTCCAACCACAAGGTATGAATTCAGATTTCTCCAGCTTCCTCATTTCCCCTCCCCCCACCTTGTCTCAGTCGGTTCCCTCAACTCAGCACCGCCCTCCTAACCTGCAATCCTCTTCCTGACCTCTCCGCCCCCACCCCACTCCGGCCTATCACCCTCACCTTGACCTCCTTCCACCTATCCCACCTCCATCGCCCCTCCCCCTAGTCCCTCCTCCCTACCTTTTATCTCAGCCGGCTTGGCTCTCTCTCTCTTATTCCTGATGAAGGGCTTATGCTCGAAACGTCGAATTCTCTATTCCTGAGATGCTGCCTAACCTGCTGTGCTTTAGGTGCTACCAATACTATTTTGCTACCAACAAAAGCTCCAATAGCAGTAGTTTGTTGCACTTCTCCAAAGTCCATGCTCTATTTTTTGATATCTGTAGCATCAAGGGACATGGCTATGTGCAGGAAATCTGTTTCCAAAAGCCAAGTCAGGCCCTTACATTAAACCAACAAGCGACCAACATGACAGTATAGAGTAATAACAAATCATCAGCAACAAGGAAACTGTTACCAAGGTGCACCAAGGCAACCACATTGATGAGGTTCAGAGTCAACCAAATGAAAGGCAAATTTTAGAAAATGAGCAGGCTTTACATGATGTTAATCTCACACTCTGTGTTGGGAGTAGAAAGCAATCAGGAGCTCTTTAATATCATGTGTCCTGAGAAGGCAGTGTGATACAAGATAAAAGCTAAAATCAACACCGGAGTTAGTGTTACCATGTAACCACTATATGGCCTCAATGACATGCACCTGAGCAAGTAATGTTCCATGGTACAGGCTATGAGAAACCATCTCTCAGTGGAGACAGCATATCAACAATTGTATGTATTGTCAATGAGTGTCAATGCGCAAACTCTCACTGGCTTCCCGAAATATTTAGTCTAACAGATACATGGTTACCAGTATGTACAGATCTAAGTGCAGTCTCAAATCATGACATTAAAACCACACCCACCATGGCAGAACAAGTCACATATGGTGCAATTGAATTAGTCAAGAATTGGCAAAGTTATAACTTTGAAGTAGTAATTAAGCCAGGTAGCCAAGATGATTGCATATGATTTACAGAACAGCTTATCCAAAATACAAAGATATTCATCTTGATCTGCACCATGATCACCTAAACTATGAAATTAAATGTGCTCTCAAGGCTGACATGTTATACTTTGGACAATGTGAATTGTTTTCATTGGGCGCAGTTTCAAATCATGCCCATGTTACCACAGGAACGTATGAGTATTGAAAGTTCAAAATGATTGGCATAACAATCCAGGGATGAATCGGGATATTCAATGACTCACGAATGCAATATATAAACAGTGGGAGACTCTATATCCATATGATATTTCATCCAATTCTTCAGCAAAGTAGCAACAGAGCTGTTCATATTGTATGGGGAGATTACTTCCTTGTGACAGATTACTTCTCTAAATCACCCATTTGTTTGGTGAATTAGCAGCAAAATGAGTACAAGTGTCACTGACACAATGGTGGTATTTTTAGGTTATTTGGTGTCCCAAGTAAGAATCTCCAAAATTGCTCACTGGGCAGAGAGTGAGAGTTAGAAATACAAATCTTTGGATACCAGCAATGGTTTCTAAAATATGCAACCAGCCCAGGTCACAGAAATGTATTGCAGCTCATGATATTACATGATAAAGGAACAGAAGCCAGCTCTGAACAATTTATGACAGACCAATCATGTATGAAGAGATTGAGAGTTGAACCCTCTGATGATGTTGTGTGGTAGGGTTGATTAATAGCAACCAGCAGCAACTAACCAAGTTGTCAAACAAGTGCAACAGAGATCAATGAGTACCTTTCCAGGTGGACATACATCCACCAAGTCAGGAAAAATTGTCAAACTTTCAAAACATTACATTGAATTTTGAAACATTAATCTTTAAACTCTGTCTTACCTGTGTGCATAATTGTCAAATTAATTCCATGTGCCTCTGCACAACCATGTCTATCTGTTTTGGAAAAGTTATCCTTATTCTGTTGTAAAATATCAGCCCAGATGCTATTTTGCCTCAGGAGGGTACCACTTGTTTGCAATAGTTAATTGTAACAAATGTTTAACAGTCTCTTCAAACCCATGATATTCACACTCAGTTTCTTATGTTATTGGGGATCACATAAGCATTGTCACATCTGGTAAAACATCCTGCTGAAGATAAACTCACACCAGCAGTTGCTGTTCTACTTTGAATTAAATTAAAGCTAAATCACAAGATATGGGTTAGCAATGCAGCTAGTTATGAGCTGCAGTGAGAACTCTGGAGCTGAACCTGTGCCCTCAGTTTAAGTTGGAAAACACAAACCAAGGATCCTGTCACTGATTCCCAATCCTTGGTAAAAAAAAATACCAAACTGCATACTACACATTGGGTCAAGTCTGGACCCAGCGAGTTAATAGTTGATGGAGTTCAATGTTTCAGTGGTTAGTTTTTAGGTTGAAGAATGCTCACTTGGACATCAGGTGCGGGATTAAACCCTCAAATGAAATAGACATTGAGGAAACGAGGGAGGAGCTAAAACCAACTCTGGTACTTATCAATGGTGCCAAGGTATATAGTCATAGAGTCATAGAGATGTACAGCCTGCAAACAAACCCTTTGGTCCAACCCTTCCATGCAGACCAGATATCCCAACCCAATCTAGCCCCACCTGGCCCATATCCCTCCAAACTCTTCCTTTCATATGCCCATCCAAATGCCTTTAAAATGTTGCAATTGTACCAGCCTCCACTATTTCCTCTGGCAGCTCATTTCATACATGTACCACCCTCTGTAAGAAAAAGTTGCCTATTAGGTCTCTTTTATATCTTTCCCCGTTCACTCTAAACCTATGCCCTCTAGTTCTGGACTCCCACACCCCAGGGAAAAGACTTTGTCTATTTATCCTATCCATGCCTCACATAATTTTGTAAACCTCTATAAGGTCACCCCTCAGCCTCCGATGCTCCAGGGAAAACAGCCCCAGTCTGTACAGCCTCTCCCTATAGCTCAAATCCTCCAACCCTGGCAACATCCTTGTAAACCTCTTCTGAATCCTTTCAAGTTTCACAATATCTTTCCAATAGGAAGGAGACCAGAATTGCACACAACATTCCAACAGTGGCCTAACAAATGTCCTGTACAGCCGCAACACGACCTCCCAGCTCCTGTACTCAATACTCTGACTGATAAAGGAAAGCATACCAAAAGCCTTCTTCACTATCCTATCTACCTGCGACTCCACTTTCAAGGAGCTATGAACCTGCACTCTTTGTTCAGGTCTCTTTGTTCAGCAACAGACCCCAAGACCTTACCACTAAATGTATAAGTCCTGCTGAGATTGTTCTTCAATGAGCTTTTTTCTTATTCGTTCAAGGAACTTGTTTTCTCTGGCTGGGCCAGCATTTATTGCCTATCGCTAGTTACTCATGAGAAGTAGTGATGAGCTGCCTTCTAGAACCTCTGCAGTCTATGCGCTGTAGGTTTCCCTACAATGTCCTTTGGAAAGGAATTCCAGGATTTTGACCAAGTGACTGTGAAGGATCAATGGTATATTTCCAAGTCAGCATGGTGATCATTTTAGAGGGGATTTTTGCAGGTAGTGGTATTCCCCTGTATTTTCTGCCCTTGTCTTTCTAGATGGAAGTGGTCCTGGGTTTGGAAGGTGCTTTCAAAGGAGCCTTGGTAAATTTCTGCAGTGCATCTTGTAGGTAGCACAAACTGTTGCAATTGTGTATCGGTGTGAAGGGAATGGATGCTTGTAGATGTTTTGCCAATCAAGTAAGCAGCTTTGTCCTGGAGGGTGTCAAACTTCTGGCGTGCTCTTGGAGCAGGCAAGTGAGGAATATTCAATTAAACTCCTGACTTATGCCTTGTAGATGATAACAAGCTTGGGGAGACAGGAGGTGAGTTACTCCTGCAGTATTCCTAGCCTCTGACCGGCTCTTGTCACCATTGTGTTTGTATAGTAAGTCCAGTTGAGTTTCTGGTTAATGGTGACAACAAGGATATTGATTGTGGGGGTATTCATTGATGGTAACACCATTGAATATCATGGAGCAGTGGTTAGATTGTCTCTTGTTGGAAATGGTCATTGCCTGGCATTTGGGTGGTAGGAGTGTTACTTGCCACTTGTCAGCCCAAGCCTGGATATTGTTCAGGACTTCTTCAGTATCTGAGGAGTTGCGAATATTGCTGAACATTGTGCAATCATTGTGAACATGCCTACTTCTGACCTTATGGTGGAGGGAAGATCATTGATGAAACAGTTAGAGATGGTTGGACCTCAGACACTAACCTAGAACATAGAACAATACAGTGCAGTACAGGCCCTTTGGCCCTCAATGTTGCGCCGATCCAAGCCCACCTAACCTACACTAGCCCACTATCCTCCATATGTCTATCCAATGCCCGTTTAAATGCCCATGAAGAGGGAGAGTCCACCACTGCTACTGGCAGGGCATTCCATGAACTCACGACTCACTGAGTAAAGAATCTACCCCTAACATCTGTCCTATACCTACCACCCCTTAATTTAAAGCTATGCCACCTCGTAATAGCTGACTCAATACTTGGAAAAAGGTTCTCATGGTCAACCCTATCTAAACCCCAAATCATCTTGTACACCTCTATCAAGTCACCCCCAAACCTTCTCTTCTCCAATGAAAACAGCCCCAAGTGCCTCAGCCTTTCCTCATACGATCTTCCTACCATATCAGGCAACATCCTGGTAAACCTCCTCTGCACCCGTTCCAGTGCCTCCACATCCTTCCTATAGTATGGCGACCAACACTGCACACAATACTCCAGATGCAGCCGCACCAGAGTCTTATACAACTGCAACATGAGCTCAGGAATCCGGAACTCAATTCCTCTACCAATAAAAGCCAGTACGCCATATGCCTTTTTCACAGCACTATTTACCTGGGTGGCAACTTTCAGAGATCTGTGTACATGGACACCAAGATCCCTCTGCTCATCCACACTACCAAATATCCGACTATTAGCCCAGTACTCCATCTTCTTGTTACTCTTACCAAAGTGAATCACTTCACACTTACCTACATTGAACTCCATTTGCCACCTTTCTGTCCAGCTCTGAGCTTATCTATATCCCGCTGTAATCTGCCACATCCTTCCTCACTGTCAACAACTCCACCGACTTTTGTATCATCCGCAAATTTGCTCACCCAGCCTTCTAGCCCCTCCTCCAGGTCATTTATAAAAATGACAAACAGCAATGGTCCCAAAACAGATCCTTGCGGAACACTGCTAGTAACTGTACTCCAAGATGAACCTTTACCATCAACTACTACCCTCTGTCTTCTTCCAGCCAGCCAATTCCTAATCCAAACCTCCAACTCACCCTCAATGCCATACCTCCGTATTTTTTGCAGTAGCCTACCATGGGGAACCTTATCAAATGCCTTACTAAAATCCATATACACCACATCTACCGCTTTACCCTCATCCACCTCCTTAGTCACCTTCTCAAAGAATTTAATAAGGTTTGTGAGGCACGACCTACCCTTCACAAAACCATGTTGACTATCCTTGATCACATTATTCCTATCCAGATGTTCATAAATCCTATCCCTTACAATTCTCCCTAAGACTTTGCCTGATGAACTCTTCCAGAGATGTCCTAGAGCTGAGATAACTGGCCTCCGGCATCCATATCCATCTTTCAGTGTTCCAGGTATGACTCGAACAAGTGAAGAGTTTGTCCCTTGACACTAATTGATTTCAGTTTGCTCAGGCTTCTTGATGCCACACACGGGCAAATGCGGCCTTGATGTCAAGGACTGTCACTTCCACCATACCTCTGGAATCCAGCTGTTTTGTTTAAACCAAGGCCAGGCACTGAGTGACCCTGGAGGAACACAAGCTGGGTGTCACTGAGCAGGTTGTTTCCGATGATTGAGAGAGTGGACTGTTAGGGCAGTAATTGGCTTTTGTGTCCAGAACATATCTGGTCAATGTTTCATGTTGTCAGGTATATGCCAGTGTTCTTACTGTACTGTAAGAGCTTGGCGATGAATTCTGGAGCACAACTCTTCAGTACTGTTGCTGTAACGCTGTCAGGGCCCAAATCCCTTGCACTATGCAGTGACTCTAACTGTTTCTTGACACCAAGTGGAGTGAATTGATTTGGCTGAAGACTGGCATCTGTGATGCTGGCGACCGTCGGATGAGGCCAAGGTGGATCATCCACTCAACAATTTTAGCTGAACATTGTTGGAAATGCTGACCAAATCTAACAGCCACTAAGACAATGACAATACTAGAGGGATAGTTGTAACAACAGAATAATATTCTCTTGTCCAATTCTTGTTTAGATTCTGAACCTAATTGTCTGTAACTTTATCATAATTTCTGAACTCTGAGGATGACCTGTGCTTATATTCAAAACAGGGATAATAAAGTTGATGGCTTATTTTCAACTTTATAAGTTCAGACTGGAGAGAAGCAACATCAGTCAACCATGGCTGCCTTATTTCAAAACACTGTCTCCCTCTTTCTCTCGCAAATTACATTAAACATATTCTAGTTGGAAATACATTGCAATTGAATTCAAGAGAACAATTTTATTTCAAATAAACAGTATTGTTTCTAAGCTCTTTTTCCTTTGTTCAATTTTAAGGTGTTGGAGTCACCATGGTCCTTCTGATCGTAATTGCCAACATTTCCTATGCCTGCATTATTGGTTACAGTCTGTACTACCTGTTTGCTTCCTTCCAATCACCCCTACCATGGGCAGACTGCTTCAGTTGGTGGGGAGCAGATGAAACATGCAGCAGGACCCCAAAGGTACAGTGTTCACTTTGACTGGGGACATTCCGTGACTGTTCATATTTTATTCTGTTGATCTGTCATAAGAAAAGTAGCCAATGCTTTCGATAACCAACTTCATTGTGATTGTACAGCAGAGAGACTTGGACAGGATCCAGCTCCAAGGATCATGTCACTGAGTCACTGAAGTGAAAGATTGTCAATAATAATTGCTTACAGGCAAGAGAGATGCTTCAAAGAAAATCATCTCTCCTTTAGTATTGTCACTGTTGGTCATTCTCAACTGCTTTACTCTACCTGGATTGTAGATGTAGGGAAGCTAAGGTAGTTTCAACCTTTTATTATCAGTACCTACATTACTACTGTCTGGTACAGAGTTCAGTTTTTCTCTTTGTTTTCATCTCAGGCTCATCTCCCTCAAAATCTTCATTCAATGTCATCAGTAACACAATGAATGATTTACATTCACTCCTTGACCTTTAGGATTAGGGGTCATGAGATTGGATGCTGGATTTTGAGCCTGAAAGGAAATTTGAAGATCAGGACCAGGACGCAGATTTCAAACGTCATTGGTTTTACAAATGGGAGTGAGAGTAGCAACAAGTTTCAGAACAACATGTGTGTTAAACAGAGATAGGTGGAGGGACAGATAATGTTGAGGAGGTAGGGAGGCTGCAGAAAGACTTGGAGAGTAGATGAAGAAGTGGCAGATGGAACACTGTGGCAAGTGTGGAATTATGCACTTTGGTTGGAAAAGTAGAGCGCAGAATATTTTTTAAATGGAGCAAGTCTTCGGATATCAGAAGCACAAAGGAATTTCAGAGTCCTAGTTCAGGATTTTCTTGATGTGAATATGCAGGTTCAGTTGGGTGCTGGGAAGGCAAATGCAATTTTAGAATTTATTCTAAAAGGCTTAAAATGCAAGAGCAGGAATATACTGTTGTGATCGTAAAGTATCTATTCAGATTACTTTTGGCAGATTGCAAGCAGTTTTGGGCTCTGCTTCTAAGGAAGGATGTGCTGGCATTGGAGGAGGAGGAGGCTTACAAGAATGATCATGGGGATGAATGGCTTGTCATAGGAGGAGCAGTTAGGGACTTCGGGTTTCTACTTGATGGGATTCAGAAGGATGAGAGGGATCTTATTGAAACTTGCAAAATACTAAAAGGCCTATATAGAGTCTGATAGGACCCGAGACACAGCCTCAGAGTGATGGTACGAAGCCTCAGAGCTGAGATGAAGGGTGAATCTGTGGGACTTATTTCTGCAGAAGACAATGGAGGCCAAATCATTGAATATATTTAAGACAGAAAGATAGGTTCTTGATTAGTCAGGGGATCATAGGTTATGGGGAGATGGCAGGAGAATGGGGTTGAGAAACATATCAGCTATGATTGAATGGTGGAATAGACTTGATAGGTTGAAAGGCATAATGATCTTCCTATCTCTTATAGCCTTATGATCTTATTTTATTTCAAAAATGTTTAAGTTGTTTCCCTCTGAGTCAAGGAAACCAATGTATGACCTGCAACTGGTGTCAATTTTAAGTACCAATAGCCAATGACTTACAACAGTGTTTGCCCTTATTCAATACATTGGGAGGTGCTCTTCTAGTCAGCCGACTATGTACATATTCTTGCTGCATTTTGCCTCTTAAGGGAAGGTGTGAGTCTTGGAAAACAAGAAATTCATGATTTAAATAATACCTTTTAATTTCCATATATCTGCATTTTGGACTCACATTCCTGTCTGTGACCCTGTGCATGGGTCCAGGAAGTTACTCTCAATCTTTTTTTTATTATAAAACACAATTCACAAGTTTTGAAGCCTGGAAAGTGATCGTACTGGAGTTAGGGAATCAGAAGTAATTAATTATCAGGATTAATATTCATTTTCTGATCCATTAATGAAAGCTTATCACATGGCTTTTGACAGTGGTATTGCCCCAACCTCTGACCCACAAGGTTAATTTCTAACCCCCCCCCCCAGAGGTGTGTCATAAATGTCTGAACAAACTGATCAAGGGATGTGGGCACCACTGTCTATGCCAATGTTCATTGTTTATCCCAAATGCCCTTAGTAATGTGGTGGTGAACCACTGCAATCTATAATAATGGTATAGCATAGATATGTATATTGTAAATATTGAGAGTTAGAACTTGTTCATAAGATGTGGATATGAAAATATAGTCATGAAAATACCTAAAAAATGTGTCAATATAATATCTGAGTTAATGTGTGAGGGATTGAGACCAGGGAGTTTGAGACTTAAGCTTATAGACCAGACTGAGTAAGGAGGCTGCGGTATCGTCTTTGAGGGATGGGATGTCTGAAAGCTCAGTGATTGGCTGGTCCTTCCTGAGTGAGTCTGAATACATTAACAATTACATGGCTAGCACAGACCAAGTGGATCTGAAGGGACACATTTGGCGCCCATGTAGAAAGTTCTTTACTCATTTGTCTCTTCTGTTTGTGCTCCACAATGCTGACATTTCTGTCAGCTTCAAACATGGTGTATGAGACACTTTTCTTAAAATCCCTAAATGATGCTGTCATTAGTGTGAACTAATGATGTGGAATACAAGGAGGGAGCTCAGTACATGTACCCAGCGTGTACAGTCTGGATAGAATGAAGGGCCAATTAAAACCATTCGCAACCAATGGTGACTCAATGGAAATTTTTATCCACACAGCAAGAAGTTAGGATTGCATATGTATTGCCTGAGAGTGTGGTGGAGGTTACTTTTATTCAAGACATTCAAATGGGAGATCGATCATTGTTTGAAAAGGAAGGAGTTCAGAGCTACTGAGTGGAGGAACTAGGTGAAACTCTAATTTGGATTTTCACAACAGTTTGCATCGTCTCATTCTGTGCTATAATAATTTAGTGATTCTCTGTGCTGTTGCAGACTGGTGTTCAACAAAAAACATTGTGTCTCAGTCCCTGTGTGATTTCTTTCACATGCAGGATATGCTATTGAGTGTCATAGGATGCATCTTCATGAAGTGGGAACCTTCACTGTTGATGTACCTATTTGTGTGTTAAGGGAGCTTTTGGGCCACTTGCATCTACCACTAGTACCAAACACTTTATGGAAGCCAGTAATTGAACAATGCAATTTTCTTCTATGTCATTGGATACCTCTATTGGGCACCCACCTGAAAATCTACCCTCCTAGGAAACAACAGACCAGATAGAGTGAACCCACATATTGTGCCGCTTCCCCACCCCCACCCTTCAACACATACATAAGAATGCCAATGGCAGCCAGCATACCCATTTAAGACATCTCTTAGGGAGTCAATTTACGTCTGGCAAGAAAGGCCGTCCTCAAACCATCCTACCCTGGATTCAATGAGTGGACACTGGGAAGAAGAGAGGCTCTTCATTTTATATATTCCTACCTCAGTCTATGCCTCTGATTCCACCTTATGTAATGGATGAGGTTGGGTTGGGTTGCCCAGAGACCCTGATTGTACCACTAGAAATGGCAGCATTGTTCAACAAGGAGCAGTAAAGTTCTAAAACACATTCAACATTTTCTAGATCCATTTTGCAATCTTACTCTGGATGATGGATATTTTGAAGTCATTAATACAACATGGCTGCAGACGTATAATAACACTTGCCTAATTGGATCAGAAATCTCCATTCCTCACCAGGGTCCGTGTGAGCAATACTGGGAGTAAGTACATTGTTGTTTAGTAAGACAGACTTTGATTAATGCTGACAAAAGAAACATTAAGTCAAAACTTCCTGTCTTCCATTCATTCTGAAAATTTGCAAGAAATACTAAAGTGAAGGGAAAATAACAGGAACAAAAAAAACCCAGAAATTGTTGGAGAAACTCAGCAGGTTTGGTAGCATCTGCAGAGAGAAAGCAGAGTTAATGTTTTGGGTCCAGCAATCTTTCTTCAGAACTGGACCTGAATCATTGACTTTGCTTTCTCCCCATAGATGCTGCCAGACCTGCTGAGTTTCTCCAGAAATTTTTGCTTTTGTTTCAGATTTCCAACATTTGTTTTATGTTAGTGGAAAATAACAGATGCTGAATGAGAGGTGCATTCCGATTGGTTGACAAGTGAACTCTGATTGGTTGAGTTGTTACACTGAGGGATGTGCCCATTAGAGCTAATTGACATTTACCTGGCAGATTTTGTTTAAATTTAAACCAGGAGGTTGATAGATTGGCCAGAGCATTGCCCGAGTTAATGGCTGTCATCTATTCTGTTCATTTGAATCGGGGCAGAGCTCATACACAGTTTTTCTGTCTACAAAGATGATCCCTGTGTCTTCATATACAAAGTTTCCAGTGCATGCAAGTGTGCTACACTGGAAAATCATAATTGTAGCTTTATCCTAAATTTAATGCAAGTGTGATTACATAGAACATAGGAAAGTACAGCATAGAACAGGCCCTTTGGCCTACCATGTTGTGCCAAGGTTTAATCCTAATGTAAAATAAAATAACCAAACCTACGCACCCCTCAACTCACTGTTATCCATGTATATGTCCAGCAGTCACTTAAATGTCCCTAATGACTCTTCTTCCACTACCACAACTGGCAATGCATTCCATGCATTCACAACTCTCTGCGTAATGAACCTACCTCTGACGTCTCCTTTATACCTTCCTCCTAAAATCTTAAAACTATGACCCCTTGTGCCAGTCAATCTTGCTCTGGGGAAATCTCTCTGGCTGTTGACTCTATCCATGCCTCTCATGAGGGATATGGCCTCCTCTATATTGGGGTGACAGGCCACCTACTTGCGGAACGTTTCAGAGAACACCTCTGGGACACCTGGACCAACCAACCCAACCACCCCGTGGCTCAACACTTCAACTCCCCCTCCCACTCCACTAAGGACATGCAGGTCCTTGGACTCCTGCATCGCCAGACCATAACAACACGGCGGCTGGAGGAAGAGCGCCTCATCTTCCGCCTAGGAACCCTCCAACCACAAGGGATGAACTCAGATTTCTCCAGTTTCCTCATTTCCCCTCCCCCCACCTTGTCTCAGTCCCAACCCTCAAACTCAGCACCACCTTCCTAACCTGCAATCTTCTTCCTGACCTCTCCGCCCCCACCCCCCCCCCCCCCGGCCTATCACCCTCACCTTATCACCTTCACCTTAACCTCCTTCCACCTATCGCATTTCCAACACCCCTCCCCCAAGTCCCTCTTCCTACCTTTTATCTTAGCCAGCTTGGCACACTGTCCTCATTCTTGAAGAAGGGCTCATGCTCGAAACGTCGAATCTCCTGCTCCTTGGATGCTGCCTGTTTGCTGCGCTTTTCCAGCAACACATTTTCAGCTCTGATCTCCAGCATCTGCAGTCCTCACTTTCTCCATGCCTCTCATTACCTTGTATACCTCAATCAGGTCACCTCTCTTCCTCCTAATCTCCAGCGAGAAAAATCCGAGCTTAGTCAACCTCTCTTTGTAAGACAAGCAGCATCTTGGTAAACCTTCTTTGCACCCTCTCCTAAGCCTCTGTATCTTTCCTATAATAGGGCGACCAGAACTGGACACAATATTCCAAGTGTGGTCTCACCAGGGACTTGTAGAACTGCAACAAAACCTCGCGGCTCTTAAACTCGTTCCCCCTGTTAATGAAAGCTAAAACACCACATGCTTTCTTAACAACCTTATCCACTTGGGTGGCAACTTTGAGGGATCTATACACTTGAACACTAAGATCCCTATGTTCCTCCACACTGCCAAGAATCCTGTCTTTAATCCTATATTCAGCATTCAAGTTCAACCTTCCCCTTCTAAAATGCATCACTTTGCATTTATCCAGATTGAACTCCATCTACCATTTCTCAGCCCAGCTCTGCATCCTGTCTATGAGGTGCTGCAACCTACAGTAGCCCTCGATACTATCAACAGTACTTCCAACCTTTGTGTCATTTGCAAATTTACTAACCCACCCCTCAACCTCTTCATCCAAATCATTTATAAAATTTACGAAGAACAGAGGTCCAAGAACAGAGCTCTGTGGGACCCCACTCAACATTGACCTCCAGGCAGAATGCTTTCCGTCTACAACCATTCTCTGCCTTCTGTCAGCCAGCCAATTCTGAATCCAGACAACCAAATCTCCCTGTAACCCATACCTCCTAACTTTATGAATGAATCTACCATAGGGAACCTTATCAAATGCCTTGCTGAAGTCCATATACACCACACCCATTTCTCGACCTTGTTAGGACGGAGCTACCGTCCCCGGTGTTCGTTTGAAGGAGAGAAACACTGGATCTGATTCAAAATATAAGCTTTTACTGAGAGAGAGACGTACACAATACAGTGAGATGTTTACTGCTCACTGGAGAAAGCGCCTTCTGATCTATTGTTCTCTTTGTCTAGCTTTTAGCCCCTCGCATCCCAGTGCTACATCCTTATTTGGTAAGAAGCGGTATACTCTAATAGGATTGGTCCCAAAAGTGATAACATTCAGTTACCTCAGTATGAGCTACGTGCAATCTAACACGGTTTCAATGTCCTGTTATCTGTTCACCCTCCCTGGGGCCTCATTATGCCATCAGTGTTTCAGTCTGTTCTTAGTGTAACATAATGGCTTACTATTGTCTAGTGAAGCTTACAATTTCCAGACTTGCTAATACTACCTTACGTGAGCACTACCTAACAATAAAGTTTCTGAACACAACCTAACCTTAATAATGCTTCCTAACACTCCCTCCCTTGGCCTCGAAAGAGGCCACACAAAATACAGCAGTTCGCGCGCAGCAGTCAGGACCCGGATGGTCGGTGAGCGCACCTCCGTCGATCATTTGCAAGACTGACCATTTAGCCAAACCCGGCTTGTCTGACTCTAGGGAGACATAGTTATAGGGGATAGGAGTCCCTAAGCAACATACAACTACACAAAGCATTCCGCGCCGCAAAATCCCTACTCTATGCGCCTCTCCAGTTCGCATACAATCGTTAAGGCACGAGAAGCAGTGAAATAATACATAACAGACATAAGCACTCAAAAGTTGTAAACATATACAAAAAGCCACCTCAAAACCAACAAAACGATTACTGAGTATGATAACAAAAGCGAAGAGAACCAGAGGAAAACACAAAGTGGATGAGTTAGGACGCCTGCAGAATGAAGGTCTGCTGTTCAAAGAACACCCAATTGTACAACCTCCCAGTAAAATCGGTCGTATTATACCATGACATCTTAAAATAAATTTTCAAACTACTGACATAGTGTCAAATCTTTTTGCAATAGGATTCAATGAGCTCTCCTTCCTTCCCAAAGGTTTGTTGTTAAGTCGGTTCTGGAAGATGACACAAAACTGGCATTTTCCTTTGTCAAAAATACAGTGAATACAATGTCAAACTGCTGGGTCCACGATTTTCCTTATATCAAGCTGCTTTGCAAGCCAGAAACTTGACCAGATTCCCGACACGGATACAAAGGCCAGGCATCTGCTAAAACCACATGACCACAGGCCATTATTCTGAAGGTCAATACACGACTGTGCCTGTCTTAGGTTGTCCCTCACTCGAGGAATCTTACCCGTCATTGGCTAACCAGTCACCTTCACTTGACCAATAAAAACCCACATCCATTTTACAGCTGTCAAGTACGGACACGGGCAGTGGTAACTGGCTTATCATTGTGAACAGTGGCCGTCGAGACCAATCGAAGCCATTTAGGAATACCAGATGATGGCTAGGAATCTCTTGAGTGAACAATAGTCTCTTGAGTCTCGAGACATATAGCACTTCACAATCTCTAACTGCAGCATAAAAGCACAAATTTACCTGTTGTCAATTTGAACGGGAAAGAGAGAAAAAAAAATACACAACTAGGGGGTCTCTGCACCTCAGCCCTCACATTCTGAGGCCCTAATATGGGAAGGATTAGAAATGAGAGATACAGTTATAAAGTAAAATCATAAGTTGTCCCGCGCTTCTCTCTCAAGCATATCTCCTCCATTCCCTCTGATACCGATCCCGTAATCTTCTCTTGGGGTGCCCCCATCACAGGCTCCTCCAGCACCGCTGCCTGGTATGCGGGTGGGGGGTTATCCTTTCCCGTCAGGGCATGGTCGATCGTTCGTGTCACAAGCGTCCTGATACATGGTATACAACAACAACCACAGGTAATAAAGATAGCAACAGAAATGCATAAACCAAGGGCCAGCTGTCCCAGCACAGTTCCCCATCTACCGAATGTGCTATTCAGCCAATCTATCACTGGGTTTTTTTTTTACCCCCAGCTGTTGCTTCAGCTCAGTGGCTAAGGCTCGGAGTTTTATCAAGGTTTTAGTGAGCTTGCCATCCGGGCCAGTGTTGTTTGATACTGTCCCTCATTCCCAGCCTCCCATTCAGTAAATAACCTGTTTCTTCCCAATCTTTCCACTTGCCAACCAATTTTATATCCACCTCAATAAACTAAATCTATTCCCACATTCTTTAATTTTACGCACTAATCCCTTAATGAGACTTTGTTAAAAGACTTCAGAAATTCCCAATAAACCACCTCCACTGGCTCCCTTTCGGTAACCTCATTATTTACATCCTCAAAACATTCCAGTAAATTTGTCAAGCTTGACTTCCCTTTCATAAATCTATGCTGACTGTCTCCAATCCTGATAATGGTTCCCAAATGCTCAGCTATTCAGGCTATGGAGGATCAATTTACTGTGTAATCCCACGTATCTGAGGACCCAAATAGAAAAGTACAGCACAGAAGATTTCCCTCCCTGCTGATCCAGAATCTATATTTAACACCACATTTTGCAGAACAGTTCCAAAGGTTCCCCATTTTCCATAAGGACGAAAAAAAATGTTCAAATCTGTGGCCTTTGAAACAGTGACCTCCAATCCTCATCTCATTTTTAAATGGACTAACTCCTGAACATAACTTTCCTTTCAAATACAGTTTTTCCATGGATTATTCCACAAGTGTTCTCATCACTATCCTTTTTAAGAGCTTTAACAGATCATAATTTCATTTTCCTCTGCAACAGCACAGTGAAAATATTTAATGATAATAAAAGTACTGGCGATGTTTAAGTAAAAAAAATGACCACTTTCACCTTAAGATTACCTCATCTGTTTTGACTATGCTTTTATACTACATTATATTCGTGATTTTATCATTCCAAATGCCACTTTCTCATTCCTTTATTTTCCTTCTGTTGCTTTTGCTTTAGTCAATTTATTCTTGAAAGCTCAAATCTAAATGTATTTTCTTCAGTCAGACTATATTACCTTGCTCTCTGTTCAACTGGTTTTAAAACATTCTCCACGGTTATCTCACTATTCAAACTGTTTCTTTTAAATGTTGTCACTAAAATAAACATCCCGATGACTTTATCTTTCAGACTCCATTTTTTTGATCTGAACCTAATCTGGTCATTACTACCATGTGCTAAGAGTTGAACCTTCAACCTTCAAGTCATTCACTTTTCTGTTTAACCACCTAGAACCAAAACTGGAAACGTTCCTGGTCAGACATGCAAACTGCTGATTAACAACTAGTCCAGGATGCGCCCCAAAACCTTTTCTCATTTTTCGTCTATACAATTAGCGTGTGCATTATCATGCTTCTGTTCCTACTTCAAACATCTCTGAATATTGGAACATAGAACATCGAAAAATACAGTGCAGTACAGGTCCTTAAACATCCTCAATTATAGCGTATTTCATTATAGTACCTAGTTCCAACACATCAAAACTGGCTGCACACCCAACTGAACTGGTCAAACAAGCTAACAACTTTCTTCTTTCAGATACAAAACCACCTTTCCGTGATGACCCAGCAGAATTTATCAGAATGCAGACAAGCTTAAGGCTGTTGTCTCAAAGTCAATTCCAACTTCTCCTGCTCAATGTCTAAGCCTATAAAGTTTCCCAAAACCTGACCTCCAATGTTAAAATTGACTTTAAACATAGCTATAATAATTGCTCAAATACCACAGAATCACTCATAGAAAATTATTGGCATTTATTGACATGAAACATATCTGAAAGTTTAACTGTGGCACTGATAGAACATTGCTAGATCTAATTCAGTAAGACAAATTTAAAATCAATCCATAAATGCATTTGTACGATTTCCACAGCTTCCATTTTATACTTCCCACCTCTTCTGTTGATTTCAAAACTCAGCTTGGTCTGGGGCCAGGCTGACAGCCGCTGCAATTCCTTCTTTGCCCGCTATGAGGTAGATTAGTTTAACCGGTCCTCTCCTGTTCCTCTAAAATGCCCTATCTTTCCACAATAATGGCATCCTGCCTGTGGAGACCTTCGTCTCTGCCCCTGTCGCTCAAACTCTCTATCAAATGCTCCTCCATGTCTCTCCCTACTCCCTTTCTTCTCTGCCCTACATGCTATCACTCGCTGCTCCAGTTGCTCACTTTTGGCTGCATTCTTCCCCTAATTACCTCATCAACCGCAGCTACCATCATTTACGCGTTCTGCTCCTGTCACTCGCCCTTTCTCTCTTTACAAACACTTTCTGTGCCCCTCCTAACAATGCGTGATGACAAAATGTTCAAGAACAAACCTTTCAGCTCAGTGAGTAAACTTAGAACCTGAGCTACATATCTTCTCAAAAACTGCAAATACACTTCTTTTCTGAAAGATAGTCCTAATTTACTAAACTAGGCAAGATTCACCTGTGATCTGTTGTTGAATCTCAGAAGAGATTAGCGTCTGGTATTTGTACTGTAACCCATACCCATTATCCATTCACAAATTAATTACAGACCCATAAGCTCCTCCTTCAACAGGGGTAGGGTCATCTTCCAGTTTTTTGAAATCTTGTACTAAATTCATATCCAGTACTTAATAGTGAACAAGGGGAATAAGTCCCTTACTCTTAACCACAACTAAAATTTAGTGAATGAAAAAGCTAAAGTTAATCATAGCTGTCTTTGTACAGCCTACTAGGTATGTGTCCAGATGCTTAATAACGAAGACCTGTTCAAAGTATTAAAAAGGTTTTAGCCACCATCAGATCTGCATAATTGAAAAAATGAAGAGAAAGTGCTTGACTTGAAGTCTGTAGGAATATAAATGCAACATTTTAGTACATAGTGTTATATTACCAATACGGAAAAATCTATCTGATTTCTTATCTCATCTTTCCTAGAACCGTCATAACCAGGTTTGGAATTGTGGAATTAAAATTAGGTGTTTGACCACAGTTGTATTAGGAATTGGCACAAAATCTGTGTGACCAGGACTGAATCCCTCCTGTTAGTGAATAGCTGTGAAAAGTACTATAAAACAACCAGAAATTTAAATCCAGACTTTGCAATACAGAAATATAATATTACTCTATCATCCAAGCATCCTTAAGACTTAAAATTTATTCCTCTTCAGAAAATCCCATTTCCCTCTAGGACTAAATCTCGAATCAACCTTGTGCAAATAAACCATTTAGCAAAATTGACACCATAATGATGTCATTCACTGTAGAGTGCGAAGCTTGAATAGATAGAGGTTTCAACACCCATTCCACGCAATAAGCTCAGCTCAGAATCTAAGCAAAACCGATGGCAGAATATTGGCATCTCAAAATCATTGATTACTGAGGCTAAAGCAGAAGCACGATGGATCATGTAAAAAATGCTTGCCTGCAGGTCTTAGAAAAGACAGACATAGAGACCTACTAAACTTCCCCACAAAACTAAATATTAAATTGAGAGAGAAAAAAAAATGCTGTTTGATTATTTTGATAAACTGCGAACAACTCCGGATGGTGCAAATGTCTTGTTAACACAAACAAAAGATCGAGAAAATAGAAAAAATAACAAAACGCATTGAAGTAGAAAACCATCTGGAGAGGGAGGGAGGAAAGAACAGCAGCAGGTTTCACTTTCCGTAACACCATGCCTTCAACAGACGAGCGCTCCAGTATCCCCATATAAGTTTCCTTTTTTCCTTAGTAAATAGTATATTTAAATTAGACATTAAACCAGCCCACATATACATACTGGGTTTTTATCATAGATTAATCTGTTCTGAAAATCCTATCAAATTCTCAACCAAGACCGTTATTTCCTCTTATATATTCCGACCTCCCCACTAGTGAGGGGAACACACACTCACCTTATCTCCTCGTTTTCTATCGGTACTTTCCAAAGGGGACAAATCATTACGTTCTTCCATTTACCTTTCTTCTAAGAAATATTGCAGTGTCCTTAGATTCCCATATTCTTAAACACCAATTTACCAAATCATGCTTGTCTTACTTTAATGCCTGTAACTAACTTGTAAGCATATTTATATATTTACGTCCATTTATCCAGTATTCAATTTTCAAAATGTAAAATGCATACAGTTACCAATTTTGAAGACCATTGTGATCACTCAGTTTTAGTTCCCCATTTTAGATCCAAAAGTAGTTTTCTTAAGTACTGCTGGTCAATCATTACTCAATTAAAATACTTTAGGTCGTAAAAATAATCAGAGCTGTCTTACAACAATTTGTCAATTCAAGTTAAAAACTTCTAACGCATGCACAATGGTCGAATCCAAGGTCACAGATAATAACCATGGAAACATTCGTTTTTAACAATTACCCACTGTCGAACGAAACTTCGACTGTCCTTCATATATTGCTTTTATGTAAAAATAAAAGAGGTTAGTAAGAAAAGTAGTTAGGGAGTCATGACTCATAAAAGAACAGAAGTTATTAGCCTTAAAAAATCATGTTAAGCTCACATAAAGAGAAATCACTTTAAACAGCAGTCCTGGAACTCAAGCTCTAGAAAGAAAACTTACTCATTCAATCACCAACAAACCAATGTGCATTCAAACCAAATCACAAAGGGTTAAATGTTTTGCTAGCTATACACGAGCTCTCTCTCTGTTTGCACAGTCCTTTGTGAATCCCCTTACCCCTAACCCTTATTCCTCGCAATCCTTCTATCTATCCTTCTCTCTTGGTTTCTCTTCCCTTCGTCTTTTTTCACCTTCCATTTTTCTTTATCTGTCTCTGTTTGTTCTGAAACTTCGGTTCGTTATTTTGGATAAAAGAAAAATTAACTCTGTCTGCAACTTGACCATGAAGTCACTGTCAACATAATACTGGGTCCAGGGCACTACATATTTTGGCTCTATATTGTTTTAATTTTAAAAATATCTCAATGTCACTTATACAACTGTGAATTAAACTCAATGGGAGTTCTCTAGCCAATCAGAGCCCTCCATTGCTGAATGGGAGTTCCTCGTCCAATAGAAAAAACACACACACAGACCTGGCTGCCGCAGTCCATTGAAAAAAAGATCACAGAAATTCACACCCACTTGAGAAAAGCAATCAAACCGCCAGCTGTGCAAACAGAAACCCCTTGAAAAAAAATCATTATAAACCACAAGCAATTTCACCCCGGTGGCAATGGAAACCAGAGAGAAAAAAAATTGGAAGTCAATGACTGCCCAGACCATGCAGTATTTATACAATAAAACATATTCACAATTTATTTGGAAGTTGTACTTGCTATGAACTGACACAGGGAGGACATAAAAGGGAACTTTATAGGTTCAGGAATTATACCAAAGTTCAAAGGTTTTTTTCTTGTAACGTTTTAAAAACTTTACTCATGCAAAATAGAGCGTCTGAGCTATAGCCAAATCCCACAATACAAATACTATAATCTCTGGAATAGAAATTGCTTCGCTTATAATCCTTATCTACAGTGACTGCAGCTTTAATATTTTATTTTGAAATTGAATCAACAATTAGTAATTTAGAACACTAATTATTAAAATCAGTTTGTATTTCATCACAGATTACTAAATTCCATATTATTTTAGTTGCATTATTGTCTTTATTCCTACAATACAGATATTTCACGCTTTTTGGACCCTATCCAATAAGATGCACTCTAAACAAGATATATTTTTTTAAATATTAATTTGTTTTCCGACGTGTTACCTGGTGTGATAAATTTTGAGCACGATTACCTGCTGTCTCTTCTATATTTATAAGAACATTGGAAGAGTTGGATGGAAAAACTCTTTTTCTACTAGAACATATTCAAATTCACAAAAATTGCCAATACAAATAGTAATAAGTTTTACTTGGTATTTACATCATTTGTTATTCTAAATATGTACATTATGTATATCTGTATTTACAAGAAGGTTTATACAAAGTGCATAAACCGCATCTCATCAGGCTTTTTTTTAAAAAATGCATAATCTTAGGGTCATGGAAATGAGAGATTCCTCGCAATCCCCACCTGTACTCCTTGGAGTACAATAAATCTAGTATTCCTTACATTTTTTTTATTCTTTGCCGAGATCCAAAAACTCTTTTCTGCCTCTCCTGCCCTCTGGGGTCTTCTTTCATAACACCTCATTACTCTTTCACTTGCATAGTTGATTTGAAAGCCTGCCCCCCCTTTGTTTCTGTTTCTATCTTTCTTTGTCACTATCTCCATCGTTTCCCACTGTAAGCTGTTGTCAAAAATAAATTTTCCTGCTGTCCACCTTTTAATACTTTCATTTAAACATAAAAATTTCTCCCAAAAAAATGGGGATCAACCTTATCAGATACCACCTAATCTTTTCTTCCTCTCTCAATATCTATTAAAATTCTATCCTGAAAGAAAATCACGTTAAGCATTCATGAAATTATAATCAAAAATAGCACACTGAATCAAATGACAGACAACAAGTTTTAAGCATAAAACTATAACCAAACAGATGAATTCAAGCCAAAGCACAAAGTGTTAAACTGCTTGTTAGCTGAGAATGCCTGCAGCCAGTCTCTCTCTTTCACATAAACACACTGCCGGCGCATCAGCATTCACTCTCTCTCTCTCTCTCTAGGGCAACAATGCAAACTGCTCTGACAGACTTCCACACACAAACTCTTCTTCTCCCACACACTTTTACTAACACCACAATACTTGTACACACATACACACACCACACAGTCGCTCTGTCAATAAATCTTTGTCTGTCACTGTCCCCGGTCCGCTGTCTTTTGTCTCACGCTCCACCACGGAACTCCTGGGTGTCGGGCGCACGAATGCACCACCTCGACTCCCGACAAAACCAGTCCCGATCAGCGCTCGTCCTCCGGTCAAGGGAAGTATATTTTTTACTCACCGGTCCTTAGTGCAAGGGGGAAGCCTACGCTTAACCCGACTTCGTTCTGCGCGGGGGGAAGCATACACTTAACCCGACTTCGTTCTGCGCGGGGTAAAGCCTAAGCTTTACCATAACAATACTTTCAGCGCCCACAAAGGGGATTTTTCTCTTTAAAACACTAACCACCTCTAGGAATTTCAGTGCCCACCTAGAGGACTTTTTTTTTCTTTAAAATACTACCCACCTCTAGGACTTTCAGTGCCCACCTAGAGGACTTTTTTTTAAAAAACAATAATACTCACCACCCCTAGGACTTTCAGAAACCGCGCGGCCGGGATGACCCTTCACCGAGGGGACTTTTCTTCATAAATAAACGGTCTGACTCTCTCTCGGGCTGCCAAGCCCACAATTTTGGTTGGCAAAGAGTTGTGAGACGCCGAGCAAATAAGAATTTAGCGTATTCAAATCCCTACTGGAGATCTTTTTTGAAAAAGGCGCCTCCGAGCCTGATTAGAAGTGGCCGGCCGTTCGGCGACCTCTCAATCCCTGCCAACAGGCGTGTCTCCACTCCCTTCCCACGTTCGGGGTCACCAAAACTGTTAGGACGGAGCTACCGTCCCCGGTGTTCGTTTGAAGGAGAGAAACACTGGATCTGATTCAAAATATAAGCTTTTACTGAGAGAGAGACGTACACAATACAGTGAGATGTTTACTGCTCACTGGAGAAAGCGCCTTCTGATCTATTGTTCTCTTTGTCTAGCTTTTAGCCCCTCGCATCCCAGTGCTACATCCTTATTTGGTAAGAAGCGGTATACTCTAATAGGATTGGTCCCAAAAGTGATAACATTCAGTTACCTCAGTATGAGCTACGTGCAATCTAACACGGTTTCAATGTCCTGTTATCTGTTCACCCTCCCTGGGGCCTCATTATGCCATCAGTGTTTCAGTCTGTTCTTAGTGTAACATAATGGCTTACTGTTGTCTAGTGAAGCTAACAATTTCCAGACTTGCTAATACTACCTTACGTGAGCACTACCTAACAATAAAGTTTCTGAACACAACCTAACCTTAATAATGCTTCCTAACAACCTTCATCGACCTGTTACGTCACCTCCTCAAAGAACTCAATAAGATTTGTGAGGCATAACCTTCCCTTCCCAAAGCCATGTTGACTGCCTTTAATCACACTATGCTTTTCCAAATAGTCATAAATCCTACCCCTCAGAATTCTTTCCAAAACCTTGCTGACCACAGACATAAGACTGCCTGGCTTGTAATTGCCAGGGATTTCCCTTTTCAATCTGCCATGTTTTATCGCCCACTCTTTTACTCTGCCTGTATCCCTCCAGTCTCTGTTTGTCATCCTCACCATTTGCCTTCCCATCTATTTTCATATCATCCACAAACTTGGCGATAGTCCATTCACTTTCCTCATCAAAGTCATTAATATATTGTAAATAATTGTGGCCCCAGCACTACAGCATTCCATTAGTTATAGGCCATCCTGAAAATGCCCCCATTATCGCAAATCTGTCTTTTATTAGTTAGTCATTCCTCTGCCTGTGCTAATATCCTTCCTCCAACACCACAGGTTCTTATTAACGAGCCAAGTGCATAGTATTGAATGTGTTTTCAAACTCCTCCTCCACAATGGTGGGATTGTCCTGTGAGAAAGTGAGGACTGCAGATGCTGGAGATCAGAGCTGAAAAATGTGTTGCTGGAAAAGCGCAGCAGGTCAGTCAGCATCAAAGGAGCAGGAAAATCGACATTTCGGGCATAAGCCCTTCTTCAGGAATCAGATTCCTGAAGAAGGGCTTATGCCCAAAACGTCGATTCTCCTGCTCCTTGGATGCTGCCTGACCTGCTGCGCTTTTCCAGCAACACATTTTTCAGGATTGTCCAGTGAGGAATTTTGTGTGTCTGAATGAGATAATCTTTCATTCTTCTAAACTCTAGATCCTAAAACTACCTCTCTGTTTTAGGAGCAACCGTTTTACACAGCTAGCATTTGCCAAGATTTCTGCAAATCTGCCTCAACTTGAAAATAAACAGCATTTTTCCCCAAACCCAAAAGACTTCAGAATCTTCAATCTGAGAGACCAATGTACAGCTCTGTTTATTTTGTTCCCTTGTAATTATTTGAACACTCAGGATTATCCAGTAAACATAATTCAGTTTTAGAATCTCAATTAATATTAAACACTGTATCGTGAATTTGTATTTGCAGGCTGGCTTGGTACAGTTAGAATGTTTTTCTTGGGAACAGTTGAGTGAATTATTGATACGATCCATCAGTCTTTAGGATATATAACATTGAAACATGGCATCACACCAGCACTAAAATTAATATACCACATTATTTATTTGTTCTAAGCAAAACATCTTGTTGGTTTAATATCAGCATCATGTTCGTAACAAAAATAGTAACAATGTGAAACAGTTGACTTCAACTCTTCATCAAACATTGGAGATACCTTGCCCTTTCAGACCTGAGGATGACTGGGCACTTCCAGGCCTGCCTAAGGGCCTGTAATGTCTGTTTGGAACATACATTGAGGGATTATCTGATCAGTGGCCATTACCTGCAGGGTGCTTGAGAAGTGCCCTACTTCAACATTATATTTACATGGCCAATAAATTTACAAGGTTGCTGATCATGCCCATTTTGCAGTATATGAAAACATAGGAATCTCAACATGTGTACTGACTTCTGAAGGTAGATCTTTGATATATAGGAGTAGAGAACCCCTGGCTGATTTCCCAACTAGAACTCTAGCTAAGGAGATTAATTTGACTGTTCCATTTCAAGTGTAAATTTGAGCATAAGATGGAGCCCATTAAGACATGCCACGAATTTTTTCATGCAGTTGCAGATTCAAATATAGCAAACGCACCCACATTCTGTTTGAATAAGATGTAGAAAGAGAAAAACATAAAGGACATCAAACTTCAGTAACCATTCTCTTATTTAAAAGTAGGACTTATTCTGTAACAACTGAATATTTTTAAAAGCCCTGTATATTGCACTAAATACTCAGATGCATTGAGCACATAGTATCTATGTGTAATAAACAGTACACTTATGAAAAATATTTTCTCTTTTTTTAACTCAGTCAAGCAGTTTTACACCGTACAAGTTCATTGGATGAGACTGGGGAGATTGTCTGACATTTAGCCCTCTGTCTGCTTCTAGCCTGGCTGATGGTTGGGGCAACATTTTTGAAAGGAATCAAATCTTCAGGAAAGGTAAGTGACTGGTGATGAAGACAGTTACAACTACTGACAAAATACAGATTCCCTGTAAGAATAAAACTAGAATTTATGACTGTTGTGAAGTGCATAGTTTATATCCTTGGTGATGTTAACAGTTCCTGTAAGGTATAGAGAACAGAAAATGAACTAGTGTGTAGTAATCCTTTGTAGCTTCCACAGAGCATGGTTACCCTTTGAGGGGATACAGCCTTGAAGAGGAGCAGATATGACACCTCATGCTGCTCAATCACCTGCCAAGTGTTCAGCCACAAACTGTGTGGGTCCTGCTCTGAACAACACAACAATCAGAGAAATGACAAGGCTGAAATAAGTGTGAAAAAAAAGTGTGAAGAACAGTCACAAATTGTAATATCCACAACTGAAATTGAACATAACTAATTTCTAGCCCCAGCAATGCCCCCAAATTCCTGAATGTGTCCCTCATTCTAAGGGTTTCAGTCACTGACACAGGGACTCTGGGGGAAATTCCAATTGCTGCGGAAGGCTGGGCAGGACTGGGGGAAGGGACTGAGCAGATTAGGGTCAGGGGTTTATTTACCATTTGTCTGGATTATTAGAATAGTAAAGAATCATGAAATATGAAGTGTTGCATATATTTGTGAAGTTCTCATCAATTCTCCTGAATACATCTGTCATTTCCCTGAATGTGATTAATTATAAAACTAAAAATAATATTGTAGAATTTAAACTTATTTCCAACATGTAGCTCAGTGTTAAATATCCCCATCATGTAGCCAACTGTCTTCTGATTCACTCTTTGTTTATATTCCTATCAGTTTACAATCAGCTGGATCCAATAAAGTAAATGTTGTACCACTAATACAGGAAAATCTTCCAATTTATTCTCCATTCTCAGGTTGTTTATTTCACTGCAATTATCCCGTATGTGGTTGTGACGATACTCCTGATCCGAGGGGTTACCCTGGAGGGAGCCTCTAAAGGAATTGAATTCTACATCGGAAGCCATTCAGACTTCTCCAAACTGGCTGATGCTCAGGTAAGCTCAACAACAGAATCAATTGAATTTCAAAAATCACTTTTTTTTATTTAACGGTTCCTTCTTTTATTTTGTCTGATTGAGGTATTAAAATTTAGAATTGAAATGTACCTTTCAGTCTTTTGTTTGTATTTGGAAAGATCATTTTGCACATGTTGCGAAAAGCTAGCTGAGACTTTGTGATGAATTCTAATGAGTTAGTTTATTGTTGTAATCATCTTGGTATGAGCAGGAGGGAATCAATGCTAAGGGCTAGGATGATGAGATTAGATACAACTGGATGAGATCGGCAGTGGGATGCAAAGGATTGTTTATTCTCAGTGCCTCTTTCTTTCTGAAATCATGGATTGATTCAGTAATCAGATTTTCAGTTACAATCACTTATGAGACTATGTCATCAGTATTTGTTCAATATACATTGGTGAGATATGGGCATTGCTGGCTGGCCAGCATTCACTGCCCATCTCTACTTGCCCTTGAGAACGGCAAAGCTGTGGAAGTCCATTTGACATCTCCTGACCTGTTTAATGTCAATGATATTTGGAGTTTATCGAGAAGTGGGAGATGGCATTGTCACAATATCATCTGTACCTGAGATGTGACTACAGAGAGAAAGCAACTGAGCATCTGCTTAACCAAGTAAATTGTTTGATTGCAAAATTAACAGCACATGAACTGTGATAGTGAAGGAAATGTAACTCTCAATGAGTGAACTTAGAGTAGTTCAGAAATAAAGTGCAGAATTTTATGCCCTTCCAAATGACAATTTGGGAGCAATGGGACATGAAATTGGGTGGAAAAGCATTAGTTTGTAGCTTCTTGTCACTCATCTATCGTGGTGGCAGAAGATTCATGGATGGATTTTGATGCTCTGCCATTAATTATGGTGTTTAAGTGGCCAATGAATGGCATTGAAACATCTCCTCCCTGGTTCTGCACCTACTTGTGGAGACCAGGGGACAATCATGAGGAAAAGCGAAATCAAAATCCTGTGAATTCCTATCGGGCTTCCAAGAAGAGGGAATTCATCTAAAGGCATCAACACTTTTTTGAAGGACTCTACTTCATGTAGATGGGAGGACCTGGGGGAGCTGCTGAGAGCTAAGATCCTGCCTTTCAGTTGATCTTCTCCCCCTTCCCCCCCAAACCCTTCTTCCACATCAGCAATAATAATGTGACTCTACGCATGTAATAGGTAATTTCACACTGAGCCAAATTTGTAAATGTCAGGAGATACCATTTTTATAACAGCAGAGTGGTGCATATCAGAGATATTTCTCTGAACCTCTGAGTGCAGTCAGAAATTGCTGTGGAACTTACACATAAATAACAAGGAGCATCTGGAGCCTCACCATTTAAGTATAAGATGGTTATGACATTCATACCTATTTTAAATCTAATTTAAATCATTTTTGTGATCCAAATTAACCCCAATGTGTGCAGTTTACATTTTGCTTAACAGACTGCAGTGCAGAAAATAGCAATGTCTTTGCAGAAGATCAGATTTTTGGTCCAGTGGGGTTTTATTTCTGCTATGAGTCAATTTTGGAGGGAAAATCTTAAAGTTGGCAGCAAGTAGTCAAAGGAAAATCAAATGATGGCCCTCCTATTAAGTGAGATGGTGTTGATCAGAGCTAGTTTAATTCAGTCAGATCACATTGAGCTGCTGGACTAACTCACACTATGCTTCTTGTGGTCAATGTAGTTTTTCAGTTGAATGAGTTCAAGTGAAATCGTTCAGCGCTGATGAATTCTCCCTTCTATTTATCAGGTCTGGAAAGATGCTGCAACACAAATTTTCTACTCGACATCAGTGGGTTGGGGCAGTTTAATCACATTGTCATCCTACAACAAATTCCACAACAACTGTTACCAAGATACCATCATTGTCTGTGTTGTTAATTGTGCTACGAGTGTGTTTGCGGGATTTATCATCTTCTTCACTCTTGGACACATGGCTCATGTGCAAAACAAGCCCGTTTCAGAGGTTGCACGGTCAGGTAAATACAAAGTTAACCATACTATTCTGCTGCAGGATAGCACATATGTGTCATTTGTTAGACATCGATGGGGTACTAGAGGACACCTGGGCCTGAGTGTAATTTGCCCAAAAGAGCATTGAGTCAATGGGATTAATGGAATGAGAAAGGAACAGAAAAATAATTGAGAATGATAGTAACAGGGCAACAGGCAAACATAAGACAGGTGCTCAGAGAATTCAGTAACAGAAAGATCAACTTTTCCTACATTATTGGAATTGGTGCACAATGAAGTTCTCATGGAATGATTGTGTTTATTAGTGGCTTCTATTTCCGGATTTATTTTGATGTTAAATAAAAGTTGGGTTGATAGCTAGGGAATGGTAGAACAATTATTGCGTGGCAGTGATTAGATTACTGAATAACCTGAGTATCTGTCCAGGGACAACCATGCCAACCACCACCACCTGCCTCCTCCTATTCATTCTCCCAGGATAACTCTGCCATCCTGGAAGCAAGATTTGAGAGATTCAGCAAACCTCTAGTGATTTTGAGATGTACTCCATTTGAACTTGATTTGACACCTTCAGGAAGCCAGTGGTTTGACCCACCATGTTCCTGTTGATAGCAAGTGTTCCATTGTACACCAGCTTGAGTGGCAAGGAAGAACCACCAGCAAGGACAGGTCTGGATATTCCAGTTGTTCTAAACTCCTTGTCACTGCCCTCTTGTTTGACTGAGGCTGGAGGAGTGCATTATCTCCCACTCATCCACTACTCCATTGATAACAGCATGCATGTAAATGTTTTACCCAGTAACCACCATGGGCAATGATATAACTTAGCTAGAATGGGTTTAAACTTAGAAGATCTATAAACCAGGTTTCTTTGGGAATCCAAGATGGCGGCAACCAGCAAGTCTGAGTCTACAGTGCTCCTCCCAAGACTTGGGCAAAGTGGGTCGCCCACCCCCACCACACTCACCAAATCATTTAAAATAGTTTTTACTTAATGTAATTAGTTGTTTAGTATTGAATTTAAACAATTTCATCTCCAGTAAAAATGACTAAAGGGGAGCCTGCAGCTCTCAGCAAGCAGGAACCCCTCCCCCACCCTCTCCAGCTGCAGAAGAGGCGTCCGCAAGCAACCCGGGGGGCTTACTTTCAGTGGCGAGCCTCGTGGGAGTAATATCCAAACTTCATGCAAAGATTGATGCTTTTATAGAAGAATCCTGAAGCCAATGGGACTCACTCTCGGCAGCGCTGCAAAAGCAAGACATCAAGGAAATCAAGCGCTGAGTCGGAGGGGCGGAGCTAAAGGCCGCGACCTCCGAAACTACAGCACAATCGGCCGTGAATCAGGTCCGGATTCTCAAACAGCGAGTCTGGACCTTAGAGAATCACATTGACGACCTTGAGAATTGAGGCTGTAGAAAAAATATTCATTTGCTGGGCCTTCCCGAACGGGAAGAGGAAGGCCAGCTTACAGTGTTCCTTGAACAGTGGCTTCCACAGCTTTTAAATCTGAAGGCTGGATCAGGCCAGGTAAGGGTGGAATGGGACTACTGGGTTGCAATACGCGGATCCGGCTCAAACCAGCGTCCCCGCCCGGTCCTGTTCCGGCTGCAGAGTTATAAGGAGAGGCAGATACTTTTAGAAGCCTCCAGAAATCTTGGAAAAGATCTCCAAGCCATGATCTATAAAGGATCCAAGATCATGTTATTCCAGGACTTTTCCCCAGCTCGGGTCTGAAAGATGAAGGTGTTTGATGAGGCGAAGAAGTGTTTAAGGGACTTAAGTATTCAGTACTCCTTGCGCTACCCAGCGACGCTACGCTTTAACTATGAAGGGTCCATGTATAACTTCGGATCGCTGGAAAAGACCCAGGAATTTTTGGACTCTCTTAGATAAATTGTAAGAGATAATTGATGTTGGTTTGCTTTCCCCCCACTCCGGTTTACATCCCACCCTCCCTTTTTTTTATATATTAATCATTTTTTTACCTTACTGTTTAATATTATGTTGGGGGGGTGGGGAGAGGGATTTATTTATTTGTTCTCTACTTAACGATTTTCTCCACCTCCTTGTGTTTTTTCTATATATATATATAGGCTGGGGGGTCTAGTTAATGTTGGTGGGGGGAGGTGGTTACCTTATACTATTTTACCTGTCTCTAGGAGCGGGGTTTTTTTCCCTTGTTATTTTGTATTATTATATTTAATTATTACTTGTTGAGGTTGTAATTTCATAGTTATATATGTTTATACATGGTATTAACATTAGCAAATATATCCAGGCGTTGGTGTAGGTTGGGGTGGGGCGAGTAGGGTGCTCACTGTTAACTCTAGTTCTGTAGTATATTTTAATTTTCTTCATCCTATTGAGGAGCGCCTGGGTCAAGGGTGGGGCACTGGTTTGGAGGGGCTTACAATAGACTTTTGGAAAGGAAGTGATACCCCGGGAACAAGGGGGAAAATCTCCATTTAAATACGTTTTATATTTTTTTTATTTCAAAATAGTTTTTTATTTTACTGTTGTGAGTGTATTAGAGAGCCTTTATTTTTGTGAATTTTATATGCTCTATGCTCGGGATGTTTTGGATAGGGTTTCCCCTCCCGAGGGGTCTCGGATTTGCCTGAACGATTATGGTTGATCAGTCGGTTAAGTGGTGCACCTGAATGTCAAGGGGAGTAATTCACCAGTCAAAAGGAAGAAAATATTATCAAACCTCAAGAAAGAAAGGTTGATATAGCTCTCCTACAGGAGACACACTTATTGGATAAAGAACACTTGAAATGACGACAGGGTGGATTTGATCAGGCCTTTTTTTCTTCTTTTAGCTCAAAACGCAGGAGAGTTGTTATTCTTATCGGAAGAATTTCCCTTTCAAAAATCCTAAATCAGATAAAAGACGAATCTGGACGATATATTCTGATTAAAGCCCTTATAAATGGAGAGAAATATGGGATTTTAAATTTGTATTGCCCCCGGCACTTCCTTTTAAATTTATAATGGAAGCCTTCTCAAGTTGATGGCTCTCGGTGCCTGTCATACAATTATAGCGGGAGACTTTAATTGTATTATGGATCTGGAAATAGATAGGATTCCCAAGAGTACTGCAGGAGTATCTCCCAGATCTAGACAAATGGTGGACTTTGAACAAAGAGTTAGGACTATTAAATATATGGAGATGCTTCATCCACAGGGCAGAGATTTTTCTTTTTACTCCAATCCACACAATGCCATACCAGAATTGATCTGTTTTTTGCCCCTCGATTTTTTTAAAATTCCATATCTCCTGTAAAATAGGCAGTATACAATTTCTGATCACGCTGCTGTATATATGGAAATCAAGGCGAGAACAATGAGACATCACCCTGGCATTGGCGTATGGACCCCTCCTGATGAAAGACAGTAAATTTGTAAAGTACTTCTCTCAAGAATTTAAAACTTTTTTAGAAATTAATTTAGGTACTGCTAGCAACCAATCAATGATGTGGGAGACCATCAAAGCTTATGCACAAGGTTTGATCATCTCATACTCAGAGACCCAGAAAAAATTAAAGGAGAACAGCAGCGTCTGCTCGAAGCTCGCTTAAAAGCAGCTGAAACGCATACGCTGACAGACCTTCTATTATCAAATTGCAAAGGATTATGGCCCTTAGGACAGCTTTTAAACACCACGCTTACCCAAACGGCTAAGAGGGAAATATTATTTGCAAAACAAAGGTCATATGAATTTGGTAAATACTTAGCATTTATTGCAAAGAAAAAGAAGGCCCCTCAAATATCACGTCTATCAAGGAAAGTACTGGTATTTTTACTCATGATCGTAAAAGGATTAACGCAATCTTTAGAAAATTTATTCTGATTTATATCAATCACAGGATTGTGAAGACAGGACTTGGAGGATGCAATCATTTTTAAAAAAACCTGACCTTTCTGGACCTAACTCGGGAACAGATATCGGTCTTGAATGTTCCCCTAACAATCCAAGAAATACTTGACACAATCAGGCAACTTCAGAGCGGTAAGGCATCTGGCCCAGATGGCTTTCAAGCTGAATTCTATAAAGAATTTACAGGAATATTGGCTGGTCCACTTATGGACATGTATAACTACCCATTCCTGATGAAGGGCTTATGCTCGAAACGTCGAATTCCCTATTCCTGAGATGCTGCCTAACTGCTGTGCTTTAACCAGCAACACATTTTCAGCTGTGATCTCCAGCATCTGCAGACCTCATTTTTTACACTAACTACTCATCCAGTCAGGGCTGTCTCCCGCCTTCACTGAAAGAGGCAAATATCTCTCTTATCCTTAAAAAAAGGAAAGGACCCAGAAGATTGTGCGTCATACAGATCAATATCCTTGCTAAATGTATATTTCAAAATCCTCTCTAAAACGTTAGCATTGAGGCTAGAAAGTGTATTGCACATATCATAAAGGAGGATCAGACGGGGTTTATTAAGGGCCGTAGATCATCCAATAATGTTAGAAGGGTTTTGAATGTGATTCAAGCCTGCCATCAGGGAAAGATACCAGGAATAGTAGTCTCATTAGATGCGGAAAAGGCATTCGACAGGGTTGAATGGTCATATTTGTTTTACACATTGGAAAGCTTTGGCGTTGGAAAGGTGTTACCAAATGGGTCTCAACACTGTATAGTGATCCCAAAGCAGTTGTGATTAGCAATGGATTAGGCTCGGATAACTTCAGTATGGATAGGGGCTGCCGTCAGGGATGTCCTCTCTCGCCATGCTATTTACGCTAATAATTGAGCCACTAGCAGAAGCTATACAGGCTGACCCCTAATATGACGACCCCGAGGATTGGTACAGGTAAACATAAAATTACCCTTTATGCAGATGATGTTCTTCTATTCCTCAGTAATCCTTTGATGTCCGTGCCTCACTTAATCTAAGTTTAGTGTATTTTCAGGCTATAAAATTAATTTCTCAAAATCGGAGGCTCTGCCAATGGGTGGCCTTGTAGTATATCCCACTTATTGGATGGATCCCACTTTCCCTTTCAGTGGTCCCTGGCGGGTTTTTTATAATTAGGCATTTTTATTACCCTGGCATTTGGTCAGTTATACAAGGCTAACTTTGTGCATTTACTGGAAAGGAGAAGGCAGGACCTCCAGCGATGGGGAGACCTTCCAATTTCCTGGCTAGTAGAATAGCACTAATTAAAATGAATGTCCTGCCCCGTCTCCATACCCTATGAGAATGCTTCTGGGATGCTGCTGAGGCTGGCACTACATAAATCATAAAGGCTGGTTGGGTTTCTTTATTTGGAATCATAGACAGCCCCTCATTAAGCTGAAGAAGCTACAGCTTCCACAGGAAGGGGAGGATTGGATTTCCCAGATTTTAGGAAATATCAGTTAAGTCCCTATTAAGTTACATAGCTGATGGGGTCTTGTCTGACCCGCAATCAATGTTGGCTGGAAATCGAGGCTTTCAAGTAAAATGCCCACTTATTAACCTTTTATTTTCAGACAAGAGGAAAATCATTACGGATTCACTGTAAAAACCCCATAATACTAAACACAATTAAAGCTTGGATATAATGCGGCAAAATGAGGGCAAAACTCACATAAAACATCCCCTATGCTCCGATAGTGGGAGCATGGGGATTTCAACTGGGGTTTACAGGTGCCACTTTCAAATTCTGGAGATCCAGCAGT